>NC_143438.1:38197500-38500530 GCF_987193195.1 Phasianus colchicus
CATCTGCTTCTGCCAGTAGAAGGATATTTTTAATAGTATCTTTCTTCAATGCTTGTGGCAGTTCTTCCAAGTCATGGGTTATAAGTACAGAATTCTCTTTCAGTAGGTATGCTGGATTTTAGCATTTATGCCCCTAATTTGCCATTAGTCTGCCATTAGTTACAACTCCTGTCTGCTTGGGACAGGACTCAAGTCCTTCCTGCAAGGGCACAGCTGGCACTGGTTCTCAAAAGGTATGTGCAGAGTGAGATGCTTCCCCAGGGCAAGCAATCACATTGCTGGACACCTGAACAGCTGGGAGCAGCACTGCTGGCTGGGCTGGCTCTGAAGCCGTGCTGGGGTCATGACCAGCCACAGGCTTCATTCATCCCCTTCCTGGGATAGATCAGCCCCACGGACCACAAAGCACTGGCACGATTAATGGCATAGAGCTGTGCCAGAGGAGGTCAGATTGGGTATCTGGTAAAAGTTGTCCACCAGAGGGTGGTCAGGCACTGGCACAGGCTCCCCAGGGCAGTGGGCACAGCCTCAGACTAGCAGAGTTCAAGGAGTGTTTGCACAGTGTTTGCACATAGGGTTTGAATTTTGGGTGGTCTTGTGTAGAGCCAGGAGTTGGACTCAATGATCCTTGCAGGTCCCTTCCAACTCAGTATATTATATGGTTCTGTGACCCACTAGCATGCACACGCTTCACCCTTCTAGTGGCCTAAGGGGAAAACACGTTTTTCACTTTGAAGTTGTTGAGAATTCCAAATCTTCAGGAATGAGTTGTTTTAATTAGAGGAAAACTAAGAGCATTCCTGAAACATGCAATTGTTTTAAATTGCCACAGCCTCTCAAGACATGAAGGCTTTGCTTTGTAAGATGTCTACCGTCTAACAGAAATGCACGCATGCTGAACATCAGAACAATCTACAGTAAAAAATTAAAAATGCATGTCCATAAAAGCACCAGTTACACATACAGCGTATATCATAGTCACACCACTGTGTATCTTGATAATTACCACTTGGAAGTGCACTAGAATTAGATTACATGCAGTGGATATTAGTCTGAATCACTAACAGTATCTCTAATTCAAATACAAATATATACTCTCACGAGTGTGTCCCTTACATACCTTTTCTCTTCAGCAAGTATAAGTAAATCATTATTAGAATCTAATTCAGCACGCAAATGGCTACAAACACGTTTTATTAAGTCAGAAAGCTGGCTACGACTGTGCAATACCATCTGCAGTACCAGGCTCCAACAGAAGGGTCTCTGCCCAGGCCCCACCGGAGCCTCCCATTTGCTGCCTTGGCCTCTACCAGCTAATGGCCAGCCGACCTCAAGGCCAAGTATCACACAACACAGCGTGGTGCCCGCGCCAGCTGTGGAAGGATGCTGGGAGCTTTTCTGAATAAAAATAAATTGCTTCAATTTCAAGTAGTTTTCTTAAAAACTAGAAAGAGAGACTATGTGCTGAAGGTCGAGTTTGCAAATCTAATAAAATGATAGATAACCAAACAAAAATTGGCAAGATAATGTAACACATATGCTATTTTACTCCACAAGCTTCTCTAACATTTTCTTATTAATTTGTTTAAATGCGCTTGTGGGTTTGGAAAGCTGTTACATAGGCTGAACTCATTTTCTTTACTAAAGAGTAAACCAACACAAGTGTTCAGTTGGAGCAAATGACAAAAAGCAGAGAAAGAAACTCACAGTACCGGGTCTGGAGCAGTCATTTCACACACGCTAATCTTTAATCTAAACAGCTGAACCAAATACATATGATTTGGGCACATCTGTAGGTATGATGTGTGTAATTAATTGTTCATTCAAAAATGTAATTTCATGATGCATTTGATGATTTATTTAAACAACAGTTTTAGTTTTCAGAACCTACTAAAAATAGTGATTTTAATTTATTCCTGCTGCCTACAATTATCCACAACCATGTATTTTTAAATATTTCCAGCCTATAAAAATTACTAATTTTTGCCACTTGTGTTTATCTGCATTTAGACTTTGATTTGGATAAATTAAGCTCTCAAGTGTTCCTTGCTTTATGAAACTCTGCATGTTGTACACTTCAACACAAATAAATGACTTCTACCATTAGAGGTTTAAATAATGTAATGTATTTCATGCTCAGCCTGAAGCTGGATTCCAATGAAGTTGCTAATGCACGTAATGATTAAGTGTAACTCAAATACTAACTGTGTTGTTGAAAACATGACAGGCAATAATTTGGTCTATTATATTCTGCCATTTAATTGCCTAGTACAGACATTCTCTGACACGTTATGAAGCAATGATTTACAATTATTCAAGCTGCAAAGGTCAGAAAGTGACATTATAATCATCTACACAGAGATCCCTTCTAATGCACAAAAACTAGGTAATACCACACAAAAATAGTTTTACTAGAGTAGCAACTTTCTATTTAAGATTTCCCAAACTGCATGAGTATAAATAATTAATTTACATTACAGTACATTAAGGCATCCTTGAAAATATAATGTTTCTCCTGCTCCTACCAATAAATTTATGAATAAGTCTTTTTTGCTTGTTGAAAGCGATCTTAAGAGTGTGCTTTCACTCTAAGTAGCCTGACACTAACAGGCAGAAAATCTAGAAGACTTTAAAAAACGCAACATAGGAGCACAGCCAACTGTTAGATGCAGCTGGTCAAAACACATTCGTATCTTTAAAGCAGAAATATCTGTTAGCCACTCTACTCTACCTATGTAATATACAGATAAGTATTTTCCTTTAGATGTCCTCCAAGCAACTAGTATCATTAAAATACTAAGCTGTATACCGATTAAGATCTCGAAACTCATCTTTGCATTAACAAAAGTGAAGTTATTTCCATGCTTAGGATGCTGTAACTCTCCTGAAAGCTTGTTTGTACAAGGTTTTTTAAAAACCAAAAAAGGTATTTATTTAGCAGAACATCTTATAACAAATTAATTAGAAAAAGGAGTGTAAAAGCAAAATGAGAACTGAGAAGCAGAGAGCTAAGAAGATCAATATTTCTATCCACCAAAACAACTCAAAAGAAACAGACCAAAAAAAAAAAAAAAAAAAAAAACACCACAGAAAAAAAATCAGGGAGAAAAAAAAAACCAACAACCATGTATTTCCATTTCCACCTTCTCCAGTTTTCTTCATGTATACACAAGTGTTCCTTAAAAGACTTGGCTACTACATGTTGAATAAACTTAATAAAGATGCTACTACAAATGTCTTTCCAATTTTTAGGAAGGTCGTAAGAAATGTTTTGTGTGCTTTAAATACTGACAAATTTTCCTACAAATCCAAACCTACCTTACACCCATCTTTTTCAGTAGATTTTTAAAGAGGTCACAAAGGAAAGGGGGGGGGAAAAAACTGAAAGAAGCAGTCATTCTTTATGAAACATGTAACTACAACCCCAAAACTCTGTTTCTGAAAGCAAAGGTGAGAAAAAGAAAAGGCAATGGAATAGTAGATGCATTTTTAAATCAAACATCACCTATAAATTCTGTTCAAAACCTCAAGTGCAGAACAATGCATTTTTTTTTTATGTTCCTCCTGAGGCATAAGATTTGAAAAGTGCAAGATAAGCCTGCTCACTGCATTCCACCAGGCAAATGAAACAGAAATTTTAAACGCTGTTCAACCAAAATTTGTTCATCTGCTCAGGGTGGCTGCCAAATTCGGAACCAGACTTACAAAAAATTAAATTCAAACGCGCAGCAGTTTGCTACACACAGAAGGCAACAGATACTACCTCTGAAATAAGGGGATATATTTTACAGCTATGGCTATGGAAAAGAAAATTAACGCACATCTGCGATAAGGAAAATGAGTAGCAGACGTTTTTTTCCAAATGTTAAAACATTACTGGTGTCCAATTTCTGTATCATGTAGTTTCTGCTCTGCAGCTGAAGAAAAACAAACCCTGAACTTCAATTAAAAAAAAAACAAAACACCAAAATTATAGTGTTTTTCAGGAACTGAGTGAAATGTACTTTGTATGTACTTTTATGTACTTTGTATCATGCAAATATGAGGAGCACTTGGAAAATTTAGACACAGAATCTTCCCTGAACCAGATTTTTTTTTTTTTTTAAGCAAAAATAATCTGGGAATTTTTGAAGAAGTCGTATACTGAGACCTATGAAACCACAGTGTTGCACTGACATTTCACCTTTAAAAAGTGTCCAGGAAGATTCAAAAGCTTTTGAAACACAATTTATCCTCATAACCAGCACAAGGGCTTATTACTATGAATCTAAAAGTCAGAGGATAGAATATTAACTACTGCAGAAAAGAAAACATAGTGCAGGACCTTCTGTTTGTGACAAAATTACAGAGTTAATGTTCCTGAAAGATCACTTCACCTTTTAAAGCATGATTTTTAAAAAGGTAAAATTTATAGCAATTAAAGCTAATGAAGAAATGCAGCATGAGCTGCTTATGTTCAGGAACTAATAGGTCCACTGAGCATTTCTAAGATTATTTAGCCATCAATGATAATGAATTGACATTGTCAGTGGTGTTAATGTACCAATGCTCTATAGTGCCACTAATCCGATAGCCAATCCTAGCTTTTTTTTTTTTTTTAATGTTGCCACTTTATGTTTTTTAAACTACACACTGCCTGATCCTCTCAATTAAAACAGCAGAAACACAGCACAGGCTGTTACACTTTTTTCTCTTCTTTCACATTTAAGGATAGCATGTTCATCATTTGAACTACAGTTAAAACTGTCCTGGTCATTCCTACTTCCTCAAATCTTGCTGAATTCTTCAGGACTGTTAGCTACAGTATAAAAATGTCTTTTCCAATTAAATCAATGTTAATGTATAATTCTTAAAATACGTTTTTTGTGCACATTAAGTGAAATGAGATGATTATTTGAACGAGTATATAAATCAGATTTTTGTGAGCACCGGATATTGTAGTGCATGTCTTTTCAGCCCATTGTTTTGTCATATCTAGCACAGATGTTGTATTATCAATTTACAACAACAACATGGACAACAACAACATACAGAAATGAAAAATAAGTACCTGTTTGGTTACCAGATATGACCACATATCAGCAACATACAGTAAGCAATCAGGTTACCAAATCACTAACATTCAAGTCTACTGTTTAAACCATTTGTGTCAGGAACTGCAACCAAGCCGTGCATTTTCTGAGACAAGATTCTAAGAACACTTCAACCCTGAAGGGAAGGAATGAATTTTTGAAAATTGAGAAACTGTACCGAAGCCCAGTCCGTTCATTTCTTTTTCTTTTTCTTTTTTTTTAATATAAGATTCAGTATTAACTATTTCAAGATTTCTGATTTTGTATGGATTATTACATAGTTATATAATGTGATGACTTTTCATTATAAGTTAAAAAGGAATTGAAGAAAGAACCAATGTCAAAATTGTTGATAATTTCTAAAGAAAAGAGCTTAGCCCCATGCAAACAGTGAATTTGCAATGGGTAATCATCTTCCATGCCAAATTCTCAGCAATCTATAAGCAGAGACAGCAAATAAGATTTTTCAAACAACATAAAATAGGCTACTACGCATGAAGTTCATTATAAGCATGCTGCAAAATAAAGAGTAGCACAAGTTATTCTACTGTTGATATTCAGTGGACTTAAGAATTAGGCTCATACATTTTAATTTCGTGTTACAAGAAGTCAGCAATTAATTTTTGTAAGTGAGTAAAAACATCCAAAGTATCTCATAATGCAGCATGCAAAATTATTTGAAAAACAGAGAGATGAATCAATGAAAATCACTCAGCTGCATCTTCAGCTGAAGATTCACTTGTCCTTTAGAATGTGTAACTCACTTTGTCCTGCAGTAGATCAGTATACTAAGACTAAAAAAAAATCCTTCCCGCTTAATATTATCCCTAACATCACACCACACCATTCATGTGTGCACTGCATCATTTAATTGAACCTGTGCCGTTCTACACATTAGCCATAAGACTGCTATAGCAGGTTACATAGGTTTGGGTAAAGTGTTTTTATATGATGCATATATTAGTTAATTTCTCTAGCATAATAACATTAAAATATATTTTTAATCAGAAGTAGGGTATTAAAATCCAACTTTGAATGTCCTATGATGTACCATATATGCCATGGCATTTTAAAACCTTTTAAACATTTCTGCTAAATTAATTAGTTTTGCATTAAGGAGTCTCAATGCCTCCTATTAAATGCAACACATTTGAAGGACAATTAAACATTATGAACGATCCTTCTGAGGAAATAACGATTAAATAAAAAAGAAAACCAAGATTTTTTTGGTAGCAAACAAGAACACAAGCATACATAAAAGACTTCAATTTATTTGTAAAGTCTTATGCCTGCAATATTTTAGACGCATTTGTTTGAAAAACTAGCCTTCTGTTTTGTTTTTGTAAAGAATGAGAACCCTAATGGAGTCCAGAAATCTGTTAATGGTACTAAAATTATAACAGTATAGCAAAAGAAAAAACCCCACACACTAAAGTCTATATTATATATTTTTTATGTCTTTAAATGGAATTTACAGTTCTCCCTGGCAATGTGAATGAACATCCTATAATTTAGTCAATTTACAGATTACAGGTTCAAATTGACCTTGTAGCCCATAAAATTGCTCATCTTCAGTGCAGGATTAGAAGTGGGAAAAGAATGTCATAACTGTATTTAAGGAATTTACCATAACAATGGAAAGGAGGATATGCATGCATAATTTTAGCCACTCTTGCTCACATCACAGTTTTCAATTCTGAAACAATGCATATCCTGCACTCTTCTCCTGGTTAACCATGGTGGAAACTGTTTCAATTTACTCACCCACAGACATGACACTTGTATTCCCTCATCCCAAGGTGCCTCTTGACATGGTTTCTGGCATCTCCGAGCTGAGCTGTTGCAAAGTGGCATATCTTGCACTTGAATGGCTTTGATCCTAAGTAAAATTTAGCATAAGATATGAGTTGAATTAGAATAATATATCACCCACGGTTAAAGAAATAAAAATTCCTGGGAAAAAATAACCTTTAAGAAAGCCTATCCCACATTTAACCTGTTTCAGATTATTGCCTAACGAAAAAAGCATCTTGCACATAAATTTATAACTCCCAGGACACAGATGGTATATACTATACAGTACTCATTAGTTTCCTTAGATTCAAGACTAAGGAAACTACCCTCTTAACTATTGAAAATCATTCACTTTTTTCTTTTCTTTTTTTTTTTTTTAAACCAAAAATATTAAAATGAAGGAGATAGCCCTTCAGCAAGATGACAAAAGTCGTTTTATACTATTTTCAAATGCTGAAACTCACGTAATGGTCTAAAAGTGGTTTGATATTGGTGTAAACTGAAAATGTATTTTTTTTTAAGCAAGTATATTTAAAGTAAAGTAATTTTACAAGTCTTCCGACACCGAATAGATTTTACATTAGCATTGGTATTTCAGATTTGTTCTGTCACACACAGAAAATGATTCATCACCTAGCCATTGTAATGACATGCAATGTATGAATATACAGTGGATAAAATATTATGCCTTTATGACTGTTTTATGGTCAAGAATTTATGATTATTCTGCAAACCAGAAGTATTGACATTTTGGCTATTATTTATTTCAAGAACAAACTTTAATATTAAATGTCTGCTGCAGAACTCTAGAATTATTTCTCCAAGGAAAAAGTACCAGCCTATTTCTTGTATCACAGCAGTGCAGCAAAAAAGTCAAATTGTTTGTCCGTCTTAATTAACAGGGATCCTCTCTGGACTACAGAAAAATTATTTTATTTTTTTTTTATTGAAATAGCTAAATTGGGCACTTGTCAGTCTCCATGTTACAAAGCAGTTACACTACTCCCAAGAATGAGCGTATATACCATCTTATGCCATTGCACTTTCCAATTTTCTGACCACTAAATCCTTAAACCAATAAATTAAAATCACAGAACTGCCATTAAAAGTAAGTACAATATGGTCACAGATTCTCCAGATTACATTTAGTATATGTTTTGCGAAGTACTTCTTCCAATACAGTTAAGCATAATATGAAATATGTGTTCTTTAATAAATATACATAAAGAGCTCTGATAAGAAAAATGTTACACTATATCATACTTGATCAATGAACCTTTTTGCTTTGCCCTTGAAACAGAATCTCCTCCAAGAATCCATTGGTGAAATCGAGGATCTTAGTAAAAAATTTTAGAGTCTTAAATTTCAATTTAATTCCCAAAAGCTGACGAAAAATGAAGCATTTAATTTTAATCTTCTAACTGAAATAAAAAAGTCAACAGTACTAAGCACGGGCAGACAAGGTTGAATATTTCACAGTTCAATGACAATGAAGCCAGATCTCTTAATACTTCCATTTCTACTGTTGGAAGTAGATGTAAAATATATTTAGCACCTGAATGGTTATATCTAGTCAGCTTTATATGTTTAAATGTCAAAAGCAGGTTGAGGCTGGAGCTAACAGCAATCATATTCTATCAATCACACCAAAAAACCCCAGTTTATTTAAATGATCCTGATAAAACTAAATTAATCATTAATTTGGTGACATTTCAAATCAACACTGTGTTCTATAAAGAGGCCCATGCAAATAAAAAAGCCTATCGTTGCATTAAATAAAAGAGTATTAAAAGTTGATGTTTTAACTTATGATCTCAGAGACTAATTCCACAATTAATAATTTCAAGCCAACGGTCAGAAAGGATTTTTTTTTAATCTATAGGTGTTTATATTGCTGTTTTCTATCATGGAATTCAAATACCAAGTGGATTCAATTCTGTGTTCCTTTAGTTTCTCTCCTACTGATTAAATTGTAAATTCGTTCCTCATTCTGTTACTGCAGGTGTCCCGCAGGGCTTCCATACAAGACCTTTGCTGTTTTCCATTTACATGACTCCTTTGTGAAAAACTGTAGTTCAGGCCAATCGTAGCTATAGTGTGCTGACAATACATAAATGTATTATTCTGTTGACTGCTCTCACCCAAAAATCACTGAGGCTTTGAGGTTTTATTTATTTATTTCCTATATCCAGCACTGAGTATCTGTTAACATCTCCATTTAAACTCCTTGAAAATCCACTTGCTGGCAGGCTACATTCAGTACTTATCTGCTGAAACAAAAGCAGTGCATCTCCCTCTCAAGTGAAAGGGAGATGCCTTCCCTGATGCCAAATTCTTTCCAATGTTTTTGGATAGAAAAAAATATATACTTACAATGAAGGCATTAGACTAAAAGTTGAACAAATGGTGCAAAAAATCTGTATCTAGTCTGAACCTATCTGAAACAATACTGAAGCAATTAACCATTTCTTAGCCATATTTACCACAAACTTCAGTGGTTCTCATCTACTGCGTTAATGTGACCTTAGCTTCACATTTGGCTTTTGACAAATACTTTTGATATAGCATCTTTCCAACCAAATGACTCAAGTAAATAAATAAATGAATGAAAAACCACAGAATTAATCTACCCACAAGTTACAGCATGGAAACACAGTGTAAATTTTCCAGGGATGCATTGATATGGCTCTGAACTAAAGAACTGGGGGAAAAAAGTTAAAAATAGACTAAATTTCTTAAATCATGCAGTTATTTTGCAGAGATGACTGTAGTTAATAATCCTAATCTTACATTAACACAAAAGATACTCAAAACAAAAAAATCTCTGCCTGGTCTAAGCTAATATCATCTCTATCTGGAGGCACAACTGTGTCTTTAGCTCAGGCTCAATGCAAAGTAAGCAGAGCCACATGAAACATCATTATACCATTTCATACTTCGTTTAGGGTATGGGTAGTAAGATACCACATTTACTTTGGGCAAATCTTCCCTTAATTGAGAAACGTGATGAGAAACAAAACAAAGATGATATGGTTGCAGGTGATTTTTCCTCACATGTTGACTGTTAATTAAGTTTATGGGACCTGCATCAATTGAAAACTAAAAAGTCTTCCACCTCTGCTACTCCCTGTATTTGTCTTTACATTTCCTCATTTTCACTTGTCAACACGTGATGGACTTGCTTGTTATCTCCTCTCCAGCATAGCTTTCTTTTCATTTGCAATGTGAAAATCTCTTAGATTATTTAACAGTATTTTGAAACGATATTTTTCTATTAATGGAAATCATTAGTATTGTCTGTCTACAACTTTCCTTCTTCCTTACTCCCCTAACTATCACCAATTACTCAAATTAAAATTGAGCTAGATAAAGTTAGACGCACATACATGTATCTACATATCAATCCATATATGTAGAAAAATGTATGTGCATCTGCTTACAGAAGAAATATTTAGAAAAAGCACATAATCAGAACAATAGATGGGAAAATAACTGCAGCTTTCCCCTTGTTATGCACCTGATGTTACCCTGGAACAGATGAGAGGGGGCAGAAATAATGCACTTTGCCTCACTAACAGTGGCTATACAATTGGTAGCGTGGGTCATTTCCCTCAGCCACCATTCCCAATAACCCCAAAATGCTTATTCAGCTTCAACTGCCATGATACAGACTGGAAGTAAAGGTTCTATGAAACACAAGATCACAAATATGATAACAGGGATTGAAAGAGAAATCCTTCTTCCCGTTAGCTATTAACAAAAGTCTCTGCATTACTATTTATGTGAAAGAAGCATAGCATCAGAAAAGCAATCCATTTAAAGGTGCTGTGAGAAAAAGCGTAGATTAAACTCTCATCTGAAACCCTTCTACAACCTCTCCACAAGCACCTCAAAAAATGACTTGCAAAACAAAACGTATTCTTTTACTGCCTTGCATATTTAAGGCCATTCAAAAGCACAGTGAAAATATACTTCATGATAAGACCTACAGACCAGATGGTAAAAAGTACACTAACTTTTACTAAATGTTACAATCAATGATGTAACTTATGTAAGTAGGGTTGCTTTGTCATATATTGATAGTTACCTCACTTTCACATCCACATTAACTTGATTTTAAATGCAATTAATACATATAGTCAAGGAAGACTAATGGACTACATTCTGCACTTAACCTGGTGGACATTTTCAAATGGCACAAGTGACCAGTGCAAACCTATTTTGCATTGTAAACGACTAAATAAATCTTAATGGATTAAGAATGATCAGCTATCAACACACAAGGGAAATTAAGTGCTGAAATGCCTACATTGATTATTTTAAATTATTAGCCTTACTCTGTTCTTGAATTTGTATGCTTTTAGTGAGCTTTAACACATTTACAAGACTTATTGACTATAATTACAAGAGAATTCAAGTAATGGACACATCAATTATAAGCAACATGTCTTGACCAGACAGTTGCATAAAGAATTCTAAAGAGAGCTCCATTAGCATCTTCTCCTTTAGTTTTATTCCGTTTTATCTGCCGTAAGAGGGCATATTAAGGGCTTATAAAGCTGCTCTGACCATGTGAGCATGACTGTCCCTCTAAAGACTTAACGCTGCATTCAAAGTTGGATATTGGGTGAAACAAAACAGATAACTACGTTATTGACAGGACAAAAGTAATGCTGGAAGTATTAAGTATGTGAGTTACTGGCATACATGAATGCTGCAGTTAAAGTAAAATACTTTGAAAGGTTTGAAATACAACATCCATGTTCCCCAAGATTAATTTTAAACTTTATTGTCCAGTCATGCCCTCATTTTTTAAAAAAAAACTTACAAAACTATTTTAGGATTATGCCAGGAATTACCATACTTCTATGTTTCTTTTTTCTTACCTTTTTGTTCTCTTCCTTGTAACCATGCACTAAGTTTCAAATACTGCATGAATTTAAACTATAGCTTCCATAATAAGCCATTATTTAAAAGTACAGTAAAATAAACCTTACAGTTTTAATGAAAATATGTTCATTGAAATGTGAATTTATTATTCAAATCCACTCATAAATTCAACCATGGAGACACCACTTGTCTAAGCAGAGCTCAGTGATTTAGAAAAGCTGTCTATTTAAAATAAAGAATGTATGGCAGGTTTATAGAAACATCACAGTGAATTTTTACATAAATTTAGAACTGCAGCTTATGCATTTTTCTACAAAAATGTTTTTAAATTTTCCACTTAAAATTAAACATAAAAATGAATTGAAAGTGCGATCAGCACAGAAACTAAATCAGGTATTGCATTCCTGTGCATCACATCAACATTACACACTACCTTCCCAAAAGGCTGACCTATTCCAATTCCCATAACTTATTTCTACAAAAAACTCTTGATGCTCATTATTGGTATTTATTAAGGAATGATGTATTCACAAATTACTATCACAAAGCATAATCTAATGCTGAAAGTGTAACTGAATTGAAATGAAGTAAATAATGTAGATATTTAACAACTGTGAGGAAGAGAAAGTTAGAACAGCTAACTGTTCTCCTAAAACACCACTGCTGCATTATATAAATTTAAGAACTAATTAATGATTACAATTTAGATTAAAGGGAAGGAAATCTCTCTATATGAAACAAAAAGCAGAAGGTTGACTGTGTTTAAAATGTTCTTACATTTTCTGCCCTTTGATCACTGTATTTTCATACCCCTAAAGGTAATTTTGAATTTCATCAGTGGCTCATCAAGCTATATGAATACCGGTTCATAAGAAATGTGAAAGAGATTAAAAACAAGAAAAAGGCCAGCGGTAATAATTCACTCTGTCTGAAAGAGACCAGTTGCAAAGAGAGCATTTCCATACCTGTATGGGTACGAATGTGAGCTAGGAAGGCCATGGAATTGCTACTTCTACACATCTTCCCACAATACTTGCAGACGTTGCCTTGGTTCTCTTCCCTCTCTCTGTTTATCTGTTCAGTGTCCTCCACAATGTACTTATTCACTTCCCGCAGAAGTTCTTCATGCTGCTCTTTGATATGGAGAAACAAGTTCTGCTCTGAATCAAAGGGCTCCGTGCACTTCACACATTTGAAGGTTGCACCTCCTTCAGGCAGCTCCTCCACACTTGCCTGCTCATTGCGCATGTGCCCAGCACTGGCCAAGTGCTGATGAAGGTTGCTTTCTGTGTAAAATGACTTTCCACAGAGTAAACAATGAAAATGTTTTTCTTTTGAAGGATGTTTCATGGCTATGTGAACATTTAGTCCGCTCAAACCATCTGCTAGAAAGCCACAGTCATCGCAGCGAATACGTGTCAATTCCCCAAGGGAAATGCCTTCTGACTTCTTCTTTTTCCCACCACTTGGTGAAGCGTCTGCTTTCACCGCGAACTCACCAGTTCTCACTCCACCTGGCACCTGTCCTTCATCTGAATGGTCAATGGGCTCCCCATCTTGATTGCTTTTTAATCTTACTATAGAAGAATCAAACTTGCCAAAATTTTGCATTGCCTTTCGTTTATCATCAGTACTGGTGACTGTTCCTAAAGCCTCATTACTACTTTCTTGCATGCCCTCAGCTGTTGAGCCATCTGCCTCCCAAATACTGTTATTTATAGTTACTTCTGCTTCATGTTGTGCTTCCATAAGGGCTTCTTCCTCCTCCCCAGTAGGATTCTTTTTGAAACTTCTGTCACCCTCTAAACTATGCATATTTTGCACCATCTCTCCAATGTTTCCAGCAAGATTTGATTGCCATGCTGCACTTTTTGTTTCTGGAAGACTTAGAATAAGTGGGTTATTTTCTTTCAGTGATATTTCTTCAATAACGTCTGTGTTTCTACCATCCGCTTCAGGTTTATCTCTATTTGTTTCCAAGTTTTCTTTGCCTTTTCCTGACTTCAAGTTTGTGCCACCTGATCTATTTTCATTCTCTGCTGGGCAATCCCCTGAGTTAAGCAGATCCTCATGTCCACTTCTCTGCAACTCATAAGTACCTGCCTCCTTACTTGGTATCTCTTCATCAGGCTTACAGGCATTATCTTTCTGAGGAGCTCCCTGGAATCCTTCACTTAAAATATTTTCTCCTCCATTTTTAGTTTCCTCTTCAACTACGCTTTCCACTGTATTTTGGGAACTGCCTTCTTTAGGCATTTCTGGAAATGCATTTTCATCTAAGGCAATACACTCTGTTAAGCTTTTACACGTATGATCGCTTTCTGCTGCATCACTGGCACATTTCATTTCACTTAAAACAGTTTTCAGTTCTCCTGCACTGTGATGGTACTCCTCTTGGGACAGAGCTGTGCCTTCTTTAGCAATATGCGTTGTGTTTACTTCCTCCGCAGACAAACAAACATGAGATTCTCTTCTAATTTTATGTTTCTCTGTTGCCGCATGCCTAATCATCTCTCTACGAGTTACAGCATAGTAGTCACATGCCATGCAGTAGTATTCAAATTGTTTTGTATGCTTTCGTTTTACATGCAATTCTAATGAAGAGGAAGAATGAGCAGTGAAGTCACAGTGTATGCACTTGTTGTCATTTGCACCCACCATTCTTCTCTGGAAGCAGGGGTCACCATCCTGAGTATCCTTTGCTGATTCAAGAAACGCGTGCTTTATATTTAACGAATTCCTAGCATGCTCCAAATCTGGCAACCTACTAGCATTTTCAACATTTACCTCACCATTTCCTTGCTCGATTTCTTGATGGTCTATGATAGAATTTCCCAAATCTAAGGTCTGGTTACTATCCTCAACATGTTCACACAATGCAGGCATGGGGCTGTTAACCTTCTTGCTGGTAGATTCAAAATTTCCTCCTTCAGGGCTAACTATGATCTCTGAGTTCTGTTTTCCATGTCCTTCTATTTCCACACGACTTTTATGTTTTTTGGTTGCACAGTGACGTTCCATATCTCCTTTGGTTACAGTGTAGTAATTGCAAACCTTACACAAATAGCTGTACTGATGGCTGTGCTTTCTCCTGATATGAACAGTCAAATTGGTAACACTGGAGGCCAAAAGACCACAATGGGTACATGTTCTAGAAATAGTGCCTTTGGGTCTCCCCCTTTTTGGTGCATTAGCTAAAACCAATTCATTTTCACCAATTCTTTCATCAACTGGAACAAATTCCTTATTTCTCAATATGCTTTCTACAGTAGAGGATGGAACGTGTACAATTTCTTTATCAAACTCTGTATTCTCATTCCCAGAAATGGAAGGATCTGTCACTGTTTTAATACCACCAACCCCAACACAAACCTTTTCAATGCATTCCTCAAAACGCAGTCCAATATTATTTTTCCTAGCATTTTCAAGGTGCTTGCTTCTTTTGATATGCTTCTCCATTCCTTCCTTACTCAGTGAGTAAAGATTACATGCTTTGCAGAGAAAGTGATATTCCTGCGCATGTCGGAGTTTTATGTGCCTTGTAAGAACTGTGGAAGATCTCGTCTTATAAAAACACTTTTTACAGTGAAACTGGCTTTTATTCAGAACAGAATGTTTTAGTTCATTTTTATGATTTACAATGGAAGAGTCTGGAGGTTTTGTTTTCATTGATACTTTAATTTCCTTTGCAAGTTTTTGGCTACTGCTTGATACTGAGTCAGCATAACTTACCATTTGCAAGGTCAGACCACTGTTACTCAATGGAGTAGCTTGTTGAAATAATGAACTATCATGTTTCTCATCTTTTTGATGATTTATCAGCTCTTCTTGTGTTTGAAAAAAAAGAATACAAGTTGGACAACTATGGGACATATTATGCACTTCACTCATATGGCTCTGAAAGTTTATCACATTCAAGCTGGTAAATGAACAAAGTTGACAATTAAAGCTACAACTTCCCATCTGGTGTTTAGTATTCTGACAATGTTGCTGCAAATCTTCCTTGACTCCACAGGAATAACTGCATGTCTGACAATGAAACTGAATACTTTTTGTATGAAAATTTACAACATGAATTTCCAAACTTTCTTTGTTCTGAAAGACGTGACCACAGTCAATGCAAGTATGATGAACGCTAGAATTTGCAATATGTTCAACTTCAGAATTTTTAGTATTTGTAGTGCTAGAAGAAAGAGTATTCGGCTTCACTTGAGTAAGATCTTGAATTTCTGCAGCAGTATTACAATGACTCTTACCATTTGTTTCTAATTCAGTATGTGATGTAGGGCTTGAATCACTATGTTTAAACTGTGTGCTGGAGATATGCTTCATGTACGCTCTTCGAGTTTCAGACTTGTTTCTCTTACCCAACAAGCTGTACCTTCTTTTAACTTGCCTTTTTAATCTAAAAGATCTATTTCCTCCAAAAGGAGCCCTTAGCAATACAATATTTCTTTTATGTTCCAGTCTATCAAATCTCTTTGTCACATTTAAACTGCTAACTAGCCTTCTGGTAATTGGAGGGAATTCTGAATTCTGCAAGAAATCTGAGGGTCCAGGTATTTCTAGTTTTTCAGTATGACCTTCATTATCTCCTTCTACACTGGAAGAAAGCAACTTTCCTATTGCATTATCTGTTTTTTCAGCAGGACCATTTGTAGATGGTATCATTTCAGCAAGAATTTCAGTGCCATCATTTTGTTTAGACAAGCTTACATTTGAGTCCTCCAATGCATTGCAAACATTTAATTCTTTTGCATCAGCAGTCCTTGCATTTAATTTACTGCTTCCGGGTCTTGCTCTCACATTCTTCTCTCTGGCTGCAGTAGACTGTGTTTTTTTAAAGGATTTTTTGGTCAGTATTTGTACAAATCCTCCCCGTGCAGCAAGATTTTGGCGTCGAAGGTGTGTCTTGCCAAGGAAATGAGAATTTAGGAGATTTTCCTCAGTACTCTGAAAACCACAAAGATCGCAACAAAATATCTTGGAATTCTCATGATCTTGCTTAGCATGTGTATGTAATGATGAATTACATTTCGTTGTGCAACTACACTGAGGGCATGTTTGCTCTTTGGATTGTTGAGAGTGGCTTTCTTGTATATGCTTTTCTAAATCAGAGCAGGATGGTAAAAATGGATCATGTGTTTTGCCTTTAAGATCTTTGTCCATGTTTTCAGCTCTACAGTCAACACTGATTTCTTCTGAAGAAGGTAACTTTTCGGGAACATCAGCTAAATCCTCTTGAGAATGTTTAGTTTCCTTGTGAATTTTCAGTATGGCACCATCAGCACACTTGAAATCACAATGTGGGCACATAAAATGTGAATTACATACATTATCATCATGACAGCCAGTGACTCCTTCAATTTTTACAACTCCAGCTTCTATGCTATCTTCTTCTTCAGCTAGAACTTTGTGCAACTTCCTGTCACTGTCTTTCTCATCGGCAGAAGACATCAGCTTTCTCTTTCTGGAAATATTTTCAGGTCCCTCTGCTTCAACAGTGTCTGAGTTTGGTGATCCTGACCATGTCCTTTTGTTTGTGCCATTCTCTTTTCTTTTCTTCTCAAGGTTCGTGAAAACTTCATCTGATATTAACCTTGTTCCCTGCTGAGACAAAGAGTCACATTCAGTGTTGTCTCCTAATGCATTTCTCAGGGAGTCTTTTCTCAACTTATTTTGTAAAATCTCATCAGCATCATCTCTCTTCTGATTATCCTCCTCATCCATTTTTAACATGGGAGTTGTCAACTGTAGATCATTTGGCTTAGTACCTATAATAGAAAAGAATTTTTATTAGCTTCTTATACACAACCAAAATTTATAAGACTCAAGTTAAAAAAACAAGCAATATAGCAAATATAGCAAATTGAAATTGTGGCAGGAAGATAGACACAATAAAAGACACAAGGCTGTAATTTCAGTATAGTGTCAAAATTTCAGTATAGTGTCAAACCTTATGGCACTAGAGATCAAACCAGCATTTTGGCACTCGGTTACAGAGCTCCTACTACAATGACTACCACTTGAGCAAGCACTGGCTTCAAAAGATTTTCTGCAGTCAAGTTCAAATTTACAAACAGCATTGCTGAGACTCACATGCTTAGCAAACCTAAAACTATGTTAATTTGATTTAAGTGTTTAAACTTTTACATGCTTAAACTTGGGCAGATAAGCCTAATTTTTGTTTCTAAGCACATTTTTAGGATATTCTACACACTAACAGATTTCAGCGAATCAGTCATAGGATATTCAGCTTCTCCAGGTCAAGAAATCCAGGATTAGTTATTTAAAAGCTCCCGGGAGGAAATGGCCACAATTGCAACAACAAGCAAAACAAAGCCAACACAAACTTCAAGTATTATGAGTATGACATTTTCTTTCCTTCCCATTTAGATTATTCACTAAAGAGCAACAGGAAAAATGCTAATAGAGCCACGTTATAAAAAATTATGTAATTATGTCACTAGTCTAAGCATAGTTCTCCACCATTCCTAAAATACCTTTTATCCCCTTGAGCTTCATTTGCCAACAAAAAAAAAGGAAGGGGGGGAAGGGAGAGAAAGCGACTTTGAAGCTCAGCACAAACTCTAGCCATCAAAATCCAATTACCAAAAGCTTTCTCTTAGCTGCCTAGTGTGACCTTCCTGCTCCCAAAAAGATGCCACCACCAGAAATCTGATGCTACCAACTCAATTTATAGGAAGAGTAAGGGTGAGAAACAAAATACTGACATTTATTCCCTTTTCATTTTAATACGATGTGATTGAGAATTGGAAGTGCATTTCCTTTCAACAAATGATTAAATACTAAATGTTTATCTGTGCTTTATGCTATGATGTAAACCTCATAGTTTTGCCACAGATCCAAGTATCCAGATTTTTTGTTCAGTTACCCATTGAGTGAATGAGGCCATGACCACACATGTAAGTACTTCCTGCCGAGACTAAATAACTGTAATGTTAATACAGACAATGTGGGATAAAAAAAAAGTATGCAAATTCATTTCAAAAGCAAACATTTTTGAGGACAAATTAACAAATTGTTAAACTGGGGAAAGGTTCCCGAAACAGCTGGACTTACTATCTATGGAAGTAAAAACAAAATTGCTTTCCTGCTTAACCATGAATTAAGGAAGGTCTATGAGCAACTGAGTACATAGAGGTCACATATATTGAACAGATCTGTTTTCCAATAAGATCTCTCACTGAGGTAAAGCACTGGCTGAACTTATGTCCTGTTAGTTATACCTAACCTTTTAAATGAGAAAATAAAACCTCCAGGTCACAGTAGCCCTTTGAAGGATCCAGATACTGCTTCTTTGTGTTTTTCTGATTCTTATATCGTATTATTTTCTCTTGTTCGCTGAAGTATGATATAAACTATCAACTTTGATAGAAGTAAAGTAATCAAGTCTATATTTTTAGCTAGTGGAAGCCAGTATCCTGTCTGTTTACTCAAAAACACTACAGCAATTATTAGCAGAAGAGAACAAAGTCTTTCAAATGCAAGCATACCCTGAAAAGGTATGTGAACACTATTTCTGATATGGAAAAGGGATCAGATGAAAATTGTGTTAACTGGAGTACAATTAAGAAATATCAAGAAATTACTTCAGTGTTGAGCACCACAAGTCCATCCTTAAATGTCTGCAAGCAGCAACCACAGGTCCTTTTTCTCACTGTGCTTCCACAGCCCACTACTGAGACCTCACCATCCTTCCCTTATATGACCTGGGGGGAAAAACAGTTTTTCCTTGCTATACAAGACAATTTGCAATCTCAGAACAATTCTCCATCTTCTTTATAGGATTCTTTCCTCTCAGACCATTTGATTTATCAGAGAACCTGTCCGGCAGTGAACTAGTACCTGCACTGGAAATTTCCACTATCAAAGGCTGTAGATGGATAATTAGTGGCTTCTCCATTGACAAAAATTCACACATTCGAGCTATATTAATAAGTAGAGGATTTGTGGCTCTCCACCATACTCTC
This sequence comes from Phasianus colchicus, assembly GCF_987193195.1. Lineage (NCBI taxonomy): Eukaryota > Metazoa > Chordata > Aves > Galliformes > Phasianidae > Phasianus > Phasianus colchicus. The sequence goes on from NC_143438.1 coordinate 38,217,251, forward strand.
TTCTGACATGCTTCATGCCCATTCAAAGTCATCCTATAATTTGATTTAAACCTTAAAGTGCTGTCACACCTAGATCAATCTCTGACAGAAATCACAAACCACTTTCAGCCAGAGATGCAGTAATCACCTAAGGTGGATGCTTCCCAGCTGTCACAGAAAGGCATCAGCTAGTCTCAGAACAAGCCTTTCCTGCCATACCTGCTCAGCTCATTTCCAGTAGCCACCTGCAAACCTCAGAAAAGATGGCTGGTTATTTGCATGCCGTACCTGCAGACTGTGCCTCACTTCTCATCATTTGTTCACTAACTCTTCAATAGAAGTTCATCCTTCTCTGTGCTCTAGCAAAAATCCCAGACTGCAATCCCAGCTCTGGCAACCTTGTCTAGTTGGATTCGAGTCAGCTGTAATGCATCAATTAAGGACTACTTCACACACACAGAAAAATTATATATTTCCCTTATTTTATTTTTGTAAAGTGTAGTCGCAAATGGGTCGCTAGGCAAATAAAAAATGCAAAATTCAAATCCCACAGGTGCTGTCAATAATTTCAGTGTGAAATTAAAATAGTCACATATACAATACAAGCATGCAAAGCAGATATGTGTCCCAGACTTGTTACATAACCCCTACAGCTCTCCAGGCTGCACTCTACCTCACCTACGCTCAGTACTTCTCAGGAAGCCAACAACCCCACATCTGCCTCCTCACCTCCCAACAGGTATCACCAAGGTGGCAACTCCTTGACTACAAAGAACAAGTGAGGTATAGGAACAACTACGTGCTTTTACACTCTTCTTCAACCCACATGAGTATGAAGCAGATCTGTCTCTGCCCCACTGCTATATAAACTGTGTCAAAAAAGCACCACGTGGCTGTGAGTTTCCACCTGCTCGAAACCATGACCCGTGAAGAACTCTCTCAATAAATGAAACAGTGAGATGATTAAAATTATATCAATCTAAGTAATTAAATTTCCTTAAGTTGCCTTCTTCTGAGGTAGGTAGCAATGGCTGTGGTCACTACTTTTTGCTTGGGAAAACAGTCAGAGATCTGCTGAGATGGGGTCAGTTTTTCACATCCTAGGCACGATCTGAATCCCAGCAGAGACTCACATCTAGGTTTCTCCCTGCTCTGAACTTTACTCAGACAACAGCTGTGTCTCCAACACAATTTTCATAGCATGTGCCTTCATTTTCTTGATGGGATAGTAGTGCCTCGCACCAAAAGGAAGCTTTGAGCAGATCTCTTTTCATGTTCCTGCACGGACTTATTGCACAATTTACTACTATTACTTGAACACACATTCAGCACTCCATAAGCTTCCTCTAGGCAGAAGCTATCTTGGCATTATGTTGCTTTGGCTTCCTATGGTTCTTCCTGTACTGAAAGCTTAGCTTCTCTCTCAAAGTGCCTTCTCAGCTCTGCCAAACAAGAGGGCAATGGTAAAGCAACAAGCTAGTCACAAATCTGAATGGTTCCAAACCTCAGCCTGCATAAGCCAATTCACCACACTCTCATCAGAGCTACTGCAGTAATGACAGGCTAGTAAGTATTAATACGGGAAACAATGCATGAAAGAAGGCATCAAAAGCACTCCAAGCTTTTATAGTCCCAGTGACCACATCTAAAATGTGATCCAATCGGCTAAATGTATTTTTTTTTTTTTTTAATAGATCATAGATCAAATCTCAGGCTAGAACAGGGATTGCCATCAGGAGCAAAGATTCTGCATCTGGAGACTAAGTCAACTGGCAACCAAGAAACACATTACTGATGTAACAAGTATCCCCCGGTAGCCTCAGCAACTTCAGCACATGCTTATATCCAAATCCTACCTACTTCCAGTGTGAATGAAAAAGGATATCAGCCTGAGCTGGCAAATTCATATGCTAGTAGAAGTAGAGAAGGACAGTTCTTGAAGTTTTAACTACCTTATTAATGGATCAGCAAGCCTAAAAAAATGCAAGTTGCAAGCTCTCATGCTTTTCAGTCTGTCTTCACTTTTTAAGGACTCCTGTTAAGTTTCTACAAGTAACAATTATTTAAAGCACAATAGGTAACCACCTAATGTACTGCACAAATAGATCAGATAGGATTTATGCAGGCCCTGAGCCTGCACCAATAAAATCGACAGGTACAACACAGGAGACCATTGGGAGCACAGAACAGAGCCAAATCTTCAGAGTTTCAGCAGTTTAAAACTCAGTTCTGTCCAACAGCTCTCTCTGAACATCACCCTTGATGTTCAAAATGAAGTTGCTCTAACTCAAAACTGAGTTGACTTTTTGTAACATAAATCTTTTGTTAATGTTCATATAAATTAAGTATAGCTGAACAGATTCTTAAAGGATATGACCAAAAATTAATTTGGCACATTAGCTTCAGGTTAACAAATTCTTCTGCTTGGAGACAGTCATACATTACCTAATGCATTTTAAGGTTCTTTGCAGCACATTGCTGTTCATAAGTTTTCAGAAGAAACCTGTTGTGGTCCTAACATTTGTGATAAGCTCAATAATTCTACTGGAAATATTAGCTGTATTAAGCACAATGCTTTTCTTCAATAATTACTCAAGTGTTCACAAGAAGCTAAACAGATTTTTAAGATCTTCAGAATGTTGTGTGCGCTACATCTGCATAGGAAAAATACCAAAATCTTCACCATATATAAGAAGTGGCACACATTTTTAAAATACAAATCCATAACACAGAATATTTTGGCTATGTCACAGAAGCCAATACAGCTGAAGATTCTCCTCTATCTCATTCAAGAGATACAGTCCACTGTCACAATTTAGCACATTCTCACTATCTACAAAGAAGAAACAAATACAAAAAAGTATGAAAAATATCATTTCTTAAGCTGTTACCACTACTCAATCCTAGACTTCGTTTTTATTGTTTGAACAATGTTTTTAGTATATTGATATAATATTTGCTACAGTTCTATATAAAAGCATCAGTCATCTAAGGACAAACTGAATCATAGAATGGCCTGGATTGGAAGGGACTTCAAGAGTCTTGAAGCTCCAACCCCCCTGTCACAGGCAGGGCCACCAACCTCCCTATTTAATACTAGACCAGGCTGCCCAGGGCCCCATCCAATCTGGCCTTGAACACCTCCAGGGACGGGGCATCCACAGCCTCTCTGGGCAGCCTGTTCCAGTACCTCACACTCTCTCTGTAAAGAACTTCCCCTGACATCCAACCTAAATCTTACTTCCCCCAACTTAAAACCATTTCCCCTTGTCCTGCTGTTATCAACCCTTTCAAAGAGTTGATTCCCCCTTCCTGTTTGTAGGCTCCCTTTAGGTATTGAAATGCTGCAGTGAGATGACCCCACAGCCTTCTTTTCTCCAGGCTGAACAAGCCCAGCTCCCTCAGCCTGTCTTCGTAGGGGAGGTGCTCCAGCACCCTGATCATCTTTGTGGCCCTCCTCTTTCTTGTGGCTCCCTGTCTTTTTTTACGGGGGGCTCCAGACCTGGACACAGTACTCCAGATGGGGACTTAGGAGGGTAGAGTAGTGAGGAACAATCATCTTCTCCCTGCTGGCCACCCCTCTTCTGATGGAACCCAGGATTCCATTTGCTTTCTGAGCTGCAAGAGCACACTGCTGGCTCATGTTAAGTTTTTCATTCATCAGGACTCCCAGGTCCTTCTCTGCTGCTCTCAAGGATTGCTCCTCACAGCCTGTTTATACATCTGGGATTCCTTCAGTCCAAGTGCAAACCTTGCACTTTGCTGTGTTGAACCTCATTATATTCACCCAGGCTCACCTTTCAAATCTGTTGATCTTCTCTTTGATAAAAGTAGAAAACATTTCACTGGAGATATGTTGGCATATATTCCTCCACGGCAATAGGTAAAGACAGTGCAGTTGAGATTTTCTATGTGAGACCTGCATTTCCCTAATCACCAGGTGAAATTTAGAAAGATATAATCTTAAATTAAAGTCTAAAGGATAGGCAATTCAGAAATGATCCATAAACCTGTAATGAACTGTAACGTTTCCTAACCTGATGGTCAATACATTTTTATTTACTCCTCTTTTTGGTCATAAGCCAACTCTTTAATGGAAGGAGTATGGACACGCACAGAAGAACCCAAAGAAAGTATATTTACAGTTATCAAATTTATGTTTTTTTCTGGACACAGAAACAAAGGAAAGAATCTGCTTGCATTCCCTAAGCCTCAGGTATGCAGGGATCTCCAGCAAGACATCCTTCCCCCTCCAACCCTTAAATGAGGTCTGGGAAGGGGTGCATCCTGGTTCCACCCCTTTCAGTCACTCAGCTGCACTGCATACAGCTGAGCTCCTCTGGATTGGCCTAGCCTTCCCACCAGGTGCTCCATCACTGGTTCATGCCGTGACTCAGCATTTCTGCTATAATGAAAACAAATTTCTCTTCATTAAAATTTCCCTTTTCAGACATTTAATTCTTTTGGTGAAATCATAGAAACAACGAAGCAAGCCAGAACAAAACTGAATGTGAACTCCATATAAAACCTTTGTGCGAAATAAACACTTTCTCATTTGCAAAGGGATTATATCCTCCTTCATCAACTTAAAGGCATTTCTTAGAGTCTGGCAAAGTTACTTCTTTCTGAGAGACTATTTTAGAGAATAGTCTCTCAGTAATGGAATGGAAAAGATAGTAGGATTGTTGGTTCAAAAAGAAAAAAAAGATCAACTTTACTTTGAGAAGTATTTGTTGCTATCAGTTACAACCATGTATTTTTCCTTGTAGCTCAAGAATGCTGGAACTTCAAGCTGTGCATTGTAACCTTTTCTTATGGAAAGCAATTCATTTTGTTAGGGCACCAGAACCTCCAGAAGAATCTCTCAAACAAGCTATAGGCTTTTGAAGGCTAAGAACTTTGAAACTTCCACATTGCTGTATCTTCAGTAGTTAAAATAAGAAAACAAAAAGCCCACTGATAGTGCAGATACTGGGCTGATGACTATCTGCAGTCGTTAACATCATTTTCTCATAGGCATCAGAAGGAACCATAAGGGCATCACTGGAAAATGCAACTTGCAATATCACTCGCATCCTTCTTTTTTCTGCCTCCCTACCACTGAAAGGCCTTCAGATGGGGGAAAATGCCAAAAAAAAAAAAAAAAAAAAAGGAAATCATTATGAACTCTTGACATAATAAATAGATATATATTAACTTATAGCCCCAAAAATATGGATGAAGGGAGAGCTTCTTCATCATCCACTCACTTCAGATAGGACCAAATGCTGCTCAGTACCGTAGTGATCACTCATTAGATTAGCTTTGAAGAGAGTCCATACACACACACACACACACACACGCACACAGAAAGAGGCCTGGATACATAATTTCAAGTGCTGTCAGAAACAATTGCATGCCCAAGGCATAAAGTAAGAGAACTGCACTAATAGTTCCTAAAAACTGTTCAATAACCCCAAGATCTTCAACTTTTGAAATTTAAAGAGCTTTCTGTGTTGTGAATTGTAAACTCAAAGAATTCTGATATTTCCAGAGACAGGCACAGATATAGCAATAAAAATATACATCAAACTTCTGATCAAAGACATATCATATTTCTATAGCACAGTGATATTTATGGATGAAAAGCCCTGCTTAAATATTTCAATAACAGTTTAGTCATCAGGTCCATTTCTCGAAAGGAAACATCCAGGAAAAAAGTAATCACTTCTTCATACAGAGTAATGAGTCTCTTGGTTTGTGAGAAACCCCAGAGTTACATGGCTTCATGAAAGATGCAATTCTGACCAACTTTGCCAATTAAAACTAGACAGAAAGAAAAAGTAAATGCAATTTGAATCTCCTCTCTATCGTACGCTGTGCTACCCTCTTCCATGTGGTGGACCGCACTGAAATGCATCAGAGGAAGCACAAATGCTTCTCATGCTGCCACCTGCAGAAAGACATTACAAGTTTTAACTTTTCACCGCACTTTTGCGGAAAAAAACAAAGTGTTATTTCTTCCAAACTGGCTCTTAGAATTTTCACCCCAGAAACCCTGATTCCATTCTCCTTTAAAACTCATGGGGTACAATTTTCCTAGACAGACATTCTGATATCTAATACTCATCAAGGTTTACTAAATTTTCATCAACTTCCTCCAAAAACAAAAAGAAGACAGGAAATGGCTTTGTTGGCTCTTTGTTTTGAACTACTGTGAGACAGAAGCAGCCCAGAGGCTTCGGCCATCACAACCCAGGCCACACGTCTGCTAGCACTAGGAGGGGCAGCAGCACAGCTGGAAAGCCCTGTGCAAGCACCCAGCTCTGGGCTGGCAGCCAGGAGCCCGTTTTCTAAGTAGAACCCAGATGCAGAATGGAGATAGGAACTAGAAGAAATTACAAGGAAGAAGGAGGAAAAAAAAAAAAAGAGAGAGATGTATTTTTCACATTGAAAAATTCTCTTCATTACATGTATGACAATAATGGGGAAAAAAAAAATTAAAAAGAAGATGTGGAGCATTTTCCGGTTATTGCCCAGGTTCTGACTGAGCAACAACTTATAGTATATAAAAAAAAGAATGTAACCAAAACCGCTTCAAATTGATGTCAGAAAGACAATAGTTTGGATGCATTTAATCCACAACAAATGCAAGTACGTGGAGCTAAATTAATTAAATAGATATCACGGGCAGAGTGAAGTTCGGATGCCAAAAGTGCACAAAAGTCATCAACAGGAGGGAGAACGGTAGAAGGTAGGAAGGGAAATCCAACATGCTTTAAATGCTAGTATTTTCTGAATGATCATTTTAATTGCCTTGCCTTTAATGACTCTAACTTCTGCTAAGATCAAATGCACCCACATAGTTTAGTTTAATGTATTTATCCCCACCTTTTAAATGACAGCAGCAAAGACTGCATCCAGTAATTGGTTGGTATATGCACGTAGTCAGTGTTACCGTGGTTCCAGCTGCGATGCTTCAATAGGCCGATAAGGTGAAAAGGGCTGCACACATGTTTCACTGAACACGTAACATAAGAAGATAGGGTTGTTCATGCAGTAGGTTAAGAAAAGTTTCCAGAGAAGGACACAAAATGTACACACGCTTCCAATGAAAAGAAGAAATTAATAAAAATAAAAGCATTCTTCTGACACCTGGTGGCCACTTCACACAAGAAAGTAATTGCATTTCAACCAGGAAAAGCAGTTCAAACAAAAATGCCCTACACATCTCTTTGGTAGACATATCTACAGAAATGACAGCTGGTATTATTATTAATTAAAATAAATGCTCGTTAGGATATATATGTTTACATAAATGCATGTATCAAATGAAGGTAGTATCAGTGTTAATACACAGCAACATATCCAATTTTATCTATTAGCTTATTACACAGAGACAAAGCCTCTTTCTCTGTACAAAGAAATAGAAGTGAGCACACAAAGTCTTTCAGCTCAATCCTGTAAGACATATGAAATCCTGACTTTCTTTTCAGTTCTCATTTTCCAGTTAAGTTCTTTAAATAAGGCAGAGAGGGAGGAGGGGAAGAATGGGCAAAGTGGGGGCTGCTTCTCATTTCAGAAGGGCTCTGTGCTGTAGATGCTGCCCCTAATCCCTGTCACAGTACGTTAGCTCTCCAGTACACTTAGCAGAGCATAAGCAGCAGCTTCATTTCTTTGTATGACTGTTATCTCTAACAAAGACAAAGTAATATCCATCATTAGAAATTAGTTCAAAAAGATGACAGCTGTACACAGTTCTCAGCTACACAGGTGATAAACCTTTAACACTCAGTGGAAAGGCTGCACGTCAAATTATGCCTTTTCCCCTCAACAATTTCTTACAATACATGGAAGCAATCACAATAGTACTGCCATCTCCTCTGCAGCAGGGAGGGTGATTTTCTCCCCGATAACTTCAGATGATTGTCACTAAGACTTAAACCATGCAAAGCGGTGCAAAGCTTGGCTTCCTCCATAATAACTGTTACTTGTTTTCAATTGCACAAACTCATGCTTCAGCTGAAGTCACTGCACACCCTTTAAAGCTCCATACTTCTGCATGCTGAAAGGTTCAAGAGTTTACCGTTGAATTTTACTCTAATTTCTATCACTGACTGTGACAACAGATGGAAGAAAATAAAAGACAGCGACGGGAGGCATCCAGATGTTATGGTGGCATACGCAATATGAGATGAGACAAAAACTGTTGCTGCCTTCTGCAGTGCCTGTAACGAGCTACTTTGATGGCACAACATGGAGCTTCTTCCCTTCGCAGTCCCCACACTCTTTGCCCGTGCTGAGCCATGGAGCTACAAAAGGTGCCTTTGCTCCAGCCATGAAGAGAAGAGAAGCAGAAAGGCGAGAGCAAGAACAGCACCCGCTTTGCGCTGCAGCCTGTGCAGAGCAGGCAGATCTTCCCAAGCAAGGTCCAAACCAGGGAGACTGGAAGGAACTGGAGAGGAGAAGGGACACCACCATCACCCAACTAACCTCTTGTATACAGAACTCACAATGCTGATACTCCGAAACAAACAGCAGGAAGGTTTCAAATGCCATTGCTGATCAATAGTATCCATTCTCCCACATCTATTTGTGTCAATGCAACAAATATTGTGCCTACCTAAGGCCCTGAAACTTCATTATCTTCCAGAATTAGCAAGATACTTGAGCACAGGCATAGTTTCAGAATGATTCCTAGTAGGCCTGAAGCCAGGCACAAATGTTCAAGTGCATTCCCAAACAAGGACTCAGCTAGCAGTGAAAATTTTCATTTCTCCTTGAGGAACAGTACATGCAGTGCAGTTGCACTGGGTACCACAAGGTTTACTATTTACACCTTAGTATCTACAAAAATTAGGCAGCTTCTTTCTGTTCTATCTAAAAGCTACATCTTGCTTATTAGTTTTCTATTACATGCATATCTGGTGCAGTATCTTTTTGTTATTTTGAGGTATATCGTGCAACCACAGTGCATTTTCTTCAGTTTATCAGAAAACCATACCTCCAGTCAGGACCCCAAACCATCAAAGACCTCACTGAAAAACATCAGAAACAGGGGCCAGGATAACAGTCTTCTCCTCTTCCCATGGTCTAGATGCAGCAGCAGCACCTAATGCTGAAGTGCTCAGGGTTTACATCAGTAGCAGGGTGGAAAAACAGGTGCCAGCAAATCCAGTGATCCCCATCACTGCCTCCTTCTCCCCAGATCCCTTTTGGACAAGCAGCTCAAGCGAGTGCAACAGGCTCGCAGACCCTTTCCAGACAAGCTCCCTGCACCACACACCAGCAGGGCCGCCTGATTTGTCCCCATAGGGACCTTGGGGAGTGGAGCTTGTGTATGTTGCCTCTGTTCCCCTATATATCACTCTGCATTGGGAACACATTAGGAAAGTGTTATTACTAAAAATACTACTAATTCCCTGAAAAGCACTGAGTTAAAATCAATCTTACAAACTTTCCCAAGATCAATAGGTTTTAATGAACAAAGAAAACATATTCTGCGGTGACAATGGGCAAGCTCACAGAGACCAAGCTAGAGTAAGAAATTACTGCTGTCCCAGTATTTCCTTAGAGAAAAAAATTGACATACTACTAAGTAGGCTATCACTCAGTTCAAGCTCCACAAGGGTCTCGAGGACCACGAGCTTACCAGCTTACCTGCATAATGATTTATAAGAGAGGGCAGCCAGGATACAAAGCCAGTTCTCACCATCACAGACAGGGCAGCACTTCGGCTCCTGAGCCTCAGCTCACTAAACAATGGAGTCACACCAGCCCAAACTACAGACTTAATTTCTCTGATGGAGGAATATGGACACAAAGTACGCTGCACGCCAGACAGCCTGCCTGCTTCCTCTACCAAAGGGTACAGGCACAGTCTATTTTACTCTCAGGTGGTAAAAAGAATATTTAATCCCATGTTTCACTCAAGAGCAGCCATTTTCCTAATATTCATTCTATGAAATTAAAAAGTTCCACAGGATTTCTTGTCCTAGCTGTAATCATCAGAGGAAAAAAAGAATCTAAAACAAAGCTTACAAAAAACAAGAGTGAAAATGTCTTTATATTTTCTAAAGTAGAACATAATGTTAAGCGCCCTGTTCCATTTTGCATTTTCCAGAATAGTCAACTACTACATCCTACTTTTCCAAAGCACAATGATTCAGATTTCTGTTTTCCAGTAAATTCCATAAATATTTGATAATCAAATCCAGCTTCTATTTTGTCAGCTCTGCAGCCTTCCCCTGTAGATCCTTTCACTTTTTACATGAAGCAGGAAAGGAATTCATTTCTAATAGTTCCCTGTAATTCTATTTTGCAATTAAAAAACATCATTTCCGAGCACACACCATTTTTCAGGACTGTAATATATGATACCATATTCTATAAAGTAAACAATACAGAAGATTCTCTTTGCTAAACCTCTGTAACAGCACAAGTCACGGTACTATAAATATGCAAAGGTTCCTATTAAAACAACCATTATACCTTTCTTATCAAACTCATTCTGCGTTATCACGCTTAGGTGATCTAAGTATTCTTAGAGGCACATACATAGGAAAAAAAAAAAAATATATCTCTTTAGCAGCTACGAATTCCTCACCAAATCCCCTCCCAGAAGTCTACACTTGGGCTCTCAGCTACTTAGAAGACAGCCTACTGCCATTAGTGTTAAAAATAAAAAGAATGCACACAAAACTTCTAAATTCAACTCAAGTCACTGCAAAGAGGGCATTTGAAAGTCAAGATATTTCTTTAAATGCTTAAAAAGAACTCAGAAAGTAATGTCAGATAGCCAGCTTTTATTATTTTATCTCTTCAAATTGTTATTCACAATTGAAAACAGTGACACAAAAATACGTTTTTGTTATCAAAATTAGTTCTTATTTAGAAAACTCAATTAAGAATGAAAAATTAAGTGACATTAGCCTATTTTTAATAACTTGCAGATTTTTAAAGTGCCCAATTATAAAAGAAAAAGGGACTACAGAATAAAGATAGCAAATACACAAATTCAAGGCTATTAAAAGGCAGACACATGAGCTGCCATGTATCTTGTGCCATTGGTAAAAAGGTTGTTTTATTATCAGTGTAACTAATCACAATGAAGCCATCTCTTACAACTAAAGTCATTATAATGAATTTTCTTTACAGCTACAGAGAAATGGGATTTGCTGTTCCATATCAAACTAGAACAGGCTGTATAAATTTTTCTTCATATTTACTGTTAAATGTAATTTTTATCTATAAAATCAGCCATGAAATATTAAAAACTGAAACAACAGAATTTATATCCTTTACTTAATTTAGTTTAAACGGTCTATTCACTAAAGAGAAGGAAAGAAGGTTACATATGTATTATAGCATGCCCTCCCCTCTCCTCTCTAAGCATTTCCATTATAAACCCCTTAGTTTTTTGGAATTTACAACCGGGCTGTAAAAACTCACTCCACACTTAGAGTTGGTACACTTTTCCTTTTACAAATCCAAAAAATAAATAAATAAAGACATTCCAGAAGCAAGATGAGAAAGCGCTGGAGAGAAGAAGAAAAGCAGTGGGAGTCGGAACTTTGAGGCTCAGACGCCGATATCGGGCGAGGAAAGGCCGTGCAGCCCCCAGTTGCTCTGCCTACCGCCTTCACACAAAAGTGTCCTGGAGGGAAGGACAGAGGAGGGGCCTCGGCAGGCTGAGGAGCCAGCGCTGACCCCAGGGAGATGAAGATGAAGCACAGCCCCTAGGTGCACCCTGCCCACTGTGTTCAGCCAGGGCTCCAGCCTGCAGGCAGCCCCTAACTAACTCTATTCATCAGCAAAGGCTCACTCCTAGTCATTCTTTGACTAACCTGTTAGGGCATTACAGGTGGTTTGCTGCCTGAAACATGAACAGTATGCTTAGAAAGTCATTGGTCCTCTGCAGTTTGGGGGTGGTCATAGTCCAACACACGGCCTTTTGTAAGGAAAGGTTCAGACAGCTGCCTTAAGGACAATGCTTTCTTGCCATTTTTTGGTTTAAACTCATTCTAACTCTACAGTAAATTGCTGTTTTGAACTGTAGGATTTGATACTTCTCACTTCATGAAAAAGTACTAATATAATTAAGGCCAAAAAAGTTAGCAAAATATGGACAAGGTCTGTACATGTTTAACAACATTTGCTTTATCCATGGGTAAGAGGAGAGTAACAGACGAGGGAGAAGCAGAGACCTTTCCCTTTCTTTACATTCACCAGGGATTTGTCCCCTGCCTCCTCTGTCGCCTCTGTTTCCCCAAAGGACTGGAAATAAAAATTACTGACCCAGATTAACTTCTACATCTTACAACTATCCAGCTGAACAAAGGAAGAGGCGAAGAACTCACGGCGTAGGAAGAACTGGGTCAGAGTATTCTTTCACACAAAAGGAGACAACGTTTCTAAGAAAAAATAGTAGGGGTGATTTGGTACATTTCAAAAACGTTTGGAAAGAGCAGGTGCTCTGCTAATTTCAGATTATCTGCAAGCAGTGGAAAATATTTCTGAAATATTTATACATAAAAATGTGGTAGAGAGGTATTATCTCCACACTCTTCTGCCATACACTCAAAAGTTATACATGAGCAAAAAGAACTACAAGGTAAGAATGTTAAGGATCTTATACTGATATCACATGGCACAGCTCCTCCAGGTGGAGAAGAAAGACGGTCAGCACAATACTGAACTCAGGAAAGCAGAGCTCTTGTATCAGGTAACCTGGGCAAAAGGAAGAGCTAACACTGACTGCTACCAGCACGCTCTTTACCACTCACAAATGTGGACAGTCCCGGTCCTGCATCTTGACATGCCAGCTGATGAAAGCGTCCTTGTATCCAGAAGCAGGCACCTAGCAAAGCCAAAGGGAGCTGCTCGATGTCCAAGCGTGCACATATCATGTACAGATTAATAAGTTTCCATGATGATGAACTAAAAATCCACATTCCCTCTAAGAGTATTATTATTTTTCATGTCAAAAAGCACAGGCACTAAGGGTATTCATGTTAGAATTTATCGTATATATTTATTCTCCAAATTAATTGGAAAAAAAGTATTAATTTCAAAAAGGTATTGACCAAATATGAGCAAATACAAAGTAGCTGCTCTACCCTTCAGCATTTCTTAGTAGCAAGACACTGAAAGTGCCTTAGGAGCACTCTGTAGAGCTATTCAAACAAATACATACATAAAAGAAAAACCTCAACTATATGTCATTTAATTCTAAAGCGCACTTCATAAAGTACTGGAATTTGGGAGAGTATTAGTCTTGAAAATGTCTTTAAATTTTCCTTATTTGGAATTAGTGGCATAGCTGCATTCCATATACACTGTTGCATCGTTTTATCCAGCCAACCTGCTAAATAATTAAAAACAAGCAGGGCCCAGTTTCAGGCTGACCTGCAGTGACTCCTGTATGTATTCTCAACATTACCACAAGCATTGAATGCCACTGATCTTCAGCTTCTAATAACTGATCAAAGAATACTGCCCTGTAACAGACTATGAGCTAAAATCATAGTGCTGAAGTGTGCATTTTCAAAAAAGTGGTTTATAGCTCGAGATTTAAAATGCAAAGTTTCCATTATACTTAATAATTAAAATGCATGCTGTGTTATGGTTACATTTGGTGACTGGATTAGTAGTACCCCAACTGAGTTAAACAATGCTTTTTTCCTATTAGAGTTCATATTACCATATCATCTATTTGTTTAAGAAAAGGAAGAAAAAAAGCACAGCAAGAAAGAAGGAATAAAAAAGAAATATGAATATCAAACATACTGAAAGACAGCGAGGACCAAGGTAGCAAGAAGACCTGGCATCAGCAAAATATACACCAGCTGAAAGTGGAGAAGCTGAAATATCTAGGTACTTAAAGTATGAAAACTTCCTTATGAAAAAGAATATTCTCCATTTGTCAATGAGGGTTCAAAGCAAATGCTTTAAATCTTACTCTGTTTTCCTGGATTCAGTCGTTACAAATTTAAGGAATACAGACATCGCTGCCAAAGAGCGGACTCTCTAAGGCTGTCAACTTCTTAATCAGGGTCTGACTTCACTGGAAAGTGTGAAATTATGTAATTATTTATGCTTGGCAATTCTGATGGTTTAGACAATTTCAGCACTCTGAACATCTTCTTTTATCAAGCAAAATTCTTACTGCAATGTTATTTCAGGGAATATAGCATTTTTTCTTTCTGTGCTCCCTAGGTGTTTTCTTCAAACAAAATTTAAGTATCTACGTGAAGTATTTCACCTGTTCCTATACAGAGACCACTGAGTTTTGAAACATAATTTACAATGAAAAATAACTAAAAAATATATAAAATCCTAGTGAAACCATGGCTACAGTGACATCAACTGCAGTTTTCTTAGCACTCTCAGTTAGATCACATGCTATCCAAAGCTCTGCCATTACAAACCTATAGACTGCCGTGTACTTATAACAAACAAAGAATACTCGACCTTGTAAATAGTCATATTCCCTATATATCTGTACTTCTGTACAACATCTGTATAAAATTTCAGAGATATCAAGTACACGTTTAATTATCTTTGTATCAGTAGCAGGCTAGAAGAAAGGCACAAGTGCCTGAAAGCTTGCCCACTTCTCCTTCTGTAGTAGCGGCCTAATGTATTACTTCCACTCACATGCCTTCTCCTCCTCCTCCTCAGAAATCTGCCCTGAGTAGGATACCCCTTGTGAAAGGTGTTTCCCTTTAGCATACAAAATACAAACATAGCCATTTTCTTTAGCCAAAAAAAGTCAATGCAGTTTAGTCAATGCTCTACCTCAGAATATATTGTATTGATAACAGTAACACCAAAAACCATAATGACGATAACAAGAAAGAAAAGTAGGCATTCCTTCAAGTCAGCCTCCACCTGCAAAGCTGAGTTATGTTTTTCACATGGAAATGAAAACCGAGCAGCCTCAACAGAGCCAGCAAAATGCATTCTCAGGTGTTTTCTTTTCCTCTCCAAACAACTGTCTATCATACCTAACAATCTTATGCCCAATGGGGATTCCTGGGCTCCAAAAGAAGTTGCTCCTTTTGTCCTACCCGACACAGGCTCTGGAGCAGCAGAAGGGAAACCTCCAAAGCCCAATTTACACTCCCTTTCTCTTCAGCCCCTTCCTCTCCTTGCTTCCTCATTTCGCCATCACTACTGCACGTCCGCTGGGTGACACAAAGAAAATCAAACAGGGAGCAAATCAATTAGGCCTCCTGCACATATCAGCAGAGGCACACACAAAGAAGTCCAAGAAAATACTTCTCAAGAGGTTCCAAGTTACCCAGATTTAGAATAGCTGCCAAATTCACAAATCTGTAGCTCTGACAATGGAAGTCTAATCAGAAGCAATAATAACAAATAGATGCTTTTTCTTATACCTGCAAAGCTCCCAGTACCTGCACAAAACAATGCATTACAAAACCTCTGCTCTGAAAGCAAGCTCAGAGGTTTCTTGGGTCAAAATTGTCCAATTTTATTTCTTTGTTTTTCTATACGCAAACTATGAGATGGAGAGCTTGTGTCAGGTCCTGATTTTCATCATTTTGACGCAAATTGAAAAAATTCTGTTAAACTGAATGGAGATACTCCGATTTATATTCAAGTAAATGACATAAAATTCTAGTCCCAGGTTTTCTTTCCTTCCTGATTAAATTACATTAATGTACACTCAGAACAACTACTGCTAGTCATACTATATTTTTGAGGAGAAAAGCTTAACTGCTAACAAAACATCACACGCACACATACATGAAGTCTTCAGGCATCTTTCATACTTCTAAAGCCTTGCAACAGTAACCAACACTGCAGTATGTGAGCAACAATATACTGTCCTAAACGTGGGGCATAAATGAATCTGCTACTCGTAAGGAAAAGTCCTATATGCTGCTGTCTTTCCCTAAGATACCTTTTATTAACCTCACATGTAAATGATATCTCAAAAAAACATAACACACTTTTCCTACACAGAAAGCATCAGGAAAAGGCCCAAACACTGCCTATTGCATCTTCTCATTGTTAAAAGGTTTGACATAGTATTTATTGCTATATTACCCCTAATTAGCAGTTTAAGCTTGTTAACAAGAAGAGTTCTTTTCATTTAAGATAAATAGGAATTATCTTTCCATTGTATAGGTAAAACTTGTAAATAGGACAGCTCATAAATTCTAAGATGAGAGTAACTAGGAAACTATTCATTAAGGCTTGTGTTATAAATTCAAAACATGAAGCATAACATGCTTAAAGAAGAAGGTTTTATTTTTAAAAGCATTCATTAGGCTCTCATCTTCAAGTCTCAGACTTGTAAATAATTTAAAATGAAAATTTGAACAACAGGGAGAAAAAAAAAACAAATGCAATTCAAATCATTCCATTGTTATACCAATAGAACCAAAAACAATAGAAAATAAGTTGGCAGATCTTGATGAAAACATCCATAAAACATTTTTATGCAGCGTATCTTTGAACTTAGATATTATGCTACCACTGGATCCAGTCCAAACAAAAATTAGCTTTGACTTACAACAATCAGGCAGTGCCCAGTACAGGATACATGTGCTAACCTAGTAATTCCGACTATTCAATGCACTTTACTCTGCTGCTGCCAAAATAAACAAGCTGCAGCTTACAGAATCATAGAATTACCAAGGGTAGAAAAGACTTCCAGGATCATTTAGTCCAACTCTTCGCATTCCACCAATATTTCCCCACTGACCACGTCCCTCAGTGCCACATCCACATGGTTCTGAGTACCCCCAGGGACAGTGACTCCTCCACTTCCCTGGGCAGCCTGTGTCGCTGCCTCACCACTCTTTATGAGAAGGAATTTTTCCTTATGTGCAACCTGAACCTCCCTTATAGATTAAAATAATCCTTCATGGATTCTTTTAAGAATTTTTATTGTTCCATTTTGGCTTTTTGGAAATGTATATCCTACTAACAATTTATATGAAGTAAGTTGAGAACCCCTTCCTTTGAGAGAGTAAGATACATCCACGTTTGTCTCACATGGGGAGCATATGAGGAACAGCTGCCCAGAACAGCATTTACTGCATCGGTATTGAAAACTGGAGCAGAAGACAAATGTAACAAGTCTAACAAAACAAAACACTGGGATCACTGCTGTCCCTCCTGCACATCCAGTGTCTCAAATTCAATATCAAGACTCACCTGCAGAAGGCGTGTTACATAGCAAGAAACTAGAAGGAAGCAATTATTTAGCTTTGTTGTATGTATGGAATTTGCTATCTTTTTCCCAAGAACAATCCATCTGAAATATCACACACTATATCTCACTTGAACACACAATGGAAGACAAGCTTGCAACAGGCATTCCTTTCTCCTCATTAGCAGACAAAGGAACTGCAAAAGGCAAGAGTGCTGCATTTCTGTGCCGTGTTTCTCATGGAGAAAGATGCACAGACTTGCTGTGCATCAAGTGGAAGTCAATACCTGCTCCTCAGAAGCACTGAGCTCACTGCACACACCATGCAGCACGCACCTGCACCACAACTCTGCTGTGCAACTGCAGAACACACGCAGTAATTCAAAGAATCATAGATGTGTCTGAGTTGGAAGGGTCCCTTAGAGGTCATCTAGTCCAACTCCCCTGCAATGACCAGAGACACCTACAGCACAATCAGGTGGCACTTCTGGCAAACTCTGGGCGTGCAGAATATGCGTCATTCTTGGAGCACACACACATTACAGCCACGGTGGTAACTGTTAGGAACACCCAAACTGCCCACAGGGAACAGATGCCAGGCAGCACGTGGGAGCAGTATGATGCTTTCTGCAGAAAGCGAGGCACAGCGAGATCATCCCCGTTCTGCTTTTCCTCAAGCACAAAAGCAGGAGGTGCCAACTTGTTCTGCACCTCCCTCACCAGATGGCAAGCAGGTTTCATTCTGCCAAGGTGTGTCTTAAAACCAGCCCTGGGTCGCTTAGCTCGTGCCTTTACAGCAAACATTCCGATGAGTTACCAGAAGCAAATAAACCAGCCACTAACCCATACAGGGTAGAAATGAGCAGGCTACAGAGCAAGTCCAAACATAAAAATGTCTTGTGTAACAAAAAATATAGAGCCATGCTGGAGCTTTAAGGCAATCTAAATGGCACACAAACTGTTTCTTTGTTTTAATCAGAATTCTTTTGAAGATCTTCAACTTTCTTGCTTACATGTTTCCTAATAATGTATTTTATAATACATTACTGTATAGATTCCAAACAAAAAATATCGCACAAAACAGTGATTTATAAATAAGTCAATGACTTTGTATTACTGTTTAAAGAGTCACAGAATGGATAAGATTGGATAACTGCAATGAATTTTAACATTTAAATACCTTTGTATCCATACTTTGACACAGACTTCTGAAATGTCAAAAATGGGGCTAAGCATAGCACAAAAATTTATTTTTAACTACAGTGAAACAAAGAAATATCACACAGGAAAGTATCTATGTGCATGTCTGTAGCAAAAAAGTCATCTGTAGAGGTGGATATACCTAGACATTGGAACAGCATACCTAAACTGCTTCACATAACACCTTAATGCCTGTTACAAATGCCACACACACCCCTAACAACTTAAATCTCTTCTCCTTTGAGGACAGGCTGAAAGAGCTGGGGCTGTTCAGTCTGAAGAGAAGGCTCTGGGGAGACCTCATGGTAGCCT
Organism: Phasianus colchicus; assembly: GCF_987193195.1. Taxonomy (NCBI): domain Eukaryota; kingdom Metazoa; phylum Chordata; class Aves; order Galliformes; family Phasianidae; genus Phasianus; species Phasianus colchicus. The sequence continues at coordinate 38,235,906 of NC_143438.1, forward strand.
TCTGTTGCCTGCAGGGAAGCTGGGGAGGGACTCTGTAGAGGAATGCAGTGATACAACAAGGAGGCTTTAAACTAAGGGTATGCTTAGGTTAGAACTGTATACTTAGGTTAGAACTAAAGGAGAAATTATTTCCTGAGAGTGCAGTGAGGTGCTGGCACAGCTGCCTGGAGAAGCTGTGGTGCCCCATCCCTGGAGGCACTCAAGGCCAGGTTGGATGGGGCCCTGGGCAGCTGAGCTGGTGGGGGGCAGCCCTGCCCATGGCACGAGGTGGAGCTGGGTGGGCTCTGAGGTCCTTTCCAACCCGAGCAAAGTGAGTTTTAGATTTAGGAAATGCAGAGGCAATTAAAATTTACTCTTGTACTGTAAAGGATCAAAGAAAACCAAGAACATCTGCAACCTCCCAGCCCAGTTAAATATAATGCAGGAAGTTACAGACAGCAGCTCAGTAGTAGCCAGAATACCCAGAATACCCAAAGAAAAGATCATCCTGTGGTAGAACAATGACAAAAAATAATAATAATAATAAAAAAAATAAAAAAATCAGCAATCAACAACTCTGTTAAAGCAGCACTGGAAAGCACACTTGAGTCTTACAAACAAGCCTTTTTCTTTTAGGACATCACCACTGACTGTTTCTAAATGAACCTAGGGTTATTTCTTCATAAAGAGGCACGAGTTGCTAGTGCATACAATAATTTTATTTTTTGCATTGAGGAAAGAAGCTAATTAGATTTCACTGTGCTCTGAGCTACAGATGGCTGCTCTTTTTTGTGAGTTTGGGATATGTTCCTCTAGTCTGGTTTCATTCAAAACAGTTTTTGTTTTGTTTTGTTTTTTTTGTTTGTTTGTTTGTTTTTACAACCATGATCAGGTTGAGAGCTTGTAGGGAACCAATAAAGGATACCCAGTGGTCTACCAAAGTCCATCTGATCAAGGGTAGCCTGTTGATGAGGCCTTCTTGCTTCATCTACAAGAAGTGCCACATTTGCAGGCTCTCACTCTGATTGGGGATTTCAACCACGCAGATATTTGCTAGGAAAACTTCACAGGTTGCAAGCAATCCAAGAGCACCTCTCCTATGAAGACAAGATGAGGAATCTAGGCTTTTTTAACATGGAGAAGGATCTGGGAAGAGATCTTTGTGGCCTTCCAGTACATAAAAGGATCTTATAATCAGAAGGGGGAACAGCCTTAAGCTAAAAAAAGAGGAGATTCAGGTTAGATGTTTGGAAGAAATTCTTCACTCACATGGCAGTGAGGCACTGGCACATAGAAGTTGTGGCTGCCCCATCCCTAGACGTATTCAAGGCCAAGTAGGATGGAGCCCAGGGAATCCTGATCTGTGGTTGGCAAACTTTCCCTATGGCAGGGGCTTGTAACAAGGTGATTTTTAAGGTCCCTTCCAACCTAAGCCTTTGTGTAACCCAGCAGGCAGCTCAGTGTCACACAGCTGCTCACTATCCCCCACCAAGCGGGATGGGAATTAGAAATAAAACAGTGAGCTGAGATAAAGACTGTTCACTTAGACAGAAAACAGAAACAAAAATGCAATGATAACAAAATATATAGCTACAATGCAATTAACCATCACCTGCTGGCTGATGCACAGCACCAATGCAACACAAGATTCCACCCTACTGACCAAAGCCCAGCACACACAGTTACACCCCCAGCTAGTGCTACACAGCTTTATGGCCTCCCACATGTGGTGTCACATGGCATGGAATGATTCTTGGCCTAATTAGGGCCACCTGTCCTGACTCCATCCCACCTCACCACCCCCTTCCCCCCAACATCCCCCCCTCAGCCTGTGCTATAAAAGGCAGCAACTCTTCCCTGCTGAGTGGCTCTGCTCATTCAGCAGCAACCACAAGTGGTGAGATGTTAACGTTGTTTTGGTGAAACCAGGACAGCCATATCATGTGCTCCAAGACACCTCCATGGCACAAATTAAAGTACTGTAAATGGAAACAATCCAGAAATGTTTTTAAAAAGTGCAATCTTCCTCTGCATAAAAATGTATCCTTCAGAGTGTTACCCCCTAAGAAGTGGTACTACTACCTGTTTCCCTGTCTTTTTAACCAGTTTACAGTAAACAATTTTATTCTTTATCCCATGGAAAGCCAGCTTATGATCATTTAGAAGAATGAGATCAAAATCCTCGAAAATTCAGGTGCACGACATCAGTAAGATCTTCCTTCTTCAGATCTGACACTCACTTAGTCATTCAAATGGGTGGTGCTGTCTCACTGACTCCTTTCATTCCTTCAGTACCAAAGCCAAAATAAGCAATAGATTCAATGGTAATGAATAGTTTTGTGATGTTACATATGAGTTGTCCTAGAATTCAGCAAGAATCCGTGCTTTTTCCTCTCAGAAGGCCAGAAACCACAACATTTCTTTTTGTAACATAACAGAGTTTCAAACAGGATTAGGTAGAGGTATGTGTGCTTCCATTAATCTCAGTGTTTGGACATCGCACCATAGATGACAGAATCCTGACTGTGAAAAGTATTCTTTCTCAATTGCTGAATGGAATGGAAAACCTCCAGACATATTTAAAATAAATGCACAGAATTGTGCTATACTCTGTTCAGTAAGTATATATCCTTTGCTGGCAATAGAGAAACAGCACTAGTCAGAAACAATATCACCAGAATTCAGTTTCTGAACAGCAAGGTAGGCACAACTTCTGCCTGCAAATTAAAAGACACCTTTGGAAGTTCTGCAGATGAGAAACTAGAAATCACAACACTTTCCTACTTTTTGCTTCTTTACTGGTTTTATGTATATGTGCTAATACATTCCTTGAGCTTCTGTTTTAGCAAAGTCCAATAAGACAAAAAAAAAAAAAAAAAAAAAGCTTTGCAAGAAAAATAGATGCATTTTTTATTTAAATTTTTATAAATGTGCTTAATGCTGTACTGACATTTGGTGGGAAGTCCACATACTAAACCACTCTGTCATTACTAAGTTCTGACAATCTGGACCAGGCAACATTTATGAGCTGTGAACACCAACCCGAGCGCTTTGGCAGGATGTCCTAGGAGCAACCAACAAGTGACATAACAGAACATCTAGAGTATCGTTTTGAGAGAACTTCAGTTTCAGAGCAGGAAGAGGTCTTAGAGAGACATAGCAGAGGACTGGAGCCAGCCTAAGGCTGCCCTGGCCTGCACCTGGAGCTTCTATGTGCTTGGAGAGCAGGGGAGGTGACCTGCAAGGTCAGGGCTGGTGTCACTGTAAAACTGGGTATGTGCAGTATCTTGTTGCAAACTATATACATGCAACTGCTAATTGCAATGGCAGTGCTTTCTCCCTCTCACGTCCCTCATGGAAAGTCTAACGATCACATCAAAACTGTTAGTAAAACTTTTCAAGCCTGCCCTTGGGTCCCATTTCCTCCTCAGGCACGGAACATCCCGAGTTGCTTCTGTGACAGAGCTCTACAGCGCTGCCTCCTGTACCAGCCTTCTGCTAATTCACTCTGAGATCTGAATGGTTCAGCCCACATCGCTTCCCAGCACTAAGCACCACCAGCGAGGAGTGCTGCACGTTTCCTACGCGGGCCCGTACCCGCCAAGAACCGTTGCCATCAGTTCTGCTCGTTTCAGTGCATTCCGGCGGGAACCGCAAGTCCCCGAGCCGCTGCCCCCTGCACGCACAGAGCGGGGCTCCCCAGAGCCGGCAGCGGGAGGCGCCCCGGGCCCACCGCATCGCGCCTGCGCAGAGCCGAGCCCAGCCGCGCCCTGCCGCCGCTCACGCACGCGCCCAACCGTCGCCGTGCGGCCGTTGGAAGCCCATCGGCCGGCAGCGTCCCCGAGTGACGACGGAACCAAGGGCCGACGGAAGCCCCCCACCCTCCCAATTCGCTGCCCTCCTCTCCCCCCCCTCCGCGGTCCGGCGCAAAGGAAGAGCCGAAGCTCGGCTCCGGCGACAGCCAATCGGAGCGCAGGACGTTCGTCCCGCCCCGGACGCCCCGGCCATTCAGCGCGCTTCGGGGCAGGAACGCGCGAGCGGATTGGCTCCGCCGAGCGCTGCTGGCCGTCCGCCCACCAAGAGCAAAAAAAACGACGGTAGCACAGAGGCCCAAAAAGCCCGAGGGAAGACGGCGAGCGGGCCGCAGGCCAACCGCGGCCCGATACCCCTACAGGCAGCGCCCGCGAGAGTCCAAGGTGGCCGCCCGTCCCGGGCCTCCGAACGGGGAGGCGAAACAGCCACGTGCCAGCCGGCCGAGCTTACCGCACGGGGGGAGCCGTCCGCCTCCGCTTGTGGTGATCTTGGTCACAAGTGGCGCGCCGTAGATTCGCCGCGTTGCGTCACGACGCAGGGGTAGGGGGGCGGGCGAAGCCCCGCTCACGTGACACGGCGCCGGGGCGGGAACGCGAGGGGTGCCGCGTGGCGGTGCGGGCGCGAGGGGGTGTGAGCAACGGCCGCGCGCAGGGCGGGGGCGCCCTCGCCGCGTTCTGCTGAACCACGAGGAGCGATTTGTGAAACACCTTCGCATTTTGTTGTCTGGTGAAGAAAACGTAGCACTCAGGCACTTAGTAATTAAAGCAGCATAACGTGAAGAGCCCAGACATCACAGAATCATAAAATTTGAGTTGGAAGGGACCTTTAAAGGTCATTTTGTCCAACTCTCCTGCAGTGAACGGGGACACCTACAGCTACGTCAGGCTGCTCACCACACCGTCCAGCCCGACTCTGAGTGTCTCTGGCGATGGGGCATCCACCACCTCTCTGGGCAACCTGTGCCTCATCACCCTTACCTTAAAGAAAAAAACTTTCTCCTTATATCCAATATAAATCTCCCCTTGTTTAGTTTGAAGCCGTTACTCCTTGTCCTGTCACCACAAGCCCTGTTGAAGAATCTGTCCCCTTCTTATAGCCCCCTGTAGATACTGACCCAGAACCTTCTCTTCTCCGGGCTGAACAGCCCCAGCTCTCAGCCTGCCTTGATAGTGGAGGTGTTGTGTCACTTGGATTATCTGTGGTAGAAAACAGTTGCTACTTCCCAGCTGCTTACAGTTTTTAAAATGAAGGTCTACCACTTACGTTCTGATTACACAGCCTTTTTTTAGTAAATCCTATTTAAGTTAAACGTCATTTAGCATTCTTGAAAGCCAGTGTGGGTGGTAGCAGTAGAAGAGAGGACACTTACCTATGTTTGGAGTTTTGCCTGTTTCATACCCTCTACAAAAAAACATTGTCAGGCTTCTTGATTAGGCATAACAACTTTGTTTCATTTAGCCAACGTGCCACTGGCTAATCTGTTAGCCATATGACTCAGAGATGCTGGCTCTGTGGTTGTAAGAACCATTAATGATTTAAGGACAAGCTGTCTCTACAGCCTGAGGGCTGAAACGATTGCAATCACAGAATCATAGCATGGCTTCAGCTGGAAGGGCCCTCAAAGCCCACCCATCCCCACCCCATGCCATGGGCACGGCTGCCCCCCCACCAGCTCAGCTGCCCAGGGCCCCATCCAACCTGGTCTTGAGTGCCTCCAGGGATGGGGCACCACAGCTTCTCTGGGCAGCTGTGCCAGCGCCTCACTGCACTCTGAGGAAAGAATTTCTGCTTAACATCTTACCTAATTCTCCCCTTAGTTTAAAATTGTTCCCCCTTGTCTTATCGCTATCAGACTGTGTAAAAAGACAGTCTCCCTCCTGTTTACGAATTCCTTTTAAGTATTAGAAGGCTACAATGAGGTCTCCCTAGAGCCTTCACTTCTCTAAGCCAAACAAGACCAGCTCCTTTAGCTTCTCTTCATAGGAGAGATGCTCAACCCCTCTGAGCATCTTCATGACCCTCAAAAGGGGAGAATGCAAACACAATCTCCCGCTACCACAGGTTTTATGCAGTGAAGTTTCCCACATTTGGGGAAATCACAGGGATCAGCACACCTGGAGTACCAGGGATAAGCCTTACCCTGGGAAAACTACCTGCCTGATCACAGTGTCTCCCCAGCCAAGTGAAATGAATGTGAAAGTCTGTTGAGTTTCATTAGATTAAGTGTAACACAGAACAGTGGTGAGAGAAGGATCTCTTTTTTTCGTCCAGTACCTAAGGGTTGTAGTGCATATTTTAATTATCCTTTATCTAATAATGAATCTAAAGAGAGGAAGACTCCCTGAGTTTAGTACAGATATATTAGGATATAGATGTATATGTACTTCTACAACAACATCTAAGCACTTTTGTAGGCTCTTAAGCCTACAGAGATACTATAGAAAATGACTGGTGATTTAAAAATTATCTAATTAAGAACAGTTTAATTGATTACAGTGTAATCGTTCCTGATTTTTTAAGAATGGGAAAATAGCAAAGCGACATTTTTATGTCCTCTAAGTTTAGTTTCTCTGCATTTTACAAGTTTCTTTTATATTTCTAGAAATTTCTGATTATCTGTGTCTCAAGTGACATCTGTAGTTAAATCTAGTATCCAGGACAGTATCAGGTATAGCCTGAAGAGGGAGCCGTTAGTATTGTAAAAGCAGCAATAAAGGCAGACCAGCTACTAATTAAAGGAAAACTAAATCTGTAACAAAATAAATAAATAAATAAATTAGCTTATATTAAATTTACAGGCATGCCTACATTTAACACTTCGATTTGAATATATACATAATTAAAGTCCTGCTGCAAATTAAAATGCCTGCTCTTTATTCTGAAATATTTATGCGGGTTAAAATATATCAAAATACAAACTAAATAAATATGCCAATGGTTAAGTAGTTAATATTTCATTTTTAAATGAAACATGAGCATAGAATGTATTTAATTTCTAAGAAAAAGTGACATTAGGAATGATTCTGTAGTTGCTATATTACTTCAACATCAAAACAGTGATTTCACTAGAAGTGCTGCTTATTTAGAGTAGTACTAGAGTTTACCTAGCTGTGTAACCTAAATAGGAAAGGTAAACAGAATTATCATTTTCTGTGCTCATTCACGTACAAGAAACACAAAGCTGTATCTCATTTAGAATGAGAAAGGCAGTCACAATAATCATACTTAACAAGTTTGAGTTATGGGTTTTCTTGCTTGTCACACCCATTTAAGGAAACACCTGTAACTATGGAATTTGACCATAGCCGTGTGAGTAACATCTTGGGCAGGCCCTCCTAAGAGTGCTGAATGGTGTCCACAGGATGGCCAAATAGCCTGCAACAGTGATCATAAGGGGTTGACAACCATCAGAAGAGTGCCCAGAGTGGCAAGTTTTTGAAGAAAATCTGCATACAGTTTTATTCTGTCTATGCAATCACAGTCATAAGAAAAAAATCAATAATTACAATGTAAACAACGGGAACTCTTTGTCACTTATGTATGCATTTATATACATACACACACACACGTGTACTTCCCCTTTTTTAAATCCAAAATGCTTTTCCCACAGGAAAAAACAACCCTTGAGAAGCCTTATCAAGTGGTGGCTTTTCTCTCATTTGCAAAGCAAGACTAAAAGAACTGCTGTGGGGCTGCCCCTGCAGACCACATGCTGAACCAGCTTGCATTTCATTCCTTGCCTGTGGGAAGAAGCCTGAGCCTGCAGCCCTGCCTGCTGCCTGGTGCTGAGATGCACCATCCACTTCGTCATGGCTATGCCAGCACTGGATGCAGAGGAAACCAGGCTGCGCTTTGCTGTGGCATTTCAGACAGGTCATTGTTCCTGTTGGACCCATGCTTTCATTACAGGCTGTGCCTTCTTATCCACATCACTAACCCATAGGTTTTACAGTTCAGATGTGCCAGTTAACTCATTTCAAGTACCCATAGTTACTCATTTTCATGTGAATAAAATGCTCACCTGCTGCTCTATACCCTCAGTCAGACTTCTCTGTTTTAATGTAGAGAACCTGATGTAAACAAAATGTAGTACAAACTATCTTCTTTCTCCGCCTTTTCCTGTTATTAGAACTGCAATATAGATGGGTACAGAGAAAAGCAAGACAACACGTACACAGGCTTTAATTAATGAGCAGGAGTTGCCTATCTGAATTCCCCATAATTTCATACAATCTAGCACAAGGAAAATTTTGAGCAGCTTCAAGAATGCTTTTTCAGTGAAAAATCCTACTTATGGCAGTTTATCAAGTTTTCATATTGCAATTAGTGCAACTTGAAATGAAAGTGGATAATTCTCTAAGTGTTGTCCTCCCCTCACCATGCTAAAGCAAATACTTAGGTTCACAAATTCTAAGGAAGAGTGTAACTGTACCTACAAATCCTTTCCTGTGGCCCATGAGTAGCACTGTCAGACCTCGTGCTGCAAGGAATGTCACAGGCTTCCTATTCAGCTCCTGAAGAAATGGGAAAAAAAAATTATAAATATGACGCATAAAAATAAATACAAATAAATAGTCATAGAAAATAATTCTGTATAAGGACAAACAAAACACTTCGTATACACACTACAAAGCTCCCAAATGTTTATCTGTTAAGGAACATGACCATTTTTCATTGCTGACAAAGATGTACCTTGTGCAGTGTGTACTTTGAAGCCCGAGCAAAGTTTTGTTGTTCTTTCCTTCTCCCAAGGGTAATGTTTTGTAGCAAATAGAATCCAAATTCAAGGCCTAGTTAAATTTTTGCAAGCACTTTAACACATCTGCTTAGGTCCACAAAGTACAGTTGCTGCTCCTGCCTTGAAGAGGAAATGAAAATGACAAGTTCCTCACAAGGAACCTCAGAGGAATTAGGTTATAAAATGCAAGCATATTTTCAGAAAGTATTTGCATTTTTTAAAAGTGAGCAAGGGTAGATGAAGTTACTAGGAACCACCTAATCACCCATCACAAACAACTCATTCTACATGAGCTGTTGAATCTGCTGGGAGGCTCTGCAGGACTGCTGTACCTCAGGCAGGCTGGGAAGGCACCGCTACCTTCAGTGGATTATTGACATGCCTTGCTAGAAACCAGTGAAAATATCCAGGTGACTTCTCAGCACCTTGAAAAAGAAGATTCAGGCCCATATGTCAATAGAAAAAAAAAAAAAAAAGATAGATAACAATGTCTTCATTGTTAGCAAACCAATTTAAATTTCCTGTTCTATTTTTGTTACTTAATAATTTAATGTAGCAACATCCCACATTTGGCAAAATTATTAATATTTAAGCTTTGAGAAGTGTGGCTGAGAAGCTTATCCTAGCTAAATACTAAATATAAGTAAATCCTTTCCAGTCAAAAGACAGCAGCCTGTGACTGCTCCCACCCTGGGAGCTCCTCCAGGCCCCACCAAGCCACCTCCCACACTGCCAATGGCTGCTGTTTCACACAGATGTGGCACTTAGCAGGCCCCTTCAAGGGTACTCCCATTCCCAGGGATTGGTACCTGGCCTTCTTAATGCTGGGATGTTGTATTTCCTCACCTCTTTCTTTTTTCTGAAACAAAATACAGGTCCCTGCTATTGCTGGGCAGAGGACAAGGGAGCAGAGGGCAGATGCCATCTGAATGTGCTCCCACTTGATCAGAGTTGATAAAGCTTCTTTATGACCTGTCCTCAGTTGTACTTGTGTTATTACACACTCGAAGTATGTGTATTTTCCAACAATGGAAAAGCATTTGCTATACATTTAACAAAATGACTTCTAATTCCCTAAGTTCCATGTACAAGTTTTGCCCATGTAGACACCCTAGCAATGAGAAAAGTGAAGATGAGACAAGGAGACCATGATGAGAACGTTGTGCTCACAACTTTTTCATGAATCAGTGTTTTGTTTGCATGTGGAAGCTTACAGCAGGAACTTGGGGACTCTGGCTCCTTGCTGGCACTGGCCACTTTGGCATGTCACCAATACAGGGACAGTTACACAACCTTCTCTGTCCACACATGGACTATGACCATCCTTAACTAGCAAGGCAGTTTCCATACAAGCTAAATGCCCTGTTCTGAGAGGAATGACTAGTGGAAGTCGAAGTTAAGCTTCTTGGGAGTAAAGTTGCTGAAAAAAAATAAACATTACAACATGAGCCACCTCAATCTTCTACTTTCAGGGCAGATGGTGACCTGATTAGTTCTGCATCTCAGGAGTCTGCTCATCTCCCTGTGTCTTCAGCTCCTGTTGTCAGCAGCCTATTATTTCACTCATTCTCTGTGATTTTAGCTGACTGTGACATTTTTTATTCTTGCCTTTTGAGACAAACTGTTTGCCTAAGATAAAAAGAAAAAAAAAAAAAAGAAAAAAAAAACAACCTTTCACACCTAACTTGAAATTAAACCCACTAATTTAAAATGAATATTAGATGGTCCAATTTCTTCTTTTAAAGTAATAAGCAGTAGGGAACAGAATCACATCTTGACTACATGATTCCCTCAAACACATCTTACCTGCACCTTCCCTCCTTCTAAGAGGAAAGCCTTGGCACAACACACCAGGGAGACAAGCAGATTTTGACCATCCATGTAAGTACCTGGTGTCTCCAAAGGTGCTCCAGAGTGCCACTCTCTTGGCCATGTTCACACTGGGTTTTGATTATATCTGCCATCCTTTAGGCAACTCTCAGGTACCACAGGACATCCCCAATTACCTTAGGCAATGAATCAAGGATGTCCAGCCTGTGGCCTGCTTCCTTGCTCAGTGCTATAACGATGGTGGCCATTCCCTAAGGAGTGGCCCTGGGCATGCACCTGTTGCTCAGCAACAGCCAAACTATCAGCGTGCTATTAATGCTGTGTTGACTGAAACAGGTCACGGGAAGGGCAATTCTGTGCAGTGCCTACTCAAGTGATGGCAAATAATTGTATGCATTTTGATGTGTTGGCTAAACACAATGCTCTGAACAGCAAAGGATATGCAGCTGTACTCTCACTTTTGATAAAGGAATTTGAAAATAGGTTTCAGCCTGTCCCCACCAGGGAGGTTCTCCAGCCCCCTCATCATTTTCATGGGCTGCCTCTGGACCTGCTCCAATCAGCTCAGTATCCTTCTTGAGTTGGGGACCCCAGAACTGGATGCAGTAGTTCAGGTGGGGTCTCAGGAGGGCAGAGTAGAGGGGCAGAATCACCTCCCTCAATCTGCTGGTCATGCTTCTCTTGATGCAACCTAGAATACTGTTGGCTTTCTGGGCTGCAAGTGCACGTTGTTAGCTCATGTTGAGTCTTTCACCACATTTGTGACATCCACAAATCCTCTCCTCAGGGCTGCTCTCAAGCCATTCCTACCCAACTTGTATTTGTGCTTGGGATTGCCCCAACCCAGATGCAGGACCTTGCACTTATTCACTTGGCTTTGTTGAACTTCATGAGGTTGTTATGGGCCCACCTCTCAAGCCTGTCCAGGTTTTTCTGGATGGCATCCCTTCCCTCTAGGGAGTCAACTGCACCACTCAGCTTGGTGTCATCTGCAAACTTGCTGAGCGTGCACTTGATCCCAGTGTCCATGTCACCTACAAAGACATTAAACAGCACTGGTTCCAACACCGATCCCTGAGGAACACCACTCATCACCAATCTCCACTTGGACACTGAGCCACTGACCACATGTCCCATGGACTTGTGCACCTTCAGGTTCTTTAGATGTTCTTGAGCCTAATCTTCACTTACAGCAGGCTGATCTTCCTTCTCCCGCTTCTAACTTTTGCTTTCTGCAGCTTGGGTGGTGCAGCTAGAGCCCTTGCCAGTGAAGACTTTCATAATCCCTATCTTACCAGAGAGAAATATCTCTCACTTCACAGTCACCCCTCACTCATGTCATTGTTTTTTGGCAGTATATGCATTTGTGGACAACTGTTTTCAAGGATGAAGTACAGGAAGAGTGAAATTTCATCAACAAGTCTCTGATGAGCACCTTGAGACCTCTCTTAAGAACTGCAACCATTGCCATGGAACAAGCCTTATACATTAATTTCACAAAAAGGTCAAATATCCCACTAGTTTTGTTTTTGTTCCTTTCTTTTTTAATGTTTTAAGAAAAAATATTAAAAATTTAGATGTTTTGTTACTTACATATTAACAATATTGTATATTTTATGAGAGCTGCTCTCAAACTAATGTATCTTGTTTTATTGTGTTGGCCCATGATACCCAAGGCACATGTTGGTGGTATGGCAGTAGAAGCTGAAACTTACTACCAATTCCATTACATTTTTTTGCTGTGTGACAGATGGCAGCAAAGGGGCAGTCTGACACAACAGCATCTGACATGGAAGTGCATATGAAATAAAGATCTGTCATTGAATTCCTCCATGTGGAAAAAAACGCACCCACTGACAATCACCAAAGCTTGCTGAATGTTTACGAAGACCAAATAGTGGATGTGAGCACAGTGAGGTGGTGGGTGGTATGTTTCAGCAGTGGCAACAGTAAGTCATCTCCGATGCTACAGATTTTTCTGGGCACAGATGCAGGCCCTTTTTCATCGCTGGCAAAAATGCAGAGCTAATGGTGGTGACTATGTTGAAAAATAGTATTTTGTAGCTGAAAATTTTCTCTATCAAAGTGTTATTTGGCTCTTTGTATCTGTAGTAGTTTCCATGGAAATAAATAAGAGGCATTACTTTTGGAACAGCCTAGACAATTCCTATTCACTCAGTGCGGCCCAGGCAGCCAAGAGGTTGGGCACCCATGACTTGGATGCTGTTATACATGTCCACAAGGTTGTTTTCTTCTTGTCTGGGCAGGTTTAATCAGCAAAGCATCCTCTTATAAGATTATTCGAAGTATGATATATGAAACAAACAGTACTTAGATTCCACTATGAAGAAGTAACCCAAAGTAAACATAGATTAATACTACAGCTTTACAGATGTGTAATTTGTGCTAGATGATTTGCCTAAACAGCAAACAGAACATTCAACTATTAATTTCAGTATACATCATGCACACTCAATTATCAACATGAATTGATGCTTTTTAAGGCACTAATAGTTGCTGATTTGGTGGAAAAAGCATCCTTCTGATGGTTGACTTTGGCCAAAGCACATTTTCAAAAACTTTGTTGCTACTGTACAAAAAGAACACAGTGTTAAAGAAACATGTATTATGTAGTGATTCTTAATAGTGTGCTCACAGCACAAGAAGAAAAAAATTGAACTAAATGGGGGAAAAACAGAACTCAGACCTGGAAATACTTATTCACTGTAAAAATTATTCTTAGAAATAAATGTTCATAGGCAAGTCTTTGAATCAAATTCAGCAGGCTAACTGTTGCTCTCCTTATTTAAAGCCTTCTACAAAGGACAAGGTTAACATAACAATATAATCTTTATTCATAAAGGCCCATAGTGAGATTCTATATATAGGCAGAAGGAAACAAGTGGTATGAACCACATGAATTCAGAAACTGAAATATGAGGTAAGTGGCATAAACACAGGCATACTATAAAAGAGAAATAAAGTAGTTTTAATAAAATAAAAGTCAAAATTCCCTTTGCTTTGAAATTTTAAATGTAACACACTCCACTTTGTAGAAAGGCATTATGCATAACTGTTTCATAGCATCAGGGATAAGTTCATTATATTGACTGAATAACAAATATATATCATTTAGTGATACACCAAAAAATAATACAGTATTTATTTTTCCTCACATTCAGGCCCATACAACATGTGATTTATGTGTTTTTCCAGATCAGGAGGTTAGAAAGCGTAAGAACTAAAACATGCTTAAATAATTTGGTTATCAGTCGTTGATCCTTGGGTTGGAACTTTCACACAACTGCCCACGTAGCTTTGATATCTCCAGGAAAAAAGCTGCAAACACTTTTGTTCCTTCAATGTAGTTGTGTCTGTGAAAAAGGAAAGAAAGAGAATAAATTCCTCAGGTCAGTCAGCTGTTCAGTTAGTGGCCTAGTCCAAGTTTTGAGTATCTTAGAGAAATTTGTGAGGTTGTCCACCAAAAAGAACCAACAAAAGTTTCTCAGTATTATAAAAAAAATCACCCATGTATTAGCAACAAGTTTAACAAGCAAACTGTCAGCTCCTTAACTCTGTCTTCATCGATTATTCTGGTTCAGGAGAGGAGTATGAGGAAAACCACCTCTGCAAGGATGAGAAAAATATTGTGTTCTAAGTCCTCCTTCATGCCTGTGGTGATTGCAAATTTCTCTGGGTTGTGAGTATAACTGTCACAGCCAAAATTAATGGTCAGAGAGGTGACTTCATTTTCTTCTTCCATGTGAGAGTAAAGATGGCTTACTCATGCTCATTAAAGAACATCAAGAAAAACTTCCTGAAAAAAGGGCACAGTGCACTGAGATTCTGGATACTCTGCAACTGGCATTCCTTTGCAGCATTCTTGGAGAAAATTGTTTCAGTGCAATGTACCCTGGTTATTATCTTCTGCAATCATAAGAGTTAGAGCTATACTGAGAGGAAGAAAAAAATCATTTGAGAAATACTTTTGTTCTCCAGTTCCTTAAGCTCAGTACAATTCAAATCAGAAGCTGCACAAATATTTGGGCAACACTTCAATTTTGATGGAATTACATTAGTTTGAGTCCCTGTAATATAAATACACCTTTAGCTCCATTTGTCCTGAAAAACATCCAAATCAGTTTTTAAACATTAGTCTGAGTACACCCAACTGTAATACTTCAAAATAGATGCTGTGAGGGAAAAATGCTGCTCTACATCATCATTGTCCAGACCAGAGACAATACTGACTGGCATGACAAAGGCAGTTGCCACTCTGATATATTTAAAGATTAAGTAGAGATGTCATGAGAAACATATATAACAGCATGTAATAAATTTGAAATTTTGCTTTCTGCATAGCAGAGCAATAGGTTTGTTGGAGACAGTAGTTAAGAAGCGTCTGCTGGAGAGCAAAGTTTCCCAGCCATCAATGTTATATGTAGAAGCCAAGGAACTCTGTTTGTCCTTGCTTTCTCTTACAGTGGAAATGAACAAATGAAAGAAACCTGCTTATTTTCTCATTCTGGGAGTGTTCCCCATCATCAGCTGCTCCAATCGGAAACATTATCACCCTTTTCTGTGTTACAGTCTGAAAGATTCTGGCAATAGGAATTGTTGAACCATCCCGAATAAAATCTGGATCTTCTCCAAAAACTGAAACACATGCAAAGAATGAATTAATTCTTAACTGAAATAAAAGACGCTTTCTTCTACTACCAGATACCTACATTCTGCTCTAACATGAATAGCTTGAGTAGAAATTGTTATGAGAGCACCACCAATTGATTTAACAAATCAGTTGCACTTCACTGTTCCATTTCTGTACGAGTACATGAAAGAACTAGACAAGCTTTTTTGGCTGGTCCTAGCAAATGCAAACCAACTCTGCAAGATATGAAAGGCTCTGTGGCTGAGTTGTTCTATCAAAATCAGTGAGGTTCATTAGGGTGAGTGTAGTACTGTCCTTTTTCTTTGTGGATGAGCACATTTCCCCTGCAGACTTGCAGATATATCAAAAACTGAAAAAGAAGAGACATACCTGTTCTTATTGCCCTTTTTGCTGCTTTATATAGTGGATCATTAACATCAGCGACCCAAGGTTTAGCACCCAGGGGCATGGACACCTTCAGTTTGTTTGGACTGTTCCTCTTGGCAAATACATTCTCCAAATGGTTCACCACCTGCAGGGCAAACACTTTCCACCTAGAATCTTTCATCTTCTTGAAACTACCCTTGTAAACAGCTAAATGCAAGAAACATTCAATTCAGTTTATTACAGAGGGTGTAAAGATGTGAGGTGCTATGAAGACTTAGCTTACACAGTAGAAAGTACCTGGCTTTAGCTTCTTACCTGTTGTTTCACATCTGAAAGATCCATGTTGGGGACTTGGCGGATTGAGAATTTCCCTATGACTTTTGCTGGAATTACTGTTTTAATTCCTGGTTCATGAAAAGCTCCTTCAATCCCATGAATAGAGAGAGAAGGATAATGCCACAGGTGTTGAAGTATTTCTTCCTTCAAAAAATAAGATAAAAAATAGAAGGGATGACACTGGAACTGTTCACAATTGATAGAACCAAACTGAAGAAGCACACTTTTTTCATCCATGTTGTACATTTAGAACACAGAACACTCAAGATATTTGGTTTGTAATTTAAAAAAAAAAATGTTATCTTTTCATTCCAGAAAATACTTCTATTTCCTTCCAGTCTATATTTGTTTCCCTTTAGAAACATTTAGATGAGAAAAGCCTGTCATACACAATAAGAAAGGTGAAGCACAATTAAAAATATTTTGTCAGTGAATTTTTTAGTGCCAAGTTACATCAGAACAACTGATCTGGCCATCCGTGGATCTCAGTACTTCTACAAGAAGAAACCTGTGACCAGTTCAGCCAGACCGAATTCAGACAATACAGGGGAGAAATTATACTAATGACCAAAGTGGTAAGTGGTAAAGGGATAATGTTCAATTACCAGAATGATGTCTTTTTCTGGAGGAGATAAGGGGAAAAAATAAAGAAATGAATAAAAAACAAAGTGCTTATTAAAAGAGGAGAGGAGTGAAAGGACATCCTTTTTGTTTTTTCTTTTTTTTTTTTTCCTAATAACTCTGTAAACTCAATTGAGTGCAGAACTCCAGAGTGCCTCTCTTTCTTTGTGCTCCAGCTTTCTGGAGCCTTATGCACACATGCAATTTCTACTATTTCATCCACATCTGGGAGAAGCATCAAAACTTATTTACTGTTAATTATACTTATAGAAGACCAGTTATTGCAGTCTAGTTTAGACCATTTCAAAAGATTTTTCATAGAAATAAAAGCTAATATTGATACAATTACATTAGTGATAAAAATACAAAATACTCTACACTTTCTCCCAGCTGCAAGTCATAAGATCATAGAATCATAGAATGGCCTGGGTTGAAAAGGACCACAATGATCATCTAGTTTCAACCCCCCTGCTATGTGCAGGGTCGCCAACCACCAGACCAGGCTGCCCAGAGCCACATCCAGCCTGGCTTTGAATGCCTCCAGGGATGGGGCATCCACAACCTCCTTGGGCAACCTGTTCCAGTATGTCACCACCCTCTGTGCAGAGACATCTTTCTAAGCCAGCCCTTATCTGCAGTTTTTATTCATAATGTATTTTTTAATTCTGGCAAAGTGGCTTATAATCAAACCGTTTGGTTTGCATTATTCTTTTTCATTGATTTTTCATATTTTTGATTGCTTTACCCCAAAGCTTTCACTTTCCACAGATTAATTTTGTTTACTTTTTGGTGCTCTGTGTTCCTTTATTTTGAGTTTGCCTTTGGCAGAAAATATCTTTCAGTTTGGCTTTATCCATAAACACTATGAATGTGTAATTTAAATTCTTTCTGCTATGCATTTATGTTTACCTTGGTGCTGTAGAGGAGTTTTTTCACTCCACTATTATTTTTGTGTTCCTCTATATCATATTCAATAGATTCATACAATTTCTTATCCTCATCTGTCAGGGCAGCAACAGCATCATAGATTCCAGGGATCTGAATATGACCTGTGGGATCTACAAGGCTGTCTACAAAAGAAAATGAAGATATCAGTAAGACTAATTTCTTCTACTTGGAAATTGCAACTTCTTTTCCATTTTACTTAACTCTTTTGAGTTAATGAAATGAATAACCCTAACAAACAACTACTCTGTTTGCATCCATCAAGTTGCCTCACTTAACTTTATGTATTTTCATGTTTAGTAAGAAAAGCACTGAGCTGTTGTTTGTTTGCAGTGTGTAGAGGGTCAGCCCAGCTGCAGACATGAGAGCATCATCCCACTTAGAAACAAATCAGCATTAGATTGGGTGCTGCTACTTGCAACTTGCATACATATTCAGGTTGCCCACAATCCTAATCCATCCCAAATTAACAGGTTAATATTAGACTGAAAGGATAGCTGACATGTCTGTTCTTACAAGGGACATTCCCTTCCTCAGCTGCTCTCACCACAGCTATGCTGAGCTTAGGAAACCTAGGAATCATGCTTCTGTTGGACTTGCCCTATGCAGGTCATTAATTAAACATAGCACTGATCTTCATTAGGTTGATTGCTAGTTACTGTTCCCCAGCTACTCTCGAGCCGTGGTGCATATTATTACCCAGCAGAGCTATCAGGTCTGTCAGCGGCTCATGAATGATGCCTCCAAAAGTTCCAGAGTGAAGATCCTTGTCACCACCTTCTACCTGTGCCAAAAACATAGTTTACATAAGAGTAGTCCCTACCTCATTCTTCTGTGAGTATTCATTTTCCTCAGGAACTGGTACCTCACCTTTTCAAATGAGGCCACAAATAAAAAACTATTACATTTCTATTCATAAAATGGGAAACATGTCAGGAACAAACTGCTACTAGTAAAGAGAAGATAGGCCTCTGTTGTTAACCAATGGAGAGAGAGACTCAGCTCTTTATACTACTTACAGGTATTTGAAAGAAAGAATCCTCCATTCCCACCTTTACTTCAGTAAAATTAAATACATCAAAAGTATGTTGCATATTGCAGTTTTTAGCATTGTAGAATAAGTGCAAAAATATTCGTAACAATGGCAAAACCTTATTCTGCATTTATAAAATATATGTCCAAGTTTGAATTGAATTGTTGATTGTAACAAATAAGAATTTCAGAGCTCTCTTGAATCATACAACTTTAGAACAGAGAAAGGCATCTGGTTTATTAAATGGGTTATTTTTCCAGACACAATTTCACGCTCAGGTTTACTGTAAAATATATTCCTGCAACAAACTTGTTTAATCTTCTCTAAACCTCATTACAACCAGCTGTCTGGAAGCAGGCAGAGGTCATTTTTGATGTTTTAATGTCCTCATTTTTCTTAACCAAGACTTACACGAATTGAATAAAAACTGCTGAGGTTCTTTTGGTTAAAAACAAATTTTCATTCTTTTTCAAACATAAAGGTTAATGGAGATTTTTTTTTTTTTTTAGTTCTCTAGTTCTTTTCTCTCTGAATTCTTTTATGCTTAAAGTTTCCAGATATGAAATTTCACTTCAGAGTAGCTCACGTTGGCTGCTAAATATAATGCAGTGCACCATTATTTGCTTCTGCCAATGGTTACAAAAATTTTATGCTGCTTTTAAATTCAGAGATCCAACTAAACTGAATGCCTTTAGGCAGTGATGTTGCATTTAGCAATACCTGCTGCAGAAGGGCAAGAGCAGCAGGAGGAATAGGCTTGGAGTGGCAGTGGTCTACTACAGAAGGGGGCTGGTGGGGTGATCAGAAATAGCTGGAAGAGGAGAAGGAGAGCAATGGGATAGGGGAGAGATCAAAAGCGGAGAAATGACAACTGAAGAGAAACTAATGAAAGCAAATAAAGCTAACAACTGAAATAAGGAGGGAAATCTGCACAAGCAATGAAAAGCATAGAATGAAGAGTGGCATTTGTAAATACTCAACTTGCTCTCAGCCTTTCTCTGCATTCAGAGACAGATGTAATCTCAGATATATCACTGCTCACTGTCAGGGGGCTACTTCACAAAAATCCACATCCCTCACCTCCACAGAGAAGCAGGCATTGCCCCGAGTCCCATATATAAGGGCAGGCTTCTTCTTGCTCAGCCAGAGGTTGTCTGAAATCACAATGTAATCAACGTCTGATAAAAAGCCCTGTTTTTCTTCTTCAAGTAGCTTCTCCAGCCCCAAAGACCCTGCTTCCTCCATGCCTTCAATGACAAACTTGAAGTTTACTGGCATAGCCTGAATGAACATCAGAGAAGTCTGGATAAGGAACAAGCACTTTCAAAAATAAAAATGAATCTGTAAAAAGCAAAAGCAGACTGACTTACAGTATATATTCAGAAGACAGCAACATGGAATATATGGATTGTTTTAATAGAAAAGGCATTGGTAGATATATACATACAGTTTTCCTGCTAAACTTGTTTTTCTCTCCTTTTTTTTTTTTAAAGCATTAAGAAATATCTTTTTTATTTCTATTTCCATAAAACTTTTTGAGTTGCCATGGGATTTCTTTCAGTAATATTAAATATTGATGACTTTGGAAAGTGTGTTTAATAACAATTGCATTTTCACAGAAAAAATTTCTGTCCACTTAAACTTGCACTACTAGTGCCCATCTTGAAATCACTCGCAAAATTCCACTGCTGCGTTTTCCCTGCATGTTACCCATCATGAAGGTTAGTCACCTGGTGGTGAAAGTGCTCTTGGCAAATCCCTGTTAGTTGTCCTCATTAACCTGTAGCCCTGCTAGCTCATAAGAATGCATTTCTAAGAGTAACTAGAAGAACTTTTGTGGAATATTGAGAGTTACAAGTGCTGACATATCCTATAGGAGAAATAAGTGTGATCTCAGATTCCCTTTTCAATTCATTTTCTGATTATAGGCTGTAAGGATGCTTTCTGGTTTGATTCAATTCTCAAATTAAGCTCAGGAACAAATGTTTAGATTTAAATTAACTTGTGCAATGAATATGTTCACCAATGGCTCATCAAACAACCACAAAAATTTAGAAACAAACCACTCACGAGTATTGCCGGATGGTCTGTGCTGCTTTCTAGGGGAAGGTGTAATGACAAAGATTTTTTTTTTTTTTGCTTATTAAATATGACCTCATAGTATTAGCAATATGATAAAAGCTTTTGACACTGTCTCCTGCACAGTATTCTTCTCCTTTGCGGGACAGTGACAGCAAGACCATTTTTACATTGCTTACAGACTACTGAAAATAAAAATAGTCAAGTATACGTTCATATTGGAGTGGGATAAGTGCACTATAAATGGCATTAGAAATAAGCTAATATTTCAAGATAGACATACACTGCTGGGACTGAAACATATCATCTAAGTCACAAGAAGGCAAATACATTCCTCCAGAGAGATAACAACCAAGTCCTCACTTATACCTACTATTTTCAAGGCTCTAAACGTTTCCACTGCATTTATCCAAGCCAACACAGGTCCTTTATTATCTGTTGCTCCACGCCCATAGAGATTTCCTTAAATGAAAAAAAAAAAAAAAAGCTTTCAAGAAATTTTAAACTTATTTAGTCTCATCAATGCAATCTGCAAATTTCTATTGCCACAGAAGCTGTACCAGCATGTCAAGCGAGGTGTCAACAGAATCAGGATTTCCTTGATGTGTTTAAATTAAGGTGGTGGCTGTTTACCAGTGAAATGGTATGTTGGCTTTTCTTGTGATTTTTTAAAATTTTGTTTACTTGATATGGTGGTTTCTGCTACATGCTGTTTTTTTTTCATTTGTTTATTTCATTATTATTTCCACGCCTGTTTAAAGGAGCTTTTTGTTCCCTCCAGACATGCCTGAAGAGTTTGCACAAGATGCAGTTTCAGCATAGGTGACAAGCAGCAAAAGAGCACAGATGAGCACCACCACAGAAATGTGAACTACAAATACAGTTGGAGAATAATTTTTTAACAATCAGCCATATAGTTACATGGGACAGATTTTGATTTCATGTACAGCAGTAAATATCTGTGAAAGCCCCCACTGTAGGTGAAAGGGTTACCTTATTAAAGTTGTTTGGAACCAGTCCCAGCAGATGGAAAACAGTGACTTACTAGCTACAGGACTAGGAACCAGAATCTCTATGTTCTTGAATTCTCTCACCCTCTAACTCACCATCCACCATTTGTCTTCCTTCAGTGAACTTGTCCTGCAATCAGCTGAGCATAAGGATTGCTACCTCAAGTGAGGACGATATTTTTCCACTCACTGGTCCCAGGTGAACCTCATGAGGTTCAACAAAGCCAAGTGCAAGGTCTTGCAGCTGGGTCATGGCAACTCCCACTACCAACACAAGGTGGGGGGTGTAAGGATAGAGTGTAGCCCTGCCAAAAGTACTTGGGAGCACTGGTGGATGGCAAGCTGGATATGAGCAAGCAGTGTGCCTCACAGTTCAGCAAGCCAACCGTAACGTGGGCTGCATCAAAAAGAAGTGTGGCCAGCAAGTCTAGGGAGGTGATCCTGCCCCTCTACTCTGCACTGGTGAGACCTCACCTGGAGCATCCAGATGTAAAGTCCTCAGTACAGGAGAGACGTGGACCTGTTGGAGCATGTCCAGAGGAGTGCCACAAACATGATCCAAGGGATGGAGCACCTCCTCAATGAGGACAGGCTAAAAGAGCTTGGGGCTAATCAGCCTGGAGAAGAGAAGGCTCCATGGAGACCTGAGAGTGGCCTTTCAGTATCTAAAGGGGCCTATAAGAAGGGGACAGACTCTTTAGCAGGGTCTGTTATGACAGGACAAGAGCAAATAGTTTCAAACTAAAAGAGGAGAGATTTAGATTGGATATAAGGAGAAAGTTTTTTTAAGATAAGGGTGGTGAGGCGCTGGAACAGTTTGCCCATAGATGTGTTGGAAGCCTTATCCTTGGTGACATTCAAAGTCATAATAAACTTACACTCTGAGTAACCTGATGTAGCTGTAGGTGTCCCTGTTCATTGCAAGGAATTTGGACTAGATGATCTTTAAGGATCTCTTCCATCTGCTCAGAAGATTCTACAGTTGTATGAAATGCTCCTAAGTACCAGTATGCAGGAGAGGTGCTAAAGGATTACAGTGACTGACCCAACAACCCAATCTTAAAGCAGAAGTGGACTTTCTAACGATCACTAAAAAGTGACATTAATCTCACATGGCTCTTCCACACCAACTATTAAGCAGTCAGTGATGAGTCTCACCAATCACAGCATGGGATCAAGAAGTAAGGTTGCTGGATGTGTCCTGTCAGATTCCATGGGAGAAGTTCTTGTGCTGTAGTTAACAATATAGGGAACATCCTCCTACTGGAAATCTCAGAATCACATTTCAAATAATGACAGAACAATTATAATTTGGTACACACCATTGATTTCAGTCAATGTGTAAGGGTCAGTTTTCCAGCCATCTTCCTTTTTGGCAGGCTGCACATCCACGTGGCCATAGAAACAGATTGTGAGGTTTTGGGGATCCCTGCCAAGTTCCCCGAGAACAACAGGTGGCAGTGGAAGGTGCTGGCCATTCAGCAACTGTAGATCAGTATTATCAAAGCAACATGGAAAAAAAAAAAAAAAAAAAAAAAAAAAAAAAACCACCTTTGAAGACTTGCAAATGCTTTAAGAACCGGAGATCGCATTGCAAATAATTCTGCATCATTGATTTGATCAAGTCCTTAAATCTGACTTTGAATCCAAATCTAACCTGCTTAGAGAAATTAAGACTTTTTTTCCTTCACATTCTGCTGGGACTTTATGGAGTTTCTCTAACATTACATTGCAATAAATGAACTCTTTACTAAACTAGTACTTCTCAGTACTGGAGAGAAAGTTGACTGCTGTGTTGACAAAAGCATATCTTGTGACATTAAAATAGTCAAAAGCCACACAAAAGCTAATTTGGGGACTTATTTTTCAACAGACAGATGGCAGGAGGCTTGCAACTTCAAATAAATAAACAGAATAAAACTTTGCTGGCAGGAGGCAGCAGCAGAAATTTGGTAATGTTTTGAAAACAGGTTGTGGCTCTAAACTGCTCTTATAATTCACAGTTATGCAGAACAGATCACCACATCTTGGCCAGGAGAGGCTGGATATCTCACAGGGGTGAGAAATAAGAACTAAAAGAATGCACATACCTCTTTGAATTCACCAGTAATATTGGTTTATATTAATCTGTTGAATACTAAAATGTAGCTGCTTCTTGCCAACCAATAGAAAGCCCTAAGCAGAGAGAGATATGCCTCTGGTCTCTGATTCAACAACAGGTAATCCATTCCCTGCTGTTATTGACACAGGCTGTTGACATATATCTTGGCAATCATAATTGCATGCCATGTGCTCAGGTTCATTATGACTAGTCAATGACATAGCCTGATAGTATTAAAATATTGCTGTGCCGCAAGATTCTTGAGTTGAGATGTTCACTGACCTTCCCAGGAGCTTCATAGGAAGGAAAAGTGAATCCCTGGTCATGAGTTTTGAATTCCTCTGAGCACAGAAACCCAACAGCTTGGGGCAGGAAAGAGCCACAGCCTCAATGAGATGAGTAAACTGAAGATAAAAATTTCTCATAGGCTAACTCTTACCTGTTGTTTTCCAAGAATCATTAAGCCCCTCAAAAAACAAAGATGATGCTTAAGATCCCATTTCCGGTAACATTTTTCTTGTAAAAGTTACTTCCTCTTATGGAGACTTTGGTGAAGAGCTGATGCATTAACTGTGGTACATCATCAAGAACAAAGTTAAAATAAACCCTGGTAAAAATTCAGACCTTTTTCCTTTTCTTTCTGTCCTACAGTTAATGGGTAAAACATGACACATGCACAAATAAGAATTTAAAATACAAGAAATGGACATGCACCTGCTGTGACCCCAGGCTTACTGAATTAACAGTGGCTCCCAAAGCTGCAAGCCTGGCTGCTGCCAATGACATCATTCGTATTACTTCTTTCCTCAGGTCTGGTTGCACAGAATCACTTTTCACAGCCACCCATTCCTTGAGATTCTGCACAGCAAGAAAAGAACAGCTCCATAAGCTGGTTGATCTAAAACCCAGGAATCTGTAGTGACTGCCCTTTGTATATGAAAGCATCACACTGGAATAGAGTTTCCTTTCCATCCTATCAGCAATATGATGGAAGCTATATGTTTTCCAACTGATAAAGATTTGCCAAGAGCCAGGATTGCCTTTCTTATGCTTAAAATGCACTCGCCAACCTTGGCCCCCAGCAAATCATCAGAGCCCCATGCCAACCCCTCTCTGCAAAACTCCCTGGCAGGTAGCAGTAGGAGCTGTGAGTTCTGTTCACTTCTCCTGTTCTGGTACATTTTGACTCAGTGGAGCCTCTCTGCCCAAGCCCAGTCTGCAAATGTCCATGCAAATACCTCTCCCACCTGGAGGGTTCCCAGCACCGACTGGGAAAAAATTTACAATTTTGCTTTGTGGCACAAAGGTGGCATACCCAACTCCAGACCTGAAACCTACTGCTTTCTAAATGGCAAACACTTATCTGCCATGTGGAACACAAGCCTCCAGTCCATTAGTGCTGCCCTTCAACCATTTCCCAGCAGTATAATTCCTACCTCGATGAAGTCGCTTTGATGTGCTTCAACGTAGGGGAAGATCTCAGTCTCCAGCACTGACAAGGATGACAAGGACATTCTTGCCATCAAAGAGCAGCACAAGGCTGAGGTGGGCACTATCTGAAAGTGGAAGATAAAATTAAGCATTAGAGAAATCCTGTAACGTGCACTTCTTTTCTGTGCTATGAACCACAGACAACTGCAGAATACTGAACCTTCTTTAAGTCCTCCAAACCAGGAGCAGGAGAAAGGATATCTGAGTTATTTTATCACATAAAATCTGCAATCATTCATAATCAATCTTCCAAAAGAAAAAAATAGTGAAAAAAATGACCAAAGAGTAAACAGCTTTGTGCTTTGCAACTTCTGCTTTGGAAGGAAATCAGGGGAAGTATTTTCCGAAGAAATTCTCGCTGCATCAGTTTTCAATGCACAGCTTCACACTGCACATTCTGCAAAGACAGCCGCAGGGGAAGGCCTGCAAACAGCAGCACACGGCAGCTGCCCAGGGGAGTCATCTTTCCTTTTCTCCATTTCCAGAAAAGGAGGAAAATAGATTCCCTGACACACACTCTGTTTTTCACATGAATAAGGAATAACAGCCCCAGCAAGAAAACTAATCGGTGCTGTAGGTGAACAAGAACAGCAGCAATACTGAGACACCTAGTAAGTGCAGAATTCATTTAGTGCTTACAAACCTCTTCTGCATCTTGCTTTTCCTGAGATGGGTAATGATTTAAAAATGTAATTTTTAAAAGTGTTTTTCTTTCTTTCTGAAGTTTCATTTTCTTGTTTCCTTGAAGTTCTTACTGTAGTTCTTTGAATAGGTGCTAACCAAGTAATATATAGGGTGAGGCTAAACTCAGAATAGCTGCTGTGTTGGGCTGTACGATGGGATGAATCCCAAGGTCATGACACAGAACATTGACTATGCAGGTCCAGCCATAATTCCTTAACTCTGATGCATCATAAAATGATGATCTACAGCAATAACAATAATTTCAGGTATGTTTTTTTCCAACAGATAAGGAGTATAGGAAACCTGTGTGGAGAATAGAAGAGGGAAAGAAGGGAAGGGGAGTAGGAGAGTGGAAAAAAGAGCTGGGATTACCCACCTGCAGAATAACAGTCAGCTAAGGCGCAGTAGCACCAAGTAGCCTGGTGTGTTTCCAGCAACAGGCACACCCACTGTTACTGCAGTGACACTTCGAACCAGCAAGGAAAACAGCAAAAACAACAACAAAACACAAAAACTTCACTTTTTTTTTCCCTAAAATAACCAGACTATATAAGCCCAGTCAAGATTTTCAGTTAGTTCATCTCCTAGACCTTAATTACTTGAAAGAGTTTGCAATCTTGATCTTTAAAATCAAACTAGAGAAAGCAAACCTCCAAGATAATGGTAACTAAAAACTGTTTTTGTGGTTTCACTATTGACGTAAAAGCCTGCAAGACCTGTTTTTAGACAGGGAGCTCTTTATCCCTTTGTCAAAGCA
Organism: Phasianus colchicus; assembly: GCF_987193195.1. Lineage (NCBI taxonomy): Eukaryota > Metazoa > Chordata > Aves > Galliformes > Phasianidae > Phasianus > Phasianus colchicus. Next base: position 38,262,361 of record NC_143438.1, read on the forward strand.
CATTTACCTGTAAAAACTACAGATTTGTTTTCCTATAGAGACAAACCAGACAAAACAGCTTTGAAAATAATCTCTGAAACACTGCCTCGGCTATGCCTTGTAGGAATTTGGCGAAGAACAGATCCTGAAGTTGAAGACTGAACATAGAGATCCCTAACATATGATGTGCAGGCACCATTTTCCAATTTTTCCTTTCAAGCAAAGTTTCTTCTGCATTACCTGTGACACGAGCCGTTCTTTGAAGTAAAAACTTGAGAAGCTTTGTAACACTAGATGTAATCACCACTGTCTGGTTCCTCATTCCTGCTGACACTGGGAACACTGGTATTGCAAGAGACCAGTTCTGGAATACATTAGAGCTGCAAAGCACAACTACAGAGGTCACCTGCTGATTGAGACAAGAAAAATCCAAACCTAGGGCAATTTTAGGATGGAGATGGTAAGCGTGAAATATAATTTAAGTGATAAGATTTGAAGGAAAATATCATAAAATCATTAAGGCCTGAAAAGACCACTAAGATCATCTAATCCAGCCATCAACCCATCATAAGAAAAAAGAAAAATCAAGCAATGGTCAGAGAGCCACATTCTTCCCACAGTTTTCTTTATGAGAAGGTAAACCTTGCCTCCAGCAGGTGGACCTAACCAACCATCATCTTCAAATACTACCATCATCTATCACAGAAGCAACAATTTGGCATAAAACAAAAGGGATTTTTCAAGCAAGCTTGAAAACATTCAAGACATTTAAGAGGAGACAAGTTTCTAGGATTTAGCAATAAAAATGTGGTGGAGAATGAGGATTTGAAGTTTAGTAGGTAAAGTTATTGTAGACAGCTTTGGGTGGATCTTCAGTAGGGATGGCTTAACAACAGCAGTTTCTCAACAGGCATCCCAAACTTCCAAAGCCCAGTCTGGCTATTTCTTCCAGCCTTTGGCTGTGCAAATGGCTGCAAAAATTTGGCAACTGAAGTCCATTTTATAGAGAGCAAGTGTGATCACACATACCACCAGCAGGACTTCCCAGATGCAAAGAGAAGACATGGCTGGGAATCCCATGTGGGGGCAGCGGTGGCTCTTCCCTGATGAACGGGGTTTACTGACAAAGGTGAAATCTTGACACTTTCCAGGATGCTGCCTGGATGGATACAAAGGTTATTTGGGCTGTGATACAGCAGGCTATCTCTGAAAGAAGCCCAAAGTACAGGGGGATGATAAATGTCAGGCAAGAGGCAGGCATAGAGGCAACCTTTATGCAATTTGCAACAGCTGTGTCTGCATGATGTTGCCTCACCTCACTTGAACCAGGAGCAGGTTACCTTCATTTTGTCACAAAATCTCCTAGATGCTTCAGTTTCACTTGCATTTCACTCATTCTTTCTAGTTTGCTATTTCTAGACCGTGACATGGTAAGTACTTGCAATGAATGTGTCCTCATTTAATCTTATTCTGTAAAACAAAACAGGCTTTTCTAGTTTCAGCTACCTAAAAAAGTACCTTTTGGGTATGTTGCACTTGAACAAGGAAGGTCAGAACACAGGTTACAATATGGCTGTTAAAGTAACCACATTCATACAATGAATAAGTACTGATTTCTCCATCATCCATAGTTTTCCCTCTTTCTGTTCATGTATTCTGTCTTTCTGAATTGCATGCATTTTCACTGTAAAAAAAAAATAAATGAGTATGTATATTCGGCAGCTTTGAGTGACTTGAAGGAACACAGTTCTTTTAATATTACTCAAAGGTCAGTATCACAGAAGGGCTTTTGTATGGGGGACATGTAGTACGGTGAGGTTATCTTCCTCTTTATATGCTACATATGAATGACTTGGAAGAGATGCAGAGTCATGTTTCGAGTCATGTTTTATTAGCTTCTAACCACTTAAGAAAAAGAAAGAACTAAAACCCTGTGGAAGGAAAAAAAAAAAAAAAACCTCCTCCAAGCAAGCAAAACATTCTAAGAATAAGTGAGATAATTGTGAGCTTTTTCAGAGACAGTCTTCAATAAAAGTTTTAAGAATGTCATAAGACTTTTTTTTTTTTTTTTTAAGAGATAAGCATTAAACAATGGCAAAGTTCAGAAATTGAATGCAAGGAGATACTTACATAGTCCTCCAAAGCAGCAGAGCACACCAAAGACTCAAACAAGAAATTAGGTAGCAGAAGTGTTGTGCTGCACTGCAGGGAAACGGGGAGCAGCAGATGGGGCTTCTCATCCACGCATTGCTCATGCACAAATAAGGCTGCTAGAAAGTGTCTGGACAGTGTCTGGGAAAGGTTGTGCAAAAAGAAGGTCAGTTTGATAACGGAGTAGAAAGATTTCAGGCAAGGCTGAAATAGCTCAGTGTTGCAAGGAGGGAAAAACAATCTGAAAGGATGATAAAGCCTGCAAAAGAAGAAACATCAAACAAAGACTTCAGTGTTCAATTTCAAGTGTGTTTGAGTTATTGTCATTTTAAAGAGCAGTTGCTGCCTTATAGGAAAGTGCAATATGACTATTTTTAGAAATAATTTCTGACAGTCACGCACTTTCTCTTCCTTTGTTTCTTTGCAGTGAGAACACCGCGTGTCTCATTTCCTTCCATCTCCTTAAGTACTGTTAAAAGAAAACTTAGTGTCCTTAGAGGATGATTTAACAAGAAATCCAAGCTGATTCTTTAACTTGGATGTATCTCTGATAAAATATCAGCTAAGCTTACAAAGATTTGAGAATTCCCGGATGTGCTTTTCCACCATTCTCACCATTCTTGACATGTTTATCTTAGGTGACTCCTCCCAGAGATGCTGAGATGCAGCATTTGACTGGGGAGCTGCAGAGATTACCGATGAGAACTGAACATATTACAACCAAGCTACAGAAAGAATAAAGGCAGAAACCACCTACTTTTCAAATAATAAAAATAAAATTTGATGTGAAAAGAAGTAAAAAAAAAAAAAAAAAAAAAACCACATGTATGGTGGTAGGAGTTAGTTAATAATAGCAGGCTCCCTTGAGAGAAATATTCCCTCTATCGAATCACCATCAGGGTAGATAGAGATACCTGAGATGTTATTTAACTTCCTTTAATGATATTCAGCAAGAAGTGTTCCATCTTTAATGGAAGCAGGCAGCCGAGGACCAGAGGCCACTCCAGCTGGGCAAGGCTCCGCAAGGCATTGAAGTACAGCTCTGCAGGCCAAGGACAGACCTCGTGCAGCCACTAGAGGTGTAACAACATGGAGCCACACAGATCTGGACACGAGCACCCTCACAAAGTCTGACTGCGTGGAGATGGTTAAAGAAATGGCATCAAGTCCAGAGAGCTGCGTAACAGCAAGGATGCTGTTTGGTGGGGAGCAGAGGCAACCCTGGCACTTGCTGCCAGATGAGGCTGGAGCCTCCAGCAGAAGCCCTGAAGAAACACTGAGTGTGAGCTGCCTTGAGGGCTTTTCAGAGAATGGCAGTGGTTGTTCTTGCACTTTTTGCTCACACTGACTCAGAGAGAAAAAAAAATAAGCCTCCGTTTATCAGTTCTGGTTTGCTATATTGCAATAATAGTGAAGAAGAAAGTCCTTACCTCTACGTTGTCTTGTTTTGCAGCTTTATGGCTGGTGATGAGACTGAGCTGGAAAAGATCTCCTCTGCCACGTGCAGAGCAAGGGCATTAATCTCAATTCACGGTTGTGTCCTGTTGTTATGAAGGGTTACTTGAGAGTTAAAGATTAACTGTTGGTTTAGATGTTTAAATCTGTTCCTCTATCATATAATAATCCAAGCAGGAAAACCAATTCACTCACACAATGATTCAGTAGAAAATTTCCCTTCCCCTTCCTCCTTTTCTCTCTGCAAGTGTTGGATCCTCATAGCAATCTCAGCATCAGAAAGCACTTGAGCAATTCTGATAAGTGTTCCTGCTTTACAGAGCGTGCTTTGGAGGACGGAGAGAAGAGAGATGGCTTTTGTTTGCTGCTTCAATTTGAAAACTGGAAAATAAAAGTGTACGTTTCTCCTAAAGGGAAAATCTTCTTCCAGGGAGTAATATTTCACTCTTTGTCCACTGAGGAAAACTTAATATTTATCTAAGATTTTTTTCTGATATCAACTGAGTTTACAATCAGATAAACCCTGGTTTAAGGAGATCCTTAGATCTGATAGCTGAGCTGCCTTCTTCTCTTTTCATAACAAAAGGTTAATATGAAAGAACTTCAGGAGATACTGAACTACACGCAATAGCATGTAAGGCTGAGCTATTAATCTGGATCGTAATGTCCTCTAGAACACAGTGAGCACCAAAAGGAAAAATACAATATACACAAACACTGTTTACTGACTTTCTGGGATGACACTTGGCATTATAATACCTATATAATACATATATAATACCTATATAATACATATATAATACCCTCTTGGATATGGGTAGTCTCATCATCATTTTTACAGCCAGTTCTTCCTTACAAAAGAGCCTCTGAACTTGTAGCAGATTCCTCATTTTAGGTGCTTGTGTCTGTATACAAGCTTTATCCTTATGTTTCTCTGTCCATTTGGAAGAAGCTGCTATTCAATTATTAATACCTTGTATTAACAAGTCTTACAAGTGAGGTCATGCCTCATAGCGTTAGGCAGACATTTTCATTTATGTATTTCTTCTTTATTTAATATATAAAACCCATTTGCAAGTGAAATGCAAAATTTGGGGGAATATTAAATACTTATTCATATTTAAAATATTTCTATTTTTGCATAAATCTTGCCTTCCTTTACCCTAACTTTATATCTGTTTCTTGTTGGAGTTTTACTTGCATTACAATCATAAGCATAAGATTAGAAATAGGTCAACTAAATTTGTAGTCATTTAACTCTATTTATCACTATACTACAGGAAAATAATATGATTGTGGGAACAAAAAGGAGCGATGATTACTTTGTAGCTTATTATTTCATTGCTAATTGCTCCTTAATTTATACCTTATAACTTGGAACAAGGTTTAGAGTCCACAGGGTAATAGATTTTCTGTTTGATGGTCATTATACCATTTATGGAGTATCATAAACATTGACAACATTGTTTAGAAGCTTTTTATACGCAGGCAGCTTTATCTCCTTCATAAAAACACTGTGATGGTAGCTTATTAACTGCAAAAAAGGCTCACCTTCAAGGAAAGATAACTCAATTTGAATAGTTCAGCTAAGTGCTGACATGGACACCTTCTCCCTGGTAAGTCTTCAAGCAAAAGGAAGTAGCTTACAGAAAATTAAGAGAATTAAAACAGCAGGTTAAAGTGAAGGAGAACCAATGTCTTTATGTATCTTGTCCTTTGAAAAGGTAAGCTATCCAGGTCAAAGATGGTCTCCTACTTCGACTTTTTACTATACCTCAGGGAAGCAGCCTCACTTGGTTACAAAGTGTTGATGCAAATATGAGTAACTTAATTTCAGAAGCAATTCAGCAGAAGTAGCATGCCTTAATTGTCATCTTAATTTAAAAATATCATAAGTAATTACAATACTAAATTTGAGAGAGCAAATATGTAAGAAATACACTGTTGGGAGAAATACTTCATAGGCAGAGAAATGATATAATGAGTTTCACCACTACCCATCACTCTATAAGCAATTACCTCTAGCTCCAGCCAGCTATTTTTCATTTCTTGAAGGTATATTTCAGGAGAAGGAGAATGATATTGCAATATCACAATCAGTGGTATCTGGTAATTATTGCAGCCAGTATGATTTCAGTCATGAGGGTGGTATACTGAGAAATGAAATTTAAATTATCTCCTCCTCCTAGTAGCGTAAATCCAGAATGTAGAAACTCCTTCACACAATTCCCCAAAATATCAGTCACCTCCAAGCATTTCTGCTTCTGCTCCCAGTGCAGCAGCAAGCCCTTCCACCTCCTCACTCTTGCCCACATCACGCTGCAGTTTAAGTAGAATTTTCCAGACATTGTTTCTTGAGGTACTCATAACTGATGCCAAAATCTGGAACTACAAGTTAGGCAGCACTCTCTGCTGCAGAATTTGTCAGACAGAGCTGTGAAATTCACTAGTAGAGAGGCAAAGACCACTAAGATCCAGAATTAACAGCTGCTACCTAACCACTGATAATCCCATTTGGGTATGGCTATGGAAAGAGATCATTTCATGGAAGATCTCAGTTCCCAGGCAACAGGTCACACAGTGCTTCACAAAGGCTGGTGGCTGTAGGCTGTGCTGCATTTGAAGCAGTGATGCTCAGCACCTCTCAGGAGCAGGGCCACCAAGGCTTACAACACTGTAAAACAGCTATTGGTTACATGGAGACTTCCCACCGTGTAGTTCTGGTTCAGCAAGAGCTCTGTAAACAGATCTCTGACCACACAGAGTTTATATGACAGCCTGGGGAAGAATAAAAAATTCCTCAAGCATCTTCTCCAGTACAGTGTATTGAATGGTGGGATACAAGACTTTCTATTTTTTCAGGAGCAAGATTGTAAATTTATTTAACAGTTAAGCAGAAATATTTTCAAATGTTAATCATGCTAAAGTGACTGCAAGAGGTTCTGCCAGTCTTAATATCCTTCAGGCAGCTTTGCTTAGACAAACCACAACAGCATTCTTTCAGGGGTGATTAATGCTCTCCATGCAGGTGAGGTTCTTACCCATAGATAACTCACAGGCAGCAGTTATGCAGTAACTACAGTCAGACACTGGCTTTACAAGTCTGCAGCACTAAATTGATGCTAATCATGCAGTACATCTTTTACATATCTTCATGCTGCCTTCTCCCAGGAGAAAACATTCTGTGGGGCCCAGAAGCCAGCAAAGGCAGGGGGTGAGGGCCTGAGGGGATGGTGTGCAACATGCCCCTGGGAGTACCAAGGAGTTAACACTGTGGGATAGTTCACTGACCTCTGCATCCCGGCTGCCACAAGCAGCAGCCTTTGAATAAAGCCTGTGTATTTCCATCACTGCCATTCTGTTGTTGGAGAGAACCAAAGCAAGCAGAGAGGTACTTATCTTAAACATAATTTGCTCTTAAAGAGCTCAAAAATAACTGTTCATACATGTTTATACATACATATAAACGCATATGTATAAACACATAAGCAAAACTTGTTTACTAGTGTAGCTGATGTTACTGTTGGGAGGTCTGTGTGGTTGTAACTTAATTAAGGAGGAATACGAGATATTTCATAGCACATCTCTTCTATCAAAGTACCACTGTTTATATCAAGGTTAAAATAAATACTGCCAGAGCCCAGAGCAGGTGTGTATGTGTTAAACTGAGCCTCTGCACCAATGATGTGTTGTGCACACCATACCATCAACAGCCTGTTTTGTGAGAGATGCGATAACATCCCAGCAATAGCACAGGCAGATAATTACAAGGCTGGTGTCTTCAGTTAGTAAACTAGTTCATACCTGGGTACTATGTTAGATGCCTGCATGTTGGCTCTGAGCCTGCTAATGAGTGAAGTAGATCAAGGCAAGTAGGTCAGGCACCTTGGATGAGATGCAATAAACTTAATGGCAATGTCAGTGGGAAAAGCGGCCTTACTTGTTCCACCAGGGTTTACAGTCTAAACATAAGATATTTTGCCTACAAATAAGCGTTCTGTTCCCCTTTATGACAGCCTTTTTGAGCGGAGGAAAGGTTTCCCATATGTTCAAAGGCCTTCCAATAGAAGTGCAGCACATGCCTTGACATGGCTTAAAAAACAGCAATGGCTTTACATTTTTTGTACTATAGGCATCGAACATTTAGAAGTGATGTTTTCATAGCTCTTAGCCTCTAAGTGAATGACAGTTCTGAAAATCAGTTTTGGATATAAGCCATTAATCCTACACTCCAAATGCCTAAATCCTCATATAAGTTCGGGAATTTTTGTTGAAATATTTGATGTAATCCATGAAGATGCATAAAGTTAGTATCCATTTGGTGCACTTCAGAGGGAAAAAAAATCACATCTTAGATATACATCCCACAGATGACAACACTCTTGCACTTAAAATGAGTAACACTCACTGGCTTTTCTATTCTGCTTTTTCTGAAGCACTTTTTCTGTGTGATCCCACCCAACTGATCAGCAGCCAAACCCCTTCTGGACTCTGGCCTTCCTTCCCCTGCCTTCAGCAGATTGTTCTTAATTCTAAAAATTAGGAAACTGAAAGGAGTCACGTGGCCAGGTGCAAAGATGCCTTAGAGAGACAGAAACAAAAATATCAAAACACATCCAGTGAAAAGAGGAAAATTCTTTTCTGCCACAAGGATGATGCTACGCAGCCAAAAGAGCCAACCATACTTTGGGGTGCATGAGGCCTAGCACTGCCACCAAGCAGGGGAAGGGGTTGTCTTGCTCTGCTCTTTGCAGCCACACTTTGAGTACCACATGCAACTTTGGGTGCCACAACATAAGAGGGACATAAAACTACGAGAGAACATCCAAAGGAGGGATTACAAAGATAGCAAAGAGTCCAGAGGACAAGGTGTGTGAGGAGCAGCTGAGGTCCCTGGGTTGATTCAGCCCAGAGCAGAGGCAGCCGAGGGGAGGCCTCACAGTGGCTGCAGCTCCTCTTTTTTCCATCTACTTGCACAATATCATGATTCTTTGATTATTTGCTGCACACTGGGACTGACACAGGTGAAAATCCTTTACCTTAATCCATGAAACTACATAGAAACTTCCATAATGAAGCACTGAAAATACAGAGGTGCCACTATTTTTCTTTCCACATGGGAAAAAAACAATACCTGTGTCTTTTGTCATGCCCCTTTCATCAGAATACAAGGAAACCTTTTGATGAGCAGATGTATGAATCTTTCTTGCCACAAGTCAGTATCCTGAATTAAAAAAAAAAAAAAAACCATAGAAACCAGAACACTCTTTCCTCGCATGCCCTGGGAATGTGAAGAGCAGCTCCCTCCCTTAATTCTATACAGGTTAGGATTACATTTTTTCCTGCTTATACGTATAGGAAACCAGCTGAACAGGTGGATTTCTGTAACAGAACCTGAGAAGTGCACACAAATTTTGCAGGTAATTTATGGCAAGCAAACAGGAACAGAAGATAATGGCATAATAAAATGTACTCCGTTTTCCCATCACATTTGGAGAAGAAAAAATATTCATAATATCAGTATTTCGTTTCCCAACTTGCCATAGGCCTGCTTTCATCTATCCAGTCATACGCTCTTGGGGCAAAAGAGAACTTACTGTTAAAAGTGTTGCTGGAGGCAGGATGTGTCTCTATTCCCAACGCAGTAACTACAAAAAGAATTCATCTAGAAGAGTCTAGCTTGGAAGCATAATGGGCATAAGGATACAAAGTTCAAACTCTCCCTTTAGTATCTTACATGAATGATATCAGCTGAATGCAATGGCACCGTGGATGTCTCAGATTCTTCAGAAGCATGCAGCATCTCCAGCCACAGGTAAACACACCTGTTATCTACCTAAACTTGCTCTTTCTTAGCTAGGAAGAAAGGAAATACAGAGATACTAGATATACAGAGATACTTGATATCGCACTTCGCTGAGGCTTTATATGAAGTCTATGAGAGAGAAGAAAGAGCACATTTTCCCATAAACAGCTACTTTTCAAGGAGTCACATTTATAGCATAAAAAAATAACATCAGCTTGAAGTAGTGTGGCTGATTCCTTTTGAATCATCTCAGCACGATGCCATTTTATCTGGATATTTCATTCATCCCTGTGACTGGTAATTGGACCCTAACCGGATAACAGATTTAGTGGGATCAAGCTCTCAAATTCAGAGTACCGTGAAAAAAAGAGAGTTTTTCATCTTTAAACTGAAAGATAAATGGATGTTTTCCAGGTGATACGTGCCACTTTAAGACCTGAAGTAAGGGGCTTACAGGGTGTGTTGTTTCGCATTTGGTGCATTCCCCATTAATACTAAGATACAAGCTTTTTCCCATGCCAATCTTGACAACTCTCAGAAAATTGGTGAATCTGAGAAAAATGACAGACCAAGCTTGTGAATTGATGCATTGTTTGCCAGCATAGCTGTCTTACCTGAAGTACCCAATCCTCTCTCAGAATCCTGCATATTCCTGGATATATTAGCCTCACTAATGCATTGGTGTCTATGAATTTATACGGAAGAAGAGACTGACCCATTGCAGACTCCTTGCTACTGAACAAATATCAAGCCCTTATTTCAAATTCATTCTGTTTTAACGTTAGCATTGTGTAATTATTTTCAGAATCTTTCTTCTACGCCCTTTAAGACTTGTGGTCTCTTAGTGGCAGAGATCATAGAATCATAGGCTCACCGAGGTTGGAAAAGACCTCTGAGATCATCCAATCCAACCACCTGCCTCCCACCCATATTTTCCCACTAAATCACGTTCCTTCATTTCATTAAAGCTCTTCCACATAAATCAAATTACAGGAAGGAGTTGGAGGAGTACTCCACTCCAGCTCTCTCCACTCTCCCTAACAAGGACAGAATAGCTGAACCTGTTTAACATTTGGAGCAGATAATGCTAATCAGCTGTTAGTGAGCACTGCTTCAAGGTGACAGCAGCATCCTGCTAACTCTGTTGTATTTGTACATATATGGTTGTGGAACCACAAGGCATGAAGAAAATGAGATGTATCATCTTAAATATTTTAACTTGATGACTGAATCACCTTTCATGTCATACAGGAACACTTTTGCAGAGCGACAATATAATACAGCGTCATTCCCTATCAATTTAAAACTAAGTAAATCTAGCACTCCCTAATTATTATTTATAGGTTTTTTAAAAATTTATTCAGTCTTTTAATTAATTCTTAAGATGAAATTTAATTGCCTTGTATATCTTGAACTTCAGGAATTGGTTATAATTTTATACAGTAAACAGTTCACATTTGTTCTTTTATTTACTCACTATTCAAGAGAACAATAAAACAGTCATCTACAGATGTTGCTTTTTATTGACATTTAGTGGTTTTATTTATATGTAGACAGAATCAGCAGCCTTCAAAGGATCCTTCCTCAAATACTATTCATGCACATTGCTTACGGACTTCAACTTTACCAAGACTGGTCATCTTGTGCGCATCAGCGAATTGCAATTGACCACTGCAGAACATGCATCCAGAAGCAGAACAGAGAAGAGGTGTCTCTGCACTAATACTTCCTTAAGTATCTTCCTAATAACTGAACATTATTTGAAACTGATATATATTTGGCACTTTTTTTTGCCATTGGTCAAATCTGTTGCAATAGGCTATAACATATAGATTATATAGTTACTCGTAAGTTATCACAAAGGAATTTACTTCCTTTTTCTGTGATGATACCTCGAGGGATCAACAGGTCTTATGATTCAAATGCACCACACAGTAAGGATGACAAAAGCTGTTTAGTTGTGTTTGTTGCCTCATTGTTCAGAAGGGATGAAACATAAGAACTCTGCGGGTTGTCCCCATGATTGAGAAGAACACAAGCCTGCCCAGATAGAATGAGGCCACCATGTCAGCATCAGCTGGCACATTCCATTGGCATGCATTTTAAGCAGTTCAAGAAGTCTCAGAGTCTCTAAGGATATAATCTCTAAGGATATACAAAATTAATAGAATAATGAATATTTAAAATATTAAAAAAACATGCCTTAGCATACAGGGTTTGTCAGAACCTAGCATCACAAAATGGGAGTGGTACGAGCAAGATAGCAAGGGACTGCAGTCAGAACCACCCACCACTAAGCTTTTCTGAGCAGCCTAAGCAGATCCTCCAGAGTGATCTAAATCCTCTGCATAACTTGTGAATCATGAGGACAATGAATCAGACTGTTCATAGCATAAAAGCATCTTTAACACCTTGATCAATTCTATCTTACTGAGATAAAAAATAAAGTAATATTTTTAAGTAATACTTTAACATTCTTTATCTAGATCAGTTGTGCTATCTCTACTTCACCTTGCTTCCAGGTCAAGATCACAGTGTTTTTGAAAGTGGTCTATAGAATAAACTTATGGAAAAGTGTTTTAATTTAGTTGCTCCATGTAAACTCATATTGTTAAACCAAAGCCCGTGCTTTCCAAGTGTATCACAGCCTGAACCACTGATTGAGCACCTGGGGAAAGGACCAGGTCAGCCATGAGAGCACAGGTGAAGGCAATTCAGCTGTGTGACCAGGAGTGGAGCCTGGCTGCACCCCTCTTAGACCTCATTTAAGGGCTGACTGCTGCAGGGGAAGGAGATCTCTCTGGAGATCCCTCCAGATCTTGGTGAAGCTTTCCCCAGCAAACCTAGAATTTTCTGATACAGCTGAGCAATCTTCTTCCCTTCCTTTATAGCACCTCTCTATTTTGCAATCCTTCCATCATCACACCTTTGTTGTAACGCCTTTCCCATTGTATTGGCCTGTCCCACTGCTGCACTAAGTTAAAAACAGTTTCAAATCAGAAAATTTTGTTCTTGATAAGCCAAAAGTGGATAGCCACATAGTTAAAAATCAGAATTGTGGTTTTCAATATGCAGTCATTTCCCAGAACAGCAAAAATAAAGTGACTTTTTAAAAGCTATTTAGGGATTATTCTGTAACAAGACATATCATCATGGATTTTGCTAAAACATATGAACTCTAGTGAGCACTGAGATATGGCAAACCAGAAGTCCACACTCTCTATTTTGCAGTAGCTTCACCATGTGGATAAGTAACCACAAAAACGTATACTGTAGATCTCCTACATTCCTGTTGTAAGTGAAATGAAAGTACACACCATCTCAGTTGAGAACAGCAGCACAACCCCGAGCATAAGATGTCCTGTTTTCCAATCACACCATTACTACATTTTTGTAAAGACTGTCTGGAAGGGAATCTGAACAAGAACAGCAAAACTGCCTTGAGGGAGGGTAGGGGGAGAGAGACAACAGGAAGGAAGTACAAAGGTGATCCAAGTGTTTCCGCTTTAGTATTTGAGGACATTCAGCACACTTTGATGTAGTTTAACTAAGCAGAAGTTCATAGAATATCTCAACAATTTAAGGACACGTACCATTTGAGTCAGCAGGCAATGAGTTGAGCTCCTGCCTTGTTCAGCCATAACAGCTAAGTATCAGATGAACATAACATGGGTGTCAAACAAGAGCAAACAGTAAACAAGCCAAACAGGCATATATTGGTAGCCCTTATAGGCTAAGCCAAGATTCAGACAGATTAGAGCATAACCCCCTTCCTTTTTACAGCTTTACTTTTGTTTTCCTGTAAATAGAGAGCTGGTATTAATATTCTCTGCTCAGATAAATTGGAGACTGCAACCCTGCACCTCTGTAAAGTTATTCCTGTGTAAATCTGCCCCACAGAAATGATGGTGACTATAGACAAAGACATAAGGAAAACTGCACAATCAGCAAGAATATTTTTCCCAATACTTAACATCACATTGGAATTATTCAGCACAGTAAGATACCCAGCAGCTACAAAGCTATCCAACACTTGCAATCCTGTTCTTCTGTAGTACCTTCACTAAACAAAAATTGGTCTGACAGCCAGCCAGCCAGCTCACCTAGGAGCCTTTTAATGAGCACATATTTATACCTGCATTCATGTTATGTATTAACTGGAAATGATCAACCTTTCAGTAAACAGGAAAAAAAACAATAAAAAGTTTTCAGGGAAAACATCAGTCATGCATCCAGCAGATGGTGCTACGATGTTCCATACTTCACAGAAGTTTTTCTTTCCCATGTTTAACTATTTCACAATGTATGTAATGCCCAGCTTCCACATTACGCTACTTTTCAAACAACATTAGCTTTGTGAATTTAAGTAAACTCCTGTACAATGCACAAGCATCAAAGATGTTGCAGACCAGTCCTCTGCAAAATATATTAGTTTCCTGGAAGCCTTCAAGAAGGCAGTTCTGAAGAAGGCAGACAGCAGAAGGTGGTATCATAGTCCTTTCTGCCTGCATTGTTCATTCCAATGAAGTACTACTGCTTTTGTTATTACCTTTGGCAGTGACACCTAAAGAAAGCTTTGCTACTATACAGTAACACTGATTTCTAATTCTAAAATTATACAACTTAAGAGTTGCAAAGTTGTATAATCAATGAATATACAAATGTTATAATTAAGAAATATACAAGAAAGTTAGGCTAAACAGGTATCACACTGAAGAAAAATGGATGGAAAGCTTACCCTCATCCTGGGCTTGCTGAGAAGATGCTAAGAGAAGCAATCTCCAAGAGATCCTTCCCCAGCAGTAGTCAACTCTTAAATGGGGTCTAGGAAAACTAGAGCCAGGCTTCACCCCCCTCCATTAACACAGGTGAATTGTTTTCACCTGTGCTCCCAGGGCTGACTCATTGCTCACCTCAGGTGGTCAATCAGAGGTTCAGGCCATGATTCATCAGTTCCCATATAAAAGTTTTAAAAAGGCCCTATTACTTTAGCACTTACACTTCGGTACTCATTTTACTCAGGACAAAATCCTATTTTAAGTTTTTTTTTTTCCCCACAGGGTTCTGACACTGACCCCTGCTGGAATATTTCTGCAGTCTGTCCAATAGAATCTGTTTCCAAGACTCTTCCAGAAATTCCTTAACATACTTGGTGCTGTTTTGGATGATTTTCACTACTCTGCCATACCATGATTATTCAGGAAATGTAGGACCTTATGCAGAAGCTTTAGTGCAGAACTCAGAGTCAATTGACTGATTCTCAATACAACAGTTAGAAGTGACAGCTATAAACACGCTTTCTGAACATAGCTCATGACATTATCAGTTTTCTGATCGTTTAAGTTCCTTTACACACTGTGAGAAACTCATTACCCTGAGTCCATGAAGTAGATTTTAGAAGTCTTTATACTTCTCAAATTAATAGATAGAAAAGCAATATAAACTCACCTTAGAATTGTCTTTTCAGTCACTCCATTTAAAGAAGTATGAGCCATTAACTCAGTAACTAGGGAGGCTGCTTTAAACACACTGACTGCTTGGACATGTTATCCTATATAACCAGTTGGTCTCCACATACAGATAACCCCTGAATACTTACATGTGCCATCCTGCATATACCAGATTGTTATACCAGATTAGTTTCAGCATCACTGGGAGGTGAGAACCTTGTGTTACTAGAGAAGCTCAGTACTTGCAAGTACCAAAATGGCCATATGATGCAGGTCTCAGCCTGTACCCCAGCTGCAAGTACAAGTGCAATGTTTAATGATACTGGACCTCAACTTCCATTTAGAAACAAAAAAAAGCAGGCAGAGAAGCTCTAGATGTATAGTGAGAACAGAAGCCTCCTTCCTGCCCCAACAGTCATTCACAGGAAAGACTCTAGATCAAACAACAATAAAAACCAGACAGATAGAACATAACTGCTTACAGAAGCAGCAGATGCTACTTTACTCATCACTATACAGGACTTGGAGGAATGCACCATGCTCCTAGGCATTTCTCAGAGCAAAGTATCTTTACTTAAAATATTTGCCTAGCTTAGCCTGCTAATGCTTGTCTAGGAGGTCAGAAACAGTGAATCAAATCCAATTCAGATTAGCAAACATTAAGAGTTTTTTTTTAAACCTAACTACAGAAAGTATTGGTGCTGAGTGTTTCCTAAAGATACTTTGAAGTTTGATGTTAGTAGTTGTAACGAGTGATGCTTCTCTCCCAAATCTGCTTAAAGATTCCACCCGCTCACTTTCACTATCACTTGTGAGTGCAATGTCCTGGCTCACAGAGCCAAAAAGGAACATCCTGTTTTCTCTTAGATGAGTAAGATTCTGCAACATGAGTTTCACACCAACAAGCTGCTATAAAATTAGAACTTAAAAGTACTCAGCAATAAAAATTGCCTCCCAGCAAGTACAGTCTGTATCCATCTGCCTCAATAGTCATAGAAACATTCCTCCCAAGTCATAACTTTATCCTTAGAAACAGAGCCAAATACTAGAGCATGATTATTTATTGTCCTTTTTAGGGAGTACAAAGGCAGCTTTACAAAGATGACCAGTAGTCATTATCACAGTGAATTCTGTTACAACCTAATGCACTGTAAATTGAAACCTGCAGGCAGGTATAAACCGTAAGACAAACTACTCTTCCAAATCCTTTAGGAAGACAGATGCCATGCTACAGCTTGAGCCCACTCCAGTATAGCCCCTAATCTGTCACTGTGACTACTTCCAGAACATGTATCTTCAAAGTCTTGGAAAAAGTACCTTAAACCGGGCCAACAGTTCTGCAGCTAATGTGGCTGCTGAAACAGTTGAGAGCACCCAGTTCCTCCAGCGTTACAGGAAAAATAGATGAATATAGCAAACCAGAACTTTGAAGTGATACAGAGAAGAAAGATGCCTTTCAGGACTACTGGACAGATAGGAAATAGTCTGTCATTTGAAGCATTTGAAGATTTTTGGTTTACAATGTTTGTTTCTTAAGTAGAACGGTATGCTTTCCTCTTCTCCAAAGTAGTGGAGTGTTGGTGAAAAAGCAGAGCCACATAAGAATTAATACTTTTTCCTAAGAAAAGTCAAACTTCTGAATCACAAGCCAGAAGGTAAGGTGTCTTAGTTCTTCAGTTGTGAAACTTCATAGAGGTATGCACCAAGCATCTTCACTCCCTGAATGTAGTTGTACCTGTAAAGACAGCTTCCATTAGCACTACCGTAGTTTGAGCTGCTTTCCTGGCAGTTGTGCATGCTGCAGCATTAGCCCTCTGTCAGCAACAGATGCTACAGGCAAAACTGTGACAGGAAGCAGACTATTCCCAACCTGCTTGCATTTCCCTCGGCAAGACAGAAATGTCACCCATGAGACAAGAGAGCAGCCCAGCTTTGAGGCTGAACTATGAGAAGTTACTTGTTGCAAGCATGCACAGCCAGAAGCAGTAAGGACTTAAAGATTCAGCTACAGACTAGTTAGCACAACCACCCACTCAGTCATCCTCCACTAAGGATGTCTTCCCAGCACTTAAAGCACTTGATTTGCCTTAGTTCTTTTCATAATACATGAAAAGACCCACAACACAACTCAGTCTGGTGCAGGGATAAATATTCTTACCTATTCAGCTTCTCATTTTGAGAGTGGGCACCATCATCTGCAGCTCCAACAGGAAGCAGCATGACATTCTTGCCTGTTGCTTCTTGAAAAGTGAGGGTAACAGGAATGCTTCCTCCCTCCCTTGTCAGGTCTGGTTCAACTCCAAAAACTAAAACAAAGTTATACTGTAGTCAGTTTGAAATTGCATTTGTTTTTCTAACAGATCCTTGCTGCTGCTTAAGCAATCAAGTGCTACTTAATCAAGCAAGTACTTCTCTACATTTTCTAAAGCTTCTCTGACAGACTGCAGAAGTAACAGAACTGTGGAGTTTCACCCCAGATATAGTGCTGGAGTACTGTCAATTTCAGCTGGTTTATACCATCTGAAAGCCTGCTGAACTCCAACAGAAATCAGATTTGCCCTTGTTACCCTACCTACAGCTAACGATGCCAGAATGCATAAGCTTTGAGGGCTTTGATAACATAAATTATCTGAACTACTGACATTTGCATCCTTATCTAAGAGCAACACCATGCCAACAGACTTGTTCCATGTTTTGGAATGAGCTTGATAGTAATTTTTCCTCCATCCTGTACTTCAAAATAAAGGATGGCACATGAGATGCTTTCTTACTCAGCGAGTCAAATGTGTCACCCAAGTAAGACACCACAAATATTCCACAAACATGACCTCCACAGTATCTCTTGAGGTGCTGGAACAAGAATACTTCCCAATACAAAGTGGAAAACCCACTGACCTGTCTTCATGGCCCTTCTGCCAGCCATGTAATGCGGATGGTCAAAGTCTGACACCCAGGGTTTTCCACCATGGCCTAAGTATACCTTGAATTTGTTAGGGCTCTGCAGCTCTGCAAACTGTTTGCTCAGGTAATCTTTAACCTATAGGAAAAAATCAAGTAGCCTTATTTACTGTTACACGTATTAACACTGGTGAAGACAGTATACCAAAAGCATCCTAAAGACTCACAGGTCACAACTGCATGCAGCAATAGCTTTCATATTACTATTATCTCATATTACTACAACTCTGCAGTCAGAATATCTCCATCAGGCAATACTGTAGAACAGTTAGTCACTATGCTAAACTCTTACACTTTTGAATAGGCTCTTGTGGTAGCTCAAGTGCCCCACAGTTAAATCAGCATTCAGTTCTCAGCTGCATCTTCAAGTTAGCTGAGAGAAAGTGGACACCAAGGTCACAACAGTTCAGTGTGGGACTACCTGAGCTGAGGTACAGACAGGGAAGACTGTAGCAAAGTAAAGAGAACTGTTTCAGAAGTCAAGAACACTTTTCCTCTCAGATACGAAGAAAAGAAGCTGAGAGGCTTTTAGAGATCATTAATCCATCTCAACATACATGCTTGGTGACCTCTTCAGGAGTCATGTTTGGAACAAGTCTGATTGAGAACTTTCCAATCACTTTCCTAGGAATCACAGTCTTGGCTCCAGAGGCTGAGAAGGCTCCTTCAATTCCATGGAGAGACAAGGAAGGATATCTCCATCTATGCATAAGGATATCTCTCTGTAGAAGCAAAGGAATAAATGTAAGGTTACAGCAGATTTGACGGATGATGAGATTGACCTGGGGGAGCTCTATTAAAGAGTTGCAAATAACAGTGCTTTGCTCTCTCACATTGAGAAATGCACTTCAACCACTCAACTGCAAACAGAAACTGACAATTCTGTTAAGCACACATTTAAATACAAAAGCTGGCTTTCAGCAACTAAAGAGATTTTTCAGTAATTCTAGTTTGGATTTCTCCTAGTTCTGCAGAACTTACAGGGCATGCCCATTCT
This sequence comes from Phasianus colchicus, assembly GCF_987193195.1. Lineage (NCBI taxonomy): Eukaryota > Metazoa > Chordata > Aves > Galliformes > Phasianidae > Phasianus > Phasianus colchicus. The sequence continues at coordinate 38,281,157 of NC_143438.1, forward strand.
ACTTCTGAAAAGAATACAGATACATTTATAAAGATGCTCAAGCACCATAAGAAGCACACTGGAAGTTCTGATCCCCACAGCCTTAAGTTAGGCATGTGTCTTCAATACTGAGTCACACAATAACAAAGATCACAAATTTTGTAGAAGCCTCACCGCTGCAGACTGAGGCATACAGCATGCTCTTCCTTTAGCTGTTGACAGTACCAGCTGTATTAAGCTGACTGAACTCCAGTTTCACTGACATTAGCACTACTACCTACCATCACAAGGCCATTTCAGATACACATTTCCTCCTTGTTGCCCTGGACACAGTTCAGAACACTGGATGGTGTGAATTCAACACATTTGTGTCCTGGGCAGACAACTACAGTAACTCAAAGCTGAACTACACTGTAGAGATTAGGGAGACTTAATTTTGTGGGCTTTAATGCCAAATTTGTTTTGTGCCAGGTACAAACTGCCTCTCTACTCTCCTCTTGAGCAGAACTATCACTGCTCAAAACTTTCAAGCATGCTGTTCCTCACCTGGAGATTACAAGTCTTATCTCCATTTAGCCTCAAAACACTCTTGCACATGTTAACTTTGAATTCTTTCCATGAATTACGCCAGGATTTCAGGCTAGCTAAAACAGAACAGTTTTAGTACCTTAAGTGAAGGGCACCATGCCAACTCCTTATACACAAGTTATATTTCATCCATTACTTTATAGAGAAAGACTAAACAATAAAATCTGTGTGCTCTCAGTTGGTATAAACTCCTGCATATAGAAACAATACTGAGCATATAAAATTGTTACTTATAGCTACTTCAGTTCAGTCTGAAGTCTTCTCCTGATACCAGGAGAAAAGACAGACCTGCATATGTAAACTTGTCTTTTACAACACTTCTTTCAGCATGCTATGATAGATTTACATCTATGGCTTAGATTTTTACAATTAGTATATATTACTTGTACCTTGTGAGTATTTTCTGGCATTCATTTAGAGAACTCATAGGATGAAGATTTGAGAAACAAAAGACATGCATATACTGAACTTGAGTCTGGCCAAAGATTTCAGCCGCCTACAAAAAGGTCCTTGCTTACTAAGGCTAGGAAGATGTTCTGCATGTCAACCTTAAGATCACAGTTAAACTGTTTTCTTACCTTATGAAAAGATTCAACTACATAAGAAACTATGTTTCAGATAACCCACTGAACTTTCTACAAAGATTCATTAAGTCAGATGCTTTGTGCAGACATAGTATCTGACTTCAGGAAACATTTCTCCTGTGCTAGCTGTTCTTATCTAGCTTTCAGAGAACAGCATTAGATAAGGAAAGTTCCATACAAGTTCAAAATGTTATTTACACATGTGTAAGGAACAACTAAAGAGCAGCTTTAATATTGCCTAGACTGCTTGCTTTAAATGTAGGATAACCTAAACAAAGTTTCCAAGTGCATGCTTTGCAGAGGAACTGCTAGTATTAATTATACAATTAACTGTACAGCAAGTCTGAACTTACACAGCTAACCAGGGCAGACAGGAGTACAGTATACCTTTGTATCATGCAATAATTTTGTTGCTCCTACATCTTTTGCATATTCTTCTAGGTCAAAATCAATCTTCTCATAAATGGCCAGCTCCTCATCAGTAACAGATGCCACTGCCTCATTAATGCCCGGAATGAGGATTTTCCCTTTCTTGTCTATGAGAGAACCTGTAAAGAGAAAGCACTTCAGATCAGGATTTAACCAGAAGAAATGCATGCCACTGTGGGGGAACACTTTCTGTGGGAAGTAGCAAGTCAGACTTCTGAAAACCTCTGTAAATGTAATGAAACTACCCTCCACCTCCCAGGGCCTTTTCCACAAAAGATAAAGGGCACTGATGGATTTTGCAGCTATCCAACAACCTGTGCTTTCTTGCACACACACACACACACATATATATGTATATATATATATATAAATCTACTCTATGTGTTTAGCTGGCTGTTTGAAGACAGCTCAAGATGGCATCCATAGAAGAGTTTGCAGGGAAGAGCTGATTAAACTAGCACAGAAATGTACAAGGTTTTAAGAGAAGCTTGACTAGACCTTCCATCACTGTTCCTGTATCTAAGGGATCCTCTATTTTACATTTATCCTGGTAAGCACAGCTTCCTGGGCGTTTCACAACAAATGAAGTGCAAGCAGTGCTTAGTGAATGCATCTAAAATGGGAGTAAGCTCCATTAAAGCAATGAGGCATTCCTGATTTGCTTTTTCTTACCCATTAAAGCAATGAGATCTGTCATGGCCTCATGTATCGAACCACCATAAACTCCAGAGTGAAGGTCTTTGTCACTGCATTCTATCTGGTTAGAGATGAATTATGATATTCAGGTTAATTTTAGCATGAAGACAATGAAAATTGCATAGATTTCTATCCTACATTTTCGTTGCATGTATTTTGAGAATACATCTGTTTCCAAAAGCTGACCATTCAGTTGTAGTGCATTTGAGCAGATGTGCTTCCTATTGCTTTGTGAAGTGCAAGCTCCTACTACTGACTGTTCCAATCCTGGAGATTCACTTCAGAGGTGACTTCTCCTTTACTCACGGAAGTATCTGGATGAAGATACATGCCATGAGATAACCTTCCAGTGAAGCTCTTGAATAGCTGAAAGCTAACCCTTCTACCCAAATATCATATAGGATACTAAAAGGAAGTTATTCAGATGATTATGGTAGAACCTGTTCTATCTACCTAGTCAATCCTATCATTTCTGAAGAAAACCTATTGGCTTGAAAAACCTGGATTTTCTAATAGAAATTTAGCTCAGTAATACTAGCTTGGCCATATATTTCAAAACTTACCTCTATGAAGTAGTAGCAAATACCCCTCAAGCCATAGGTGATACAAGGTTTATTCTTGCCTAGCCAGTAGTTGTCAGAAATGCAAATATAATCCACATCTTTGAAGAAAGCATCACGCTGAGCAAAAATCAATTCATCAAGGCCTTCTGATCCTGATTCCTCCATACCCTCTAGGCAGAACTTAATATTTACTGGAAATTCCTTTGAAAATGAACAAGAACAGATTAAGTATATGAAAACATTCAATTCCTTCAGTGACCAGTAATTTTGATCTGTCCCATCAACTAAACAGAACAAGGGTAGCTTAGTTCTACAGTGGCTGAATACATTAATAATAGCTAAAGTCTGTCTTACAAAGTCCAGATGCACTTAAATCAAAGGCACTTATACTACCTTTCATTTGATGAAATCCAAACTATTCAAAAAAGTTTTAACTAAGCACTAGACAGACTGGTTCCTAATCCTCTTAACTGTGGAAGAGCAACAGATCAGCTGCCAGAGGTAAATCACAGGACTAGAAAAATTAGTTAAGCATAAAAATTGCCTGCTACAGTAGGAGTCAGAGATACCTTGTCTGACCAGCCTACCATATTCCAGAAGCACTAGAGAAATGCTAGTTCTTTGCCCAGCAATAATCAGTCTTACAAGATAGCTCAAGATAACTATATTATTTCTGATTGTACTTTTTCTTTTACAAGAGAAAGAAAAGGAAAACTCCCAAGTTCATGATACCATGTTAATCTTTTCTTAGAATTCAGTGGCAGTGAGACATTAAGCTTTGCTGAAGGCCACGCTAATTTGACACGCTTTCATGCAAGTCAATTATTACTCCTACTCCAGATGACTGCATATATTTTCCTTCCTACATATTTCTTTAAAGCAAAAATGTTTTAAGTGCAATCCAAGCCATCTACAAAACCAGCTGGTCAGCAAGTCAATTCAGTTCTACCAGGAAGTTAGGAAATTTACAAGACTGTTGCACCATTCCTTCAATCAGCTGAATAAGCAGGCCTCAGAAGGGCTTGTGGCTTTGATAATATTTATTGCTAGACTCAGCTGTATGCAAAAAAATACATATTGGGCACACACCTGATTAGTTTTTTGATAAGCCTCCAAGGCATTCAGCCAGGCAAGCACTGGACCTTTGTCATCTGTTGATCCTCTCCCATACAGCTTTCCTGCAGAAATCAGGCAAATTAACCAGAACAAAGAAAAATTAGAATGAAGCTTATCATGTCTTATTTGCAGAAGAAAATGTCCTTCTGGATAAGCTTTTTAGCACTAATTACATTAACTTTCCTAGGAGATTCTTCTGAAACAGCAGTTTTATTATCCTACTTCATACACTCATGCAATGGGGTAGGTACTGCACTAGTTAACCCATTTTCAGAGCTACCCCACCTCTTCCATGAGCTGCTCCCTGGGTAGAACAAAAAACCTAGAAAAGATGTAACTGCCTTGGGCTAATTCATTCCCGTACCCTTTCCATTAATACCATTTTCTACAGTTACATCAGTAAAGGTATAGAAACAATCCATCTCCTTTTAATAGAAACTTTACCAGCATTGCTTCAATAGTTTTTTATTTGAAGAATAGGACTTCAATAGTGACCAGTTTTCTGAATACTAGAAAACTAGTCAGAGAAGTTCTACAGGCAATAGAAAGTCTCAGGAAGTGGCAGGTAGGATCAGAGGCAGCTTTTGTTGCAACTCCTAAGAACTGGTTACAACTCCTAAGCTGTATAACCACAGCACCAGACCATACCATAGGTTGCAAGGTAAGGAGCCATTGGCGAATACAACACCTACACTGCCAGGCTGCACAGAGATAAGCCACTGCCTGAGGCAAGTCTAGCTTTTACTATGGGATAACAATCTGATCTATTAATTTGGATTCTGCTACCTATGACCTAGTGCCATGCTAGAAATACCAGTTACCACAAACGCTTCTTCTTGGCAATGATTAATGTTTATGCAATACAAGAATGGTTAATGTGATAAGGATAGAAAGACTTTTGACTCTTAACACTGAGCAAATGAAACAATAAAGGGGCTGTTGGCAGCAAGAATTTTTTTTTTTTTTAAGTTGTACTTTCCTCTTGGCTGCATGTTATTTAAGCATAACTTACTGCATGATTTCTTCATCCCCATTACTGGAGATGAACACTTCTCTGGATACTGGCTCTCTCAAAAAGCGTGTGAACTCACTGCAGCACAGTACACAAACAAAGCAAACCATGCAGGTTGCTGTATCACCCCTCTTTCTCCAGGAATAAGTAGTGTTGAGATACTGCTCCCTGTAGTGGTTCGAAATCTTAGTCTGGCAGTCTGGCATGACCTCACAGGCTGCAAGTTCGGAAAGGTACAAAACTAATACAGAGAAGGTTTCTGACAAGTTTTTTAGTTTTTTTTTTTTTTTACCATTGAGGACAACAGTTATAGTTTCATTGTAGTTACATAGAGGAAAGCATGTAGGTACAACTTAAAAATCAAAAAACTAAGAGATATAAAATTTCAGCTGCTCTATTGTCAACTACTTTCCCTTGCATCTTTTCAGTTACATCAAGTGTTCTCCCTTCCTATTAAGGGTATGACTCTAGAACAATTAAGGAATATTAGCTAAATAAATGCTCCATTTCTGAAGTCAGTGCTCTTACCATCTCTTTCTACCAGTGTGAAGGGCTCACTGTCCCAGCCATCCTCCAGTGCTGCTGGCTGAACATCTAGGTGGCCATACACACACACAGTCTTTTTGTGTGGATCTGAGCCAAGCTTTCCCAGAATAATTGGAGGTAGAGGGATCTCTGATCCATCAGGCAGCTAAGTAAAAGGCAGCAGGAGTTTTTTTTTTAAACACAAATATAGAATGTCAGTGGCACAATTACATCACATGAATAAATTACTTTAACATTACATCTCTAATCTCATAACCTCTACAGACAGAAAACTAAGCTACTTAAACTGACTGCAAGAAGCAGAATGTGTCTGTGAAAGCATCAGAATCATGTCAGAAAAGAGTTCCTTACAAGTCCGAAAGAGAGTCAAAGTGTTTCCAAGCTCAGAAATGTTAAACACTCCTCCATTAGATTTTAGCAGAGCAAGCAATCTGCATGCCAAATTGCCATATCTAATGCTTACCTCAGCATCAGTACTGAACTCCAGAGTATTCTGCACTGCTTGTCATTGCACTTTCATCCTGTCCACAGTATAGATCTGACAGTGATTTCCTGACAGTGAAATCACCGAGTAAAACATGACTACACTCACATAAGGTCTTTAACAGCTCTATTTCTCCATACTAGCCTATACTTTGAAGAGAATGGCAGGGCAGTGCTGATAAAGTTGAATTTAGCTTAGTTCTTTAGAGTAACCCATAAGCAATTACCACATGCTATTCTCAGTCAGCACTTATGTCCATATTGGTGAATACATGCCTAGAAACTGTTCAGCAGATCAAAAGCAGCATCAGATATCACTTCCAGGCTCCAAGTTCAGATTTTTATCAGCTGGCTGCATGGTCCCTGGCCAGTAGCAGCTTTAAGAGATTAAGCAATATTGCAAGAAGTTACTGTAACTAGTACAAATTGCTGTACAGTAGTAAACTTAAGTTGGATTAGGCAACTTGGCCAATTGCTTTACATTGTTCTTCATTGCTATAGCAGCAATAGTTCTTAACTCCCAAGAAAGTAATACTGATGAACAGAGCAAGTTTGTCTCAGTGAATTAATTGAAGCCCTTATGGTGGGATTTTAGGCTGTAGATAACAGCAGAGCTACAGATTCTCAAGAGCCTTCTTCCCCTCAAGATGAGGCAAGAAGTCACATGCTGTCTTGCTGAAATCTGCAGTGCTACAAATAAGTGTATTCAAGTTGCCAGATGCAAGAACTGCTCAGAGGATCCTCTGTTAAGCATAGATTTCACCCTGCAGACATTAGCACCAATTACAATAACCATCTTCTGAAATTCACAGGTGCTGCAGTACAACTCCATTTTGAATGCCACTATCACAGTGCTCATCTAACAACTTCAGCACAGGACTCATTCTGTGAAACAGACTGACTGGAAACTTCAAAGGAATAGATCAACTGGATTATTCTCTAGGACGAAATTATTCTCAGCACCACACATTTCTCATGTGAAAAAAGCAATCCAGACAGCTGAAAGTTAGGAATACATTCATTCTCAAGCATCCATCTCTATGTGGCAAGTGATGAGTGCAATATTTTAATAAATGTAATACCCTTCTGAAAGAGCTATTTAGAAGACTTCCAGAAGACCTGAAACTTCAATCAGTATCATCTTTACAGTCTATGGGTCCAAGGGACAAAATCTGCCTGTTAAGAATCACATTTTTCTTTGCAGATGCTCTGTTCATGTTCAATCAGTATTTAAAAACATTTAACACACAGCCCAACATGTAATGATATGCTTAACTGATCCCAAGACTTTTTATAATAAAGGCCTTAACATGAAGCTTAAGACTGCAGAAGGACTTTATCCCATGTCTCACGAGACTACTGCTTTTCTAGGTCACAACTCACAAGGCTCCTGTAGTGATCTGGTCCAGAAGATAATCATATGCCAAGGAATTAATAACCCATCTAAAAGCCCAAGTATACCCAACCCTGTGCTGTGATATGATGAATATACAGCTCAGCCTTTGGGCAGACATTGCACTGTGCATATCACTTGGCTGCAAGATAAACCCAGCCAGCAGACTGCGGCTTGTAGGCAGATCCCACTTACTACAGGTGATTACAGCACATGCACGTCCTTGTCTTTATCAGAAAGCACAGCAAGTTCTCATGTGAACGTCCCTGTTGTCTGAAATGAAATCAAGTAGTTTTTCAGAAATTCTCACATAGTTTAAATAAGCAAAATGGAATATCTTCACATATAGGATCTAAACAGCATGCTACTGCTAGATGCTGCAGTTTGTATTCCCAGCATCTAAAAGGACATAAGATTATCTACACTATTCTCTCTCACTGTAACTGGTAGCCCTACTAAATAACATTAAGTGATTCTTTGAAGTGTATGAGCACCTTTCTTACTGGGATCACAGAAACTAGCACATTCCTGCATGCAAACATCTTACCAGCTTAAGAACCCTATTGAGGAGACAGGTGCTTACATACCTTTTGTGTCCCAATATCCATAAGTTGAGTTGTGCCTCCCAGTCGCTCAATATCCTTTGCGGCAACTTCCATCATGTGCCTGATTTCAGCCCTCTTCTCTGGCCATGCTGACACACTCTGGATTGCCACCCACTCAGCCAGCCGCTGCAGAAAGACAGAAAAGCTGAAGTTTTCACTATGCATTGGATGGAAGGCACTGTTAACACCAAAATTGACTGAAATATCAGTAAAGCTTAAACTTGAGGCAAATCAGCTCCATTATCTACATAACGGAATAATATAATCACTGGTATCACACTCAAAACCTGTCTAAAATCTCACTTTCCTACAGTTATACCCCACTGCCAGCCTAGCACAGTCTGCAAATAAGGAAGGCAGACTTAAGGATATGGTATTTTGTGCACATTATGCCTCTGGTTGCTTTTCTTCAAGCAAGCAGAACCAACTAGTGTCTATCAGACCATCTTTGCTCTTTCTTCATGTGAGATCAGTGAGAGCTGAACACCACATATTTCTTGTTTGGAAGTTGCTCAAACTAGTCATACCCTTCACCTGATCCCTCTCCTTCCAGTTACCTGATTTCATTATTAGACACATTATACTGGATTAACTCAAGCTTGAAGCTGACCACCTTTCAACTTTCAGTATCCCATAGCTGCCTGTACTGCAGGAAAATGTGAAAGAAAACTTACCTTAACGTAAAGATCTTGGTGTTCATCAATGTATTTAAAGAGGGTGTCAAGAGCAGCCATCTTCTGACCAGAATGTTGTTGCTGAAAAAATTATGTGACAAAAATAATTTAGCCTCCTGAGGTTTCACTACAGAAGGCTTTCAACTTTCAATTGCTAATGCCACACATCAAGCCACATGAATGTAAAACTTGAGGCCATTCCCTCTTAAGAAATCACAAAGTGACCAAAGCATGTTCAACCTGAACACCACTGTCTCTGCCTCTCCCCAAACAAACTGTGGGAATTACAACTGAGCAAGCTGGTCTGTAGAGATGCTTCAGGTAGTTAACTAAAGAAACACAGGCAAAGCATTACTCAAATGAAACATATAACAAATACACAACTTCAGAGAATAAGAGTTCAACCTGAGCCTTGAACATAGCTAAGTTCACTAAGTGCTGGGTTTTTTTTTTTTGTTTTTTTTTTTTTTTGTTTTTTTGTTTTAAATCTGATCTCCTCTGAGCACAGAAAGGAGACAGTTTAAGAAAGTCCTAGCCTGCCACTCAACCTCTCAACCTTCCAAAGGAGGTCAGAGCGAAGCCACAGGAACAGAAACCAGCCCCTGCAGAGCCAGGGTCCAGCACTACCACTTCCTTGTTTTTGAAGGGTTTTTTTGGTGCCTCCTGAAGCTTGTATGATAAAAATCCAAGACCTTTCCTTTCTCAGCTCCAAGTCAGAAAAAAGTGAGTTTTACAATCCAGCCTCTGAAACCAATGCAGCTGGACCACAAGCAGAAATCCACATTTGCATGCTACTCTAAGCAAGTATGTTCAGCAGCACGAGCTGCTACAATTCAGGAGCTTGTTTAGTCAGCTTAACACAGAGCCTTTAGGCCTTTCTACTTCTATGTGAAAGTCACAAGACAAGCATGATGGTAATTAAAATATCTGACTGTTCATCTCAGGACCTCTGGAACAGCTGACTGCTCTGCATAGCAAAATGAACACTACCAAGCTGTCCCAGACAGCATACTGTGATATCAGCATATTCTACTACCCCAGATCCATAAGAGACTAATAAGATGCATTTTCTGTCAGTCAGGACTGTATTCACGCCAATCTCTGATGTCCTTTTACTCACTGGAGATAGCATTCTCTTTAGTAGCGATGAACTGACTCAAGCCTGAGATAACTTACAATCCTTTAGAAAGATTATACAGACACAGCCAAGCTGAAGTACTGCCTTCTACCAAAGCCTGGTTTCCCCAAAGAAGTCATCATACTTACAATGCTGCTAAAGCACACATATGATTCACAGAATAATAGAATGGCCTGCGTCAAAAAGGACCTCAAAGATCATCCAGTTCCAACCCCCTGCTATGTGCAGGGTCACCAGACCAGGCTGCCCAGAGCCACATCCAGCCTGGCTTCGAGTGCCTCCAGGGATGGGGCATCCACAACCTCCTTGGGCAACCTGTTCCAGTGTGTCACCACCCTCTAACTGAAAAATTTCCTCCTAATATCTAACCTAAACCTCCCTTGTCTCAGTTTAAAACCATTCCCCCTTCTCCTGTCACTATCCACCCTCATAAACAGTTGATCCTCCTCCTGTTTATACACTCCCTTCAAATATTGGAAGGCATAATGAGGTCTCCCCAGAGCCTTCTCTTCTCCAAGCTAAACAAGCCCAGTTCCCTCAACCTTTCTTCATAGGAGAGGTGCTCCAGCCCCCTGGTCATCTTAGTGGCCCTCCTCTGGACCCACTCCAAGAGCTCCACATCCTTCCTGTACTGGGGGCCCCAGGCCTGGACACAGCACTGCAGATGGGGCCTCACAAGAGCTGAGTAGAGGGGGACAATCACCTTCCTCTCCCTGCTGGCCACCCCTTTTATGCAGCCCAGAACACAGTTGGCCTCCCAGGCTGCAAGCACACACTGCTGACTCGCATCCAGCTTCTCATCTACCAGGACCCCCAAAGCCTTCTCCACAGGACTACACTCAATGAGATCTTCCTCCAGTCTGCATAAACACCTAGGATTGCCCCAACCCAAGTGCAACATCCTGCACTTGGCCTTGTTAAAACTCATTAGGTTCACAGGCCCACTTCTCCAGATCCTTCTGGATGGCTTCCCTTCCCTCAGGTGTAGCAAGTGCACAGCTTGATGTCACCTGCGCACTTGCTGAGGGAACACTCGATGCTACAGCCCACATCATTCAGATTTAGAGAAGTCATCAAGGGCACCACCACTACAATCACCCTACAAGACAGTGACCACTTCCTAATAGCAGAACAGCACTTCAGCTTCACAGCAGACATCGAACCAAGCCTGCTCTTCTATCCACAATGAAAACTGAAATGCCTCTTCAAAGCATTCTGCCGTTTGCACCACGGAACAAGATAACCCAAGGCTGCTCCCGGAGCACCGGGACAGCTTTGTCCTCCTCGCCCCTACGGAAGGGCAGCACCCAGGTGAGAGCACCGCGCCAGGCCGGGAGAGGCCTGCAGCCCCTCGGAGCGCTGCCGCTCCTACGCCGAGGCCCCGCCTCCGGGCTGAGGCCGCCAGCAGGGCTCCGTCCGGGTTCTCGGAGCGATACAGAAACTTGGCCGCGGCCGCTCAGGGGAAGGAGCGGGCAGAGCGGGAGCGGCACGCGGAGAGCAGGGAGCCGCCCGGGGAAGGGCCGCGGGGGCAGCCGGACCGAGACAGCAGGCGGGACGCCGCGCAAGGCCCGTCGCCACGCCAGCAGCCCGGCCGGCCGAACCGAGCCGAGCCGCGCCGCCCCGACACTCGTGACCCCCGGCCCGACACCGCCGCTCACCGTACTCGCGCCGCGCCAGCTTCCCTCAGGAACGGACAGCTCCGCCTCGGTGCCATAAATACCTTACGGCGGCCCCGCCCTGCACCGCGTGCCGGCCGTGGCTCAGCAGCGGGGGCGGGGCGGGGACGCGGGAGCCCCTTGCTGGGAAGGCCTCGCGTTAGGCCTTGCCCGAGCTGCTGGTATTGGCCTTGCGCGGGCCCGCCTGGGCTTGGCCATGGGAAACTTCCTCCTGGCCTGCCCTCAGCCCCAGCAGCGTGCCCTCCCGCCGCGTCACCCCGCTCTGGCCTGTGTCGGTGGAAGAGCAGAGGCACAAAGCTACTTAACCCAGGCATATTTGGCTTAGAAGCTGGAATAAACTTTCTATCCACAATTTTATTTATTATTTTTTTTTTTTTTAAAGGAAAAACCTTGCACGAGAGCAGTGGGAAAGAAAACATAATACACACAAAAACAACCACAAAAAACAAACAAACAAACAAAAAACCCTGCTTCTAAAATGTAGTTTGTTGCGTTTCTGAGGGGAATTGTGTGATGTGACAAGAGATGCTGTTTATAACAGTGTAACTGTGTCAATGGACAGCGGAACAGCCTCTGATACATTCTATCTGGACGTCAGGAAGGCTTTCCTTCCAAATTGGAATGATATGGATTTGGTGGGTGGACTGTTGGGTGAACGAGAAGTTGTGAGATCATATCCGTAGAGTGGTGATAGATAGCTCAATGTTCAGATGGAGATCAGGGGTAAGTGGTGTTCCCCAAGGGTCGACGCTGGGGCTGGGGCTCTTTAACGTCTTCATTAATTATACTCACAGTGGAATCAAGTACACCCTCAGCAAATTTGCTGATGATACTAAGCTGTGGGGTGTGGTCAACACACCTGAGGGATGGGATGCCATCCAGAGGGACCTAGACAGGCTTGAGCAGTGGGCCCTGGTGAACTTCATGAGGTTCAACAAAACTGTTAGATCTTGCACCTGGGTTGCAGCAAGCCCCACTACTGATATAACCTGGGAGATGAAAGAATTGAGTTCAGTCCTGCTGAAAAAGACCTGGAGATGATGGTGGATGGGAAGCTGGATATGAGACAGCAGTGTGCCCTCACAGCCCAGAAAGCCAACTGTATCCTGGGCTGCATCAAAAGAAGTGTGGCCAGTAGGTTGAGGGAGGTGATGTTACCCTTCTAGTTTGTGCTGGTAAGACCTCACCTGGAATACTGCATCCAAATGTGGAGTCCTCAGCACAGGAGAGACATAGAGCTGTTAGAGCGCGTACAGAGAAGGGCCACAAAAATTATTCAGGAGAGAGAACATCTCTCCTACAAGGACAGGCTGAGAGAACTGGGGCTGCTCAGCCTGGAGAAGAAAAGGCTGCAGTGAGACCTGAGAACAACCTTTCAGTATCTGAAGAGGGGCTATAGGAAAGAAAGGGACAGACTCTTCAGCAGGGTCTGTGGTGATAGGACAAGGGGAAATGGTTTCAAACTAAAAGAGGGGAAATTTAGACTTGATATAAGGAAAAAGTTTTTTACAATAAGAGTGGTGAGGCAGTGGAACATGTTGCATGAAGAATTGGTGGAAATCCCATCTCTGGAGACACTCAAGGTCAGGCTGGACAGGGCTCTGAACAACGTAATCTATCTGAAGGTGTCCTTGTTCACTGCAGGGGAGTTCGACTAGATGATCTTTAAGGGTCCCTTCCAACTCAAAAGACTGCATGATTCTATGATTCTTGGTGGCCTCTTTCCATGCTGACATTCCCATGCAGAGTCAGAAACCAGAAATGCGAATCAAAAAACAAGCTGCACTAATACTTTAGGGAAGCATAGAGTGAAAATACAATGTATTGTATTAGAGAGTTTTATATATGCCTGTATTGATCTGAAATCCACAAAGGATTATACTGAAGATCAAACAAGGAAACAACACAGTGGCTTACTTGAGTTTAAACAACAAAAACATTTTTGAAAGATTATGGGGCCAATTATCAGCTTTCAAAGCCTTATAAATTGCTTGTAAGAAAATGCAGTTTTATTTTACAAGGCTGGTATTTTGGTGGCAATGTACACAGAGACATGTATAGAAAATCTTTTGGCAACACAAGAGGAAGGAAGGATGGGAAAGTAGGAATGGTTTAGGAACAGAGGTTGACAAAGCAAAATATTTTATAATATATATATATAAGAATACTCAGCCTTCTCTGCTCTTACAGAAGCCATCTAAATATCTAAGCTGCTAAATAGTTTTGTTCTAAGCAAATCATTAGTTGATACTTGTGCCAGTGCTTTTGAATCAAGGGGGCACGTTGTGTATAAGACAGTTGAAGCAGCAGTAGTTGCATAGGCAAGGGGCCAAAAGCAGAGCCTTGCTTTTGGAACAGCCACGTGCATTAGCTCTGTTGCATAGCTGCAGTTGTGTATGTGCAGATGTATGGCTCCTAAGAATCTCACCTTTCTTAATTTCTTTTTCCTTTCTCCAAATTAAGATAATTACACAACAGTCATTTTAGGGTGCTTTAGAGGAAAAACAAGAACAACAACAACAAAAACCACAACAACAACAAAGCTACAAATTATCTGTCTTCTGCCTCCTTATTTGTCCTGATATTTCTCTATTCCTTTTCATCTTTATCGTGGTACAGTTCTGCTTAGGTGGGTTACAATCTCAGCTTTTTAAGCATCAGGCACGTACATTACATTAGGTGGACTCTTTGCTTGAAAAGAAAGATTATGTATGCAGATTCACAGAACAGTGCAGCACAGTTGGTTTTGCTTGCTTTCCTCACACACAATAGTTTTTGGACTAGTGACAGTAAATCTAAAGGCAAGTTGCAACTGATATTTAAGGAATTACTCACTGATGGCTTTAATCCCTTGAAAACTTTAGTGTTCTACTTAAATCACTCCCATGTACATGACTTTATGTATGCATTTTGACTCCATTAATACTGTTTACCTTAAATACTCTAATCTGAGCAATGACTTGAAAGCTTCAAGAAAATATTTTTTGCACTCTTTCCTTTCATATTTTCAGGCACATAAGATGGCACAGTGCATTAAGTTCTGCGGATTCTTGGTGGATTCACTGAAATTTTGTTTCTCTGTTTTCTCAGATGCTTCATACAACCAGCATTATAGACCTCATGAAATCAACCAAGCCCAGAGCACACTTACCAGATAAAAGGAGCTCTTAGTCCTTAATCTCTTAGGATCATGATCCCTGGATATATCCCATTGTCACTGTCTTAAAAAACATACTTCTCTTCCATTCTTCTGGAGTCTGAAAAACATTAAGATGCCACCAGGCTGTGTTATTGAATGTACATAACTAACTTCATGTATCTTGGATGGTTGCAGGCAGATGGTTGTGGTCAACGGATTTATGTCCAGATGGAGTGACATTCCCTAACAAGGCCAAGTACATGGTTGGGGCAATCCCAGATATGTGTACAGACTGGGATAAGAACTCCTTGAAAGCAATCCTGTGGGAAGGGATTTGGGGGTCCTGATGGACAGAAAGCTGGACATGTGTGTGGCAGCAGTGTGCGCTCAGAGCTGCCACAGAGATGGCCACAGAGATGATCAGAGGGCTGGAGCATCTCCTATAAAGGAAGGCTGAGGGAGTTGGTCTAGTTTAACTTGGAGAAGAGAGGGCTCCAGGGAGACTTCATTGCAGCCTTCCATTACTTGAGAGGAGCTTATAAACAGAAGGGAGACTGACTTTTTACATGGTCTGATAGTGATAGAAAAAGGGGGAATGGTTTTAAAATAAAAGACGGGAGATTTAGTTACTAGATATTAGGAAAAAATTGTTTACTCTGAGGAAGGTGAGACATTGGCACAGGCTGTCCTAAGAAGCTGTGGATGCCCCATCCCTGGAGGTGTTCAAGGCCAGGATGGTTGGGGCCCTGGGCGCCCTGGTAGGTGGCAGCCTTGCCCACAGCAGAGGGTTGGAACTGCATGATCTTTAAAGTCCCTTCCATCCCAAGCCATTCTAGGATCCGTGAAATTTATGTATGTTAACACCTTATACCAGACTTTGATGAGTTTTGTGTCCTTTCTGCAATCAGTTTCTGGCCAAGTATGAAATCTGGTACTAGAGAAGACTGAGACTGATGTGTTTGGACCCAAGGGAAGGAAGTAAAGTTTGTAGACAAAACCTAGTGATGGAATTGTGCAGCAGCTGATCCACGGACTCAGATGTGAACGATTCAAATCATTTATTACAAATTCTCACATCACTTATATACCTTCACAAGGGTTCTTTTTCTAGCTTTCCCATCTGCCCCTACAACTTTCCATGTCAACAGAGCATCCTACAAACACTCTTCAACCTTTCATGCAGGAGCTTATTCAATCAGAGCCGTGAAACATTCTCTCTTCTTCTAGAGGTGTCCTTGGTTCTCATACTGTTTACCTTGCTCCACAGTTGCTGCTCTGAACAGTTTTTCTTGTATTCCCACAGACTTGCAATCAATTCTGCCCTGTTTGTTTTAGATGACTAAAGGTGAACAGAGGTGTTTACATTGCCTTTCTGTTGTCATTCCAACAGAAGCCTCACCTTTGCAAAACCAAGAGGCAGGAGGAATGTGGCCTCAAAGGCAAAACTCATTTTAAAGTAATTAATGAGTTGGATCCTCCCAAATTTCCTCAAAACAAAACAAACAAACAAACCAACAAAAAACAACAAACCAAACCAAACAAAAAAAGTCCGCCCAAATACTCCTCCTTTTATGTTATTTTATTTTTTTAATAGATAATCAAAGTAAGGGCAGATTACATTTAGCTTATGTAGAAAATGTTTATGTTTAGCTGAGAGAGTACAGTGTGGGGTGCCTGTGTGACCATTTTCCTCATCTGAACCCTGTTGGAATGTCCCTTCATTGGACTATGCACCTAACTTTTGCTGTTGTGGACAAAAATATGAATCAAGAGGATTGCTGCAGTTGAGACAAGAATTAAAGTCAGGAGTCGTGGTGGTTGATCTTTCTCACCCTTGCACAAAGGGTACCAGTACTAAATGGGGTTTGCATCACTTGATAGCCCAAGTAATAAAAAATATTAAAGGACCCTTCCTATCCTCTCCATGCCTTCCCTTTGCCCCACTGTTTATTGCACACTTTTTTTGTCATCTCCAGTGTCCTCTCACTAGACTGAGCTTTTCTGGTGGAAGGTTATATTGTCAGAGCATATATTACCCTGTGGCTCCATCCAGTCCAGTTCAGAACAGTGTCAACACTGGAGTCCTATGGGCTCCACAACATGGCATGGCTGTGTACCAAGCAGATGAACCTGCATAAACGCAGCACTACAGGGTGGCTCTGGGCTTCTGTGCTAGGCTGACTTAGGTACAAACCTGGGAAACTCCTCTCTAAAATGGTGTGTTGTAAGCAAGCCCAGGATTTGAAAAGATCTTTTCCCTCCTCAGTGATCCCTTCAAACTTCTTCCTGTCTCTAGCCTCCTTGCTCTGTGGTTGATGCATAGAATCATATAATCCTTTGAGTTGGAAGGGACCTTTAAAGGTCATCTAGTCCAACTCCCTTGCAATGAACAGGGACATGCACAGCTAAATCTGGTTGCCCAGGGCTTGATCCAGCATCTCCTTGAAAGCTCCAGGGATGGGGCATCAACCACATCTCTAAGCAACCTGTTCACACCTTTCATCAAACCTTTCTGCACCCCTGTTAGCTCCTGTAACAATAAGAATTACTTTCCTGTTAAAAGTCACATTCAAAAGCTTGTTGCTCCTTCAAATCCTTACAAAGTACCAAAACTTGGTTACTCTGCACCTTCAGTAGTTACTAACTCCTACACTAAGCCTGTTGAGAACACCAGGATCTTGAAGTCTCTCATCTTAGGCATTAATTTTGCCCATAAACAATGAAAACACTAAGTAGAACACAAGGGTCTTGCTGTACACTGCTGGATAACTCTTTGCTCCCTTTTGTTCGGCCTTTTCGCAAGGTGGCTTTTTCCCTCTCTGCAAGTCCTATTTTGCTGAGTCTGTTTGCTATATTGCAATCTGTATTTTCTATATCTACTCGTCAGGATGCAACAGTTACAAGGTGGAAGCGTAGGTAGCTGTTAGTAACCCAAAATAAACCTGTAGGCTGGCTAACTTGCCTACAGGGCTGGAGAGACTATCTGAAGCTAGGAGAGTGGCAGAGAGCCAGGCATTAAGAAACTCATAAATTTAATGAACAGACTGCCCAAATATGAATGTGCTTTTTGGCAGCACAGTCCACATTTCACTGCCCTAATGTTGCCCAGGAGCAATCAGGCTTTCTATTTTGGGGATCTTCATCTCACAGAGGGCAGGTACAGCTCCCTCTGCAGATTTTGAGGCTGGAGAGGCTGCTAGTAGATTGCTCTTCCCCAGTGCTTTGGAGGACTGGCTCACAAAGTGCAGAGCCAACACATCTTGGAAAGTCATTGAGTGGACATGCCAAATGATCCCTTGTTTTGCTGAAGTATTAGGCCAGATGTGCCAGTACTCTAAAAGGAGTAAAAAAATCCACCAATGTCCCTTTATTCAATGTCTGCTTCTTTGTCTAAGAGTCACTAAAGCACTCTGAGCTTCTGCCTACTAGTATTGACACTCAGCATTAATTCATCAAGCCAACAGCTCAAACAGGAGTGGTGGAATATGTGTCATGTAATAAACAAGTGGAATAGACAGGCAAGCAAAGAGTCAAAAGCCCAGCTAGATGTGGTCTGACTGCAAATGAGAGTCACAGCCCTTGGAGACTGCCTCAGTCCAGAACTTTTCTATGGAATGACCATAGATCTCAATGCTGAACCTTTACCCTTTTGTAACTTAATCTCTACTACTCTTTATTTCATCCCAGCTTTTCATCCCAATACAGTGCCCAGTTTATCCTCACTGAAAGTGCATGGAACATGCTGTGTGCATGAGTAGATGTCACTTTCAATTTCTCTTTGGATATATTTTGGAGTGTTGGAAGACTTTATTTCAGTATTTTATTACTTGTTGATTTGCCAAAGTGAAAGAGAAATATTAAAGAGACTTGGCCTGTGCTGCATGCACTCCTGAAGGAAATGGAGCTGAAGTGTTTCCCCAGATGGAATTTTCCTCCAGTGTTGCAGCTCGGTAGGAGATTTCTTTGGTGCCTGTTGTGGCTTCACCATGGTTCTTTCCCCCACCCTTTGGTGGATCTCCTCACTTCCCAGACTGAATATCACATCCAGAATAATGTAATCCATTTTCTATTGAGAGATTTACTACGAGATTTTTTTAGATAAGAACATATGTGAGTTTCTCTGTGCTGAATTTAGAAATGCACTGGGATGAGGGGAACATGAAAGCAAGGAATATAAAACATTGTGTAGTAATGGCAGCTCTGTGTATTCCTATTTTTATGTATCTTACTGTAGACTAAATCCAATGATACCGAATCAGAATTAAGCCTCTTTTTGCCAGAAGACCCTTACTAAGGATTTGGAAGAAAGTATTCCTTCTACAACACATGTAGTACTCTGATGAGAGAAATGATTGACAGACACTTTGGTAGTAGATAACTAAAGACTAAGAAGGATAGAAAGGGTCAATCATTGAAGAATAGAGAGAAATGAAAAAAAAAAAAAAGGGAGAAAAATAGAATCACAGTGAAGAAAAATGACAAAAGACAGACAATAGGAAAAGATGACAATGTCACTTCAAAAAAAAAAAAAAAAAAAAGTAATGTCAAGTTAATGATTAGAAGTTCTGTATCAAAAGCTTCCGTACAAAAAGGCATTTTTCAAGCTTATACAAAGTTCTACTTTTAAGAAAAGCATTTTGATAATCCTGTAAACAAATACAGATACGCACGATGCCAAATCCAACAGAAAATCGTCAGATGGCTTCTGCTAAGTGCAGTGGCCGTTGGCTCCAGCCTGTAACAAATGATGCTTATTCAACAGTTATTGCCCAGTACAGTACTTCTCAGTCAATATTGTTTCTTATCAAAAGACAGCTCACAAAAAGCAACGCGGCCTGGTAAAAAGAGCTGACTCAGTACCAGATTATAAAATAGCATACAACAATAATATTAAATCTCCTGGAAGACCCATCTACAGAGACAGCCATACGCACCTGTCAATTTTGATGAGAAGCAAATTATCCTCTCTGTTTATTCATTTTCGTGAGAGGAATTGAATTGCAAGCAGTCTACAAAAATTGTATCTGTGGAAGAAGCTGTGAAAAACAACTTCTGAGTCTTCTGAGCCATAAGAACTCCACTTGAACCAGAAGGCAGTGCTGCATTTCTTGTGTTGGCTATTGATATCTCTGCAGCCATAACTCCCTTTTAAATAGGCCTGGCTATAAGTGGTTGATGGACAATGCCTCTATATAACAGGGGGAACATCATAAGGCAGTGATACAGCTGCTGCTCACTCAGACAGGATCACTCACATGTATTTCCTCCCCAGGAGAAATATAGGAGAGTAACTCACACTAAAGGATATTTAACCTCAATATAGTTATGAGCTGTTTGTTGCAAGCAGTACTGCAACTAAATTGTCTACTCTTCTCTAAACAAACGTCATCCAACATTGAAGGCATGTAAACTTGCAATATATTACCTAAAGAAAAGCTAATTACTTGCAGAGATGGATAGAAAATTGAATTTCACTAATGGATCGTTTTGCAGTTTGCTCCAGCCATTCATCATTCACAAAGAAACTGCAAAGAATGGTTTCAAAGAAACAACTGAAAGTAATTAAGTTTTACAGAACTGATATTGCACATTATCCATGATTCTGCTGAATCTTCTTTTTTTATTTTTTCCCCCTGCTTCAGATCTGCACTTGTAGATGAGAAATCAAGAAATGGACATACCCAAGCATAAATGCTCTGTGATCTCTCATAGGTGATGCCCACATTTCATTTAATTTTAAAACATACAGTGCTATAGTACACAGCCGTTGAGCCAAAAGAACAAAGCAAAATCATCAGGAAAAAAAAAATGCTATAAAATCAGATCTATGTCTGTGAATGGAGTAAAGCAGCGCCAGTTCTGTACGAAACTTAAATGTATAAATTACAAAGCCTTACAAGTGCAATATCAAAAGTGTCCACTTGGTGGTCACTCATGCCTTCGATGACGATGCTTTTCCATATCCATGAATCAGTTACTTGCTTTTCGTGGCTCCAAGGGTGCTCTGAACACACTTGAGCTGCATTTTAAACACCACAGCAAAACAAGATGCAAGGTAGTGGGCCTTGGCTGTCCTAGATCAGTACTGTCAGTGAAGCAACTTTAAAACCTGCCTGGTGCAAATTGCTAAAATAATTTCAGGAGGTCTGCAGCCGTTGGATTGGATGAATTTTTATTTACATGACAATACGGTAACTCTCTTGAAAACATCCAAGCCACAGCAAAATCTTCTAGACCAAGACACCGGAATGTAATCCAGTCATTGAAATAGAAGTTGTGGCACTTAACTCTCTTACTCTTCTGAGCTACTACATAGCTAAATGATTGCAGCCCAGTGAATGGTGTATGTCCATTGTATAACAAAAGCTGCCTGGCTGAATGACTTCAGATCCCTGGTGTAAAAAACAGCACAACGCAAGAGGCTGCAGGGAATTAGCTTATTAGAAGTTTTGTCCTTTTTCTTCCTACATAACCTTACTGCAACTTCAGAATATTTCCCAAATTGCTTCAGAATCTCATAAAAGGAGGCTCCAAAGATCCAGATTCGGTACTGGTACAGTGAGATCACTGGGCCTGAATTTGGTGCAAAGCTTTGGAACTGTGTATAGAAACAAGAGAAAAGAACTGCAGCATTTCTCTCTTTGTTCTCCTTTCATACCGTGCGGACAGACACGTCTCCCTTTCGCACACTCCGGACAGAAGGACAATGTGCCACACACTGCCTGATTCCACTGGTAATTACCCCTCTGCTAGAGAAATTTTTCTCAAGTCACTAACTCTAATCCCTCATCTCCAATTCTGGCAAAGACAATTACACCTATAATTCAGCTTATAAACTGATTGAGCTGCATCTTACAGTTAATTAAGCTGTTTTTCTTCTTAATGACTGGTGGAATGAATGCACAAGGGATGTAGCAGGGAAGCACAGACAAGTCTGTGTTGGGAATCATTTTGGATATATGGACAAATGTTCCAGAATATTTTTGCACCTTTGTTGTCTCATCTGATCCAAAGAACTGCCACAGCCTGCTGCAGTCACTGCCAAAATATCTCACTGGCTTTCTCAATGAAACTGGGGAAAAGTTGGCATGAAGTTAACAAAGAGATTAACTGGAAGTGGATATATGACAAAAGCAAGACAATTAAAATTTGCAGTGTGGAGTCTAGAAAGCGGTAAGAAGGAAGAACAAAATAAATGTATTTGGCCTTCATGGGTGGCTATGTCTAAGAAATACGCGAAGAAAGTAAAAAGAGGAAAAAAATGTATTAGAAATTCCTTATAATATGAATGATAGAAAAGTTTTTTCTGTCTGAACACTTTCTCTTCTTTTTATCAGTGCATCAATCCACGTATTTCCCTTGTCCACAATGCTATATACTCTGTATTTTATATTCTGCCCTTTTTCTGCTCCTGGTCTGCAGTGTGACCCAATAAACTTAGTGCATACTGATGCAGTAAAACTTCTGCGAGCAGTTTGCAACATATTCTTTTTGATTAATGGCATAAATGAGAAAATACATTTGGATTCCTCTTCTGGAATCAGTACTCTGAAGGGGAATTTCACTGCCTAAAGGACATGTTCAAATGTATGTCAGATCTTATGATGTTTTTCTGTTACTCAATCTCACCACAGCAAATCAGAAAGAAATATTTATGCATAAAAATTTATTTTAAGGTGCATTTGAACAGCACTTGAAAGTTTTCTGATCTTGTGGGAGCAAAGTGGGAATGATCTGCGTGCCCTGGACTAACCAAAATGTACCCTATTTCCGGAGACAAACTAGAGCCACTGACAGAAGGTGATGTAATCAATCAAACAGAACTGTAATTCCTAATAAACCAGTTTTACATTTCATTAACTTGAGTGCCAAGGTACTTCTTAATGATCGATTTATTTTTTCTTTTAATCTCTCCAAATTAATTAAGTAGTTAGGAAAGTAAGGACTAACAGCCTAATGTAGCCTGGGCAACACAGCTTCTATCTGAAGTCAATGAGAAAAGTGTGGGCTCAGCAAATCCCCATGCTGGGGACTCCTCATGGTCCCAGCTTGGCTATGCACCACGGCTGGACACCATGCCAGGCTCCTCCACACAGCCGCGCCAGGGCACCTCGCTGCTGGGCACTGCACTGCACCCTGCGGCTGTTGCAGCCCTCAGCTGTCACTGGGGATGTGCAATTTTCTGATGAGACCAACGTGATGCTGTATTTCTGTTCCAAGCTGTAATTCAAACTTTTTGAGTAATTTAATTGGATAGCAATTGGTATAATTATGCCAGGATTATTTTTACTGCCCTTATATTGCTAATTGAACTTTCACTAATTAATTTCCATCAAGCTTAAGTTTCAGTTTAAATGAGAAGAGGAATGTAGCTCCTTTCAGGAATATAGGAGTGAAATGTCAAATCGTCATATCTGAACATATATAGAAAACAAAATTCCCCTGATGTAAGGGTCTTCCTGTTTCATTTTGCTTTGTTTTCCAATGGAAAATTGCAATGGGGCAGAGGGACACTTAGATTTGTATTTTACAGTGGCTGGGCTGGAGCTAACTCTGTTAGCCAGAAGATCCTTAAAGTTCAGGAAAATCTAAAGCCAGCTTTCAATTTTGTAGGTGGCAACTGATTGCTAGGAAAGGCTCCTGATCCTCAAACACTGAGGCTGTGATCTTTGACTGCATCCAAGTTTTCTGGATCAATTCTTGTTGTGATCTAGAGATGCATATATGGGTGTGTCTGTGTGTAGATAAGTGCATGTGTACGCACACACCTACAGTTATTTCATTTTTCACTCCTGCTGCAGTCTGCAGGATATCTGAAACTTCAGGGACTGAGATACAAACCCTTTCCACTCTCTGAAGGCTGTATAAAATCTCCTGTGGAGATAGGGCGTCATTTGCTGCAAATGCCTCATGTGGGATTTACCATAAAATTAAACTGGTTGATAGTCCAGTGTGAGTGTCAAGTAACTTGCATTTACATTATTGAGTTTCTTTCACCCAGGGCTTTTTAACTATTCTTTCTTAGTCTGCTTCTTTTTATTATGAGAAATTCCATCATTTCAAAGTAGCAGACACCTGTGAGTAAAACTATTTCACTTGTTAGGTACAGCAGTTGTTTCCATTTTGAAGAGAGAGTTGTAGGCTCTTTGCTCCAAAACCCAATGCACTTTAGCTGCTGCCTGGAGAGGAAATGCAGAGTGCCTCAAAAACCTACAGGTACTGCCTGAAGTTTCTAACCAAGCTGATGCACCTGCCACCAGGAGCAGCCCTCACACTGTGAGTAAATACAATCTAGTGATGTGTGGCCACAGGGTGAATCACTTTGGCTGGCTGAAAGATCATTTTTGCAGAGCTTGTTTTCTTCCAGTTCAAGCAGCTGAGACGAGTCACCCTGCTGCTAAGAAGTTACCAGAGCCGATGTAAGGAAGCAGCAGAAGCATGTGTCTGGGGTGAAAGTAGGGGCAGAACTGTCCCTTTCAGCAATTATTTCCATGTAGATCCTCTTATCTGTAACATCACGTTGCATTCCTGACATGCAGATGTGACACAGCCAAGCTGGCAGAACAGTTCTGTCTCGTGCCGTTCTGCAGGGCCCAGCCTGCTGCTCTCCTCCCTGCAGAGCTCCCCCTGCGTGCCTGGCTGCATCCCCAGGCACTCCGACTTTCTAACCTGCCTGAAAATAATCCCAGCAAAGAACAGCTTTATGGGTTTCTTCTCTGTTAATGAGTTAAGTGAATTCAGTGGGCAGCAAAACACATCTTTTGCTAGGGGACAGGACTTTGCAGCCATGAACAAGAGGAAAGCATAGAGGGAAAGGAAGAGAAGGGCACGTGCTTGGCTCTGTCAGCAGCAATTAGAGCACTCAGCTATGCCACCTGACCAGAGCTGAGGTCCCCATAGCTTGATCTTAGCTCAAAGCCAAGAATAACTAGAATTTATTTTCAGAACAATGCAAATGATACATATACAGAACTTTATGGATGTGAAATGGTAATAGATTATGTCCTTTGGGGGAATACTGACATGAGGAGAAGCCAAGATCCGTGTTTTAAAAAATGAAATGGAAAAACAAATATAATTTTGGTAGTGCCTATGCTATTAAACACCAGCTCTGTGCCAAGCTATACAGAAAAGTTCTCCTGCCACATGTGACCCTCTTCCAGGGAGGACACATCTCTCTCCATCCCAGGATTGCTCCAGATGCTGTTGCAGCAGATCTGCAGCTGTTTGGTGGCAGCAGCAGCAACCTGTGCTGGTTGGCTCAGCTTGTGCCCAGCTGGTCCTCTATGGGGGGACATCAAAAGAACCCTCCTGCCTTTCCCCACATGCTGCCCAAAAAATTTCAAGAACACCCAAAACTTGTAGGAGAGCTTAGAAAGTGCTTTGAATCAGACTGAGAGGTAGGATTTAGTTTTCAGATCGTACTCAGACTTCCCTGCTTGCTACATCCTCTGGAAATATACACTGTATCTCTGTTACCTCAAAAGGTGCCATTCCCTAAGTAGGACCAGAGAGTGAAAGAGAATGTGAGAAGGATGGGCACAGACATGTGGAGGAATGAGATGGTAGGAGAGAGAGGAAACACAACAGAAGATGTGACAAGGCCTCACCGCCCTCCGAGTGAAAAATCTCCCCTCTTTTAGTTTAAAACCATTCCCCCTTTTCCTATTGCTAGCAGACCACGTAAAAAGTTGTTTTCCCTATAATTTATGATCTCCCTTTAAGTACAAGAAGTCAACCATGAGGTGTCCCCACAGCCTTCTGTTCCCCAGGCTGAACAAGCCCAGCTCTCTCAGCCTGTCTTGTCAGGAGAGGAGCTCCAGCCTTCCCCTTACCACCTTAAATTAATGGACTAACAAAATGTGCCCTGGGGCAATTTACACAAGGCACACATTAAAATTAGTCTACTGCATTATTTTCTAGTTTTCAGTCCATGGAGCAGATTGCTATTCTTATTCATTTGGGTAAATAATTTACCCTCCAAGTGATTTCTTTAATTACAATTCATCTTCTTGCTATGGGATTGCAAGTAGCCTGACGTAACTGTCCATACAAAGGAAAGAAAATGAATCTGGTCATTTCTTCAGTATATCTGACAGCAAACCTGAGTCAGACACCCTCATTTCTTTGCTCAGAGTGTGGTGAGGTGCTGGCACAGCTGCCCAGAGAAGCTGTGGTGCCCCATCCCTGGAGGCGCTCAAGGCCAGGTTGGATGGGGCCCTGGGCAGCTGAGCTGGTGGGGGCAGCCCTGCCCATGGTAGAGGGTGGGGCTGGGTGGGCTTCGGGGTCCCTTCCAGCCGAAGCCGTGCTGTGATTATATGACTGCACCGAGCAGTGAAGCAGCTGCCGTGGAGCTGTGAGGCAGCAGCAGGGCAGAGCTCCTCAGCAGCACGGGATGAGGCAGCGGAGCAGCAGGAGCTGCTGTGAGCAGCCCAAGGGGCAGCCCATCATAGGGATAGCGTTAGTAAATGGGCACCCATCGCCGGCAGAATAAAACTGGACGAAGTTACTGCAGAATAAACAACTTTTTTTTTTTTTTTTCTTTTTTTTTCCCTCCTATTTAACGGGAGCTCTCTCCAAGAGCCGTCCATCTCCGGACTGCCCCTTTCAGAGTGTCAGGCAGCCGCCGGGATGAGGAGAGGTTCCCACAGCAGCCCCCGCCCGCTTTCAAAACCCCTTTTATTCCCGGGTGCGAAACTTGGAGGGGAAGGAGGAGGTGGAGGGGGGGAGAAGCCGCCGAGCAGCTCCATCCGCGGTGGCAGGGGCCGCTTGGCACCGGGAGAGCAGACAAAAGAAGGCGGAACTACGTGGCTTCAATTCAAAAGGAGAGCTCCGGGCTCCGCGGGGACGGCACCGGCCCGGGGCGGGGGCGGCGGCCGCGGGGAGGCGGCGGGGTGGGGCGGGGGGCTCCGGGCGATGGACGCCGGCACGGAGCGGGGAGAGGGCGCGCTCGGGGTTGGAGCGGCCCGGCCCGGTCGCGGAGATGAGGGGCATCCCGGGCTGGAGGAGGCTGCGGCTCGCAGGCTGGCGCCGGTGCACCCTCGCGTTCCTACTCGCCTGGGCCGCCGGCTGGGTGGTGCTGAGCGCCCTGCTCTTTCTCCTCCACGGGAGCGTCTTCTCCGAGCGCTGCACGGACGAGGACGGCCACCGCATTCTGGCCAGGCTGGTACGTGCGCCCCGACGGGGGCTGCGCCGTCGGCTTCTGCGGACGGGAGGCTCCCGCAGCACCGAGAGTGGGTCCGCTGCCGGGGCCGCTCGGGAGCGGGCAGCCCGCCCCGGAGTGCTTCGGTCGGGAAGGTGCTCGTAGGGAAAGCGGCTGTTTGGGAACGGTGCGCAGCTCGCGCTGTCCCCCTCACGTCTGGCACATCTCAGACGCGACGCTTCGGGATTCACGGAAGGATTTATGAATATTCGATAGCATCGAGAGACCAGAAAAAGAAAGAAAATAGAGCAGATTTTACGGTTGTGTGGGAAGCACTTGGAAAAGAAGAGCAGCACGGGTTAAGGCTTTGAGGTTGTTTTTTAATGAAGGTATTTGTAGTGTCGTTGGTTAAAGGGAAGGGGAAAGGGAAAGGAGAGGGAAGGAAAAGGGAAGGGGAAAGGGAAGAGAAAGGAAAGAGAAGGAGAAAGGGAAGGAGGAGGGAAAGGAAAGGAAAAGGAAAAGAAAAGGGAAAGGAGGAATGCTGATAGAAATGAAATAGTCTGCAGTAAGCAAGCAAGTATTGCTCATAAAATGCCCTGATGTCTGTATGATAGAGGAGGAACAGTGGCTGAGAATGCTGTATTTATCTGTGTTCTCAAGGTGTGCAACCCACTGCCTTCCCAAATGGCATTAGAAAGGGATTATCCTTCTAGTGGAATGGTTAGAAAATGAGCTCAGCTTCACCGTCAGCCCAGAGATAGGTCTTTATACACCTCCCGATCACTGTGTGAGTCCCACAGCTGTTTGATGTGCAGTTGGTTGGCAAACGATCTGGTAGCTGTGGTATCACACCTCTTACAACGTAAAACTGACTTCCAAGGGAAACTACATTGCCTGTCATCTGTACCATATTCCATAGGAGATCAGAATATGAGCTATTTTAAACAAGTGGGTGAAAAATTGCATGAGTATATGCCCTTGTAAGTGGTATTTCTATGGATTGATGTCCATCTTCTGAGTAAAATGTACCATTATGTGGATGTGTATTGTTCTGGGGTGGCCCAGGAAGCCCTGTGCGTTTTGCAGAGGTGAATTTAAGCTCTCCATAAGACTGCTTCCTCTTTTCTAAAACCAGTCCCAGTTTTGCTTATACTGAACAAATTAAATCATATAGTGATCAATTTTCTTTTTCTGTAGAGGAGTTTGATGCCCCCAAACCTTGATGAGTATTGCATTTATGTGAAAGTACATGATAAGAAGACAGAACTCAAGCCTCATGTATATATACCAAGTGATGGTGGTACAGTAAATGATATAAATTAATGTAAATTCTAGGTAAGGCTTACATTAATTTAAACTCTTACCTGAAATTAACCCCAGATTTTTAGCTTATCTTGGTGTACTGAGGTTATGAAAAATTATGCAGGCAAATTAAACAGAAACAGATGACAGAGTCCAAGCCCCGCTTCTATTTGCATTCTTGTGTTGTAAAGCTGTTTTTCTATATGGCTTTTTGCTTAGTATCATTTCCATATTTGGGGTTTAAAAGTCTGATACTTAGTGGCGTTCAAAGGGCGCCCATTAGGAAGATTTAAACTATCTCAGCAGATCTCTGAGTTCAGCCATTAGGACAGAGATGTCAGCATGGAGGACCATTCCTAGATTTCTTTGGACTCTAGTTCTCCTTTTTGTCAGCAGTCATTGTGAGGAAGTAAAATCTTGTATGGTGAAAGTTGCAGTTGGTGAAAAGGTTCCTGAGCTGGTAAATAACAGAGGCCATCTTTAATCTGAATTACCTGTCTAAAAGTTTTCAGTCCACAAAAATGACTTTAAGACATGCTGATACACTGGGGAGCAATGCCATCAGGATGGAAGACTGCCCTGTGAAACTGCATAACTTTGGAAAAGGATGTGGGGATCAAACAATTGCTTCAATATGAGCTATCAGTGCAGAATGTGCCAAAAAGGGAGATAGGAGCTCTGTATGTGTCCTAAAGTGAGAAATAGGGAAGGGCAGTTACCTTTGCAGTGCTAAACCATAGCATTCAGTTTTGATGTTGGTGCTGCTAAGATGGATGGGGGAAGATTGGAAAGAAAAAATGAAGTGGGAGTAAAAACACAAAAATGATCCACTGAAAACACAGTGATTATAGTGAGGCAGTTGAAGAACTGATCTTAAAGCATTATGCATATGGCAAAGCATAAAACAGTGAGCTGGAATAACTGGGCTGAAGTACTGAGAACATGAAGTTGAAGTCAGTCTTTGCTGACCTTCGAGGTTATAATGTCCAGGAAAATGGGGACATTTTAAAAGTCACTGAGTGACTTTAAACTCAACTACTTGCTACATTCTGTGAGTAGACACTCTTGAAGATTGTTCAGAGTGCTCAGTTGCTTTTCATTATTTGAGGAAGCCTTTTTGAAGTTCTTGCATTGGTGATCAATAGAGGATGATACTTGAAGGCTAATCTGTGCTTAATCATGATAAAAGTAGGAACTCCTTGGCTAATTTCTCTTTGCAAATATTGCGGAGTTTCAGTATAAGAAGACTCAGACTGTTTGTCAGATACTGGTTCAAATGGAACAGCAGACAAGTCCTGAACTGCAGCCGTGTTTAAAAATGACTCAGCTCCTATGTCTGGGAAATGTGAGACTATTTTTCCAAACTGCTTTTTCTTATTATTGCTGTTACGTATGATATGATGGCAACACAAGGAAACAAGCTGCATGTTCACATTTGACTGCAAGTCTCCTGGGCTTGTGATCTACTAGACGTGAGATGTATGTGCATTTGGCCCCCTAAGAGTTAACGTGGCACAGTAAAAATGTTCACAAGGGCAGGGGTTCACTCATGTGGACCCAATTACAGGACTGAGTCCTCAATTCTCAATTCTGGCATAACAAGAATTAGGTTATAGTTTTCTCAACAGAAGAGCAATGATTTGAAATGTAATTATGTTTAAGCTCCAAAACAAAACATATTTCCAACTTAAAAAGGGAAAATAAACTTGTATTGCATTCACAGAAGCAGGTTTTCACAAACAAGATCATTGATCTGTGTGCTCTGACAGCCCAGGGAGTCTGCCAGGGAGAGCATCCTGTGGATGCCAATGTGTGAGTTTCACAGAGGTACATCACCCTGGACTGAAGGAGTTCACTTACATGGCTGCCCTTGCTGGCATTGGATGTTCTCTTTTGGGCTGCAAGAACATTGCAGTGTATACTCTGTGCCTGTCTGAGCTGTACCCAGTGAGTGTGTCAGCCAACTTAGCACCATTTCCTGCATCATTCCTGGATTTCGGACATAATCCTGCACCCGCTCTCCAGTGTGATTTTTAACATAGGCTGTTGCCTGGCATCAGAATGCATTCCCTTGGTGTAACACCTCACAGGCTACTCTGAGAAAATACATTGCTTAAATTTTATGCTCATGTTTCCTGTTTATGTAACGGCAAGTTACAAATGAGGCGGGGGTCAGGCAGCCTGTGTGAGCATTCTATGTGCAGCAGGAGCTGCCAGTTTGTTTCAATGGAAGTTTAAATGCCAGAAAGCAATGAAGAAGGCTGACACTGTCAAGCCGCCTCCCAGCTGTTTGGCTTTCTTCACCACCACAGTGCATTCCCCATCCACCAGAGACCGCTGATCATTCCCTCTACTGCTTTGCCCAAAGTAGTCCCTGCAGCTGCATTTCTGAATGCCCACAGGAATATAGGAACGGCCTACACTTTTGGAAGTGACGGCATGGAAACAATTACGAGTTTAGGGAAGGACTGGTGAGGGAAACCTTGCAATTCTTTTACAAATTTGCAGTGACCACTTAACTATCAAACAGCAGTTCCCAGGTTGCAATGGATTGCCTTCCTCTAATTTTTTTTAAAAGTATCTATGCAGTTCATATAAAAATGTCACAGGGACAGTGATAAGTACATATGAAAACTAGGCAAGTCATTTTGTTCAATAACATGTACATATTTAAAAAGAGATTTGGAGTGCAACCTCTTTGTTTTGAAGCAGTGCAGAAAGAGTTTCTTACTGCTTTATTCAGGGCACACTGAATGCAGAAATGACACCCAAAGGACTGCTGAGGGTCCCAGCAACCCAGCTACCCCCCCCTATGGCTTAAGTGGAGATGTCTACATTACACTGTGCTGAGCCTTCCAGAGAAGTCCTGAGTTACATTGGAAGTCATCTCATATATCTTAAATTGTTACGGCCCAGGATCTCATGTAGCACACCTAAATATGTTGAAAGTTTGTCCCACTGAACTTCCATGTAGTGAAAACTTAAGTAGTAGCCCCTCAAAAAAGCCTGCCCTTCTACCATTCCCCAAGTCTCTGTTTTGGTGCAAGATTCTGCACAGTAAGAGAAGTCTCCAGAGCCTTCCAAAAAGCCACTGAATCACCCACCAGCTGTAGAAGGTGCGTGCTTCACAACTACTATGGCCCTCTTCAACTTAGAGCCTTAGAACCTTCACAGATTTTCTGATGTTCTAAGTGGTCCACAGGATGATGAATATGAATGTTCCTTTTCTTTCAATCCAGTGCCTTGACTACAGCAGTGGAGCCCTGACTGGCGACCTCTGCGAAGACCTGTGTGTGGCGCAGAAGCTGGTGTACAAACACTGCCTTTACTATGACAGAGGTAAGAAGGTCATCCAGGCTGACTGGAGAGGCCAGCCCATCATCCTGAAATCCAAAAAGGAAATCTTCTCCAGCTACCAGCATCTCAGCATGCTGGATGAGGTGGAAACACAGGATATTCCTGAAACAGAGATTTTGCTGATGGTAGCCTTGGAGGTAAAAAATGTTCTGGGGCTAGAACTGTCTAACAATAGCACAGGGCCCCTGTGGACAAGGAGAAAGGGACCACATTGGAAAGCGCAGGTGGCCAGCATGTGGTCTTTGATCCAGCAGGAAGAATACATTTTCTTCAGTTTGCTGCAGGACTTCAGCAAACATGTGCTACGAATTATTGGCTCTTGTGGACATTTCTATGCCGTGGAGTATCTTACAGCTGGACATGCCTGGCACAAAACTCTTTTTCCCTTGGAAAACATAGTAGGTCCCTCCCTTGCTGGCCACAGAAGCAGAGTGAGAGCCATCATTGACATTGCACTCAGCTTTCTGGACATGGTGCAACATTTTGATAATGATTTCTCTCATCGCCTACACCTGTGTGACATCAAGCCAGAAAACTTTGCTATCAGGCATGATCTTACGGTAAGCTGGGGCTTTGGAGTTGAGTTGTGGATATTTGAGGTTAAATTCTAATCTGAAAGTGGCAGTGTAAAAAAACGACAGTTCCCTCCTCACACAGTTTCCCACCAAGCTTTTGTAAAACAAACGTTTAAAGGTGACATGGGAGCTTCTTCACTGCTTTTCCTCTTTGTAATTCGTGCAGCTACTTCAGAGCACTAGATCCTGCTGCTAGTTTTCAGGACTATTTATTCAGTTCTGATTTGTTTCACCTGCTCAAATGTATCGACACTGACAGGGTCGTATCCTTTGGATGTGATGATGGATGCCTCCTGAAGGCAAGGAGATCTGGGAAGCTTTTAATGAAGCTGTAACTTGAGTCATGGTAATTATCTCTGGTAGCGATGCTGAAAGGAACGCTAAGGCTGAATCTTCTGCTCTGACACAAGGGGAACTCCCTGCATACAAACATATGCATCTTTCTGCTTTAGTCTTCAGCCTATTCAATATGGAAATGATTCCAGGATGGTGACATGAAAATCCTTGGTACTGTTACTGTTCGATTTTTCACTATATGACTATAGCTCAGAGGTGAATAGCTGTAGGTTTTTTCTAAGTGGTGATACAGCACACCACCATGTTGCTGAAAATACCTTGCATTCATTCTGCAGATGGGAATTCCGCCGATTTCAGTGGGAATTGTGTGTATGGATTGGAGCCACTGTGTAGTGTTTGAACCAGACTTGCAATTTGCGGTGACACTGATGGAGTTTCTGCACTTTGAATGAATATAAAGAGTTTTCAGGAACTTGTATGCTGTTATCAGAACTCACAAACACTCAAGTCTTCAGAGCACTTGAGAAACATAACCTAAACTTATAGTCATTAAGAGCAATTAGAGTGATTCCCCTTCACCTTCCCTTCACTTACATTGTTTATTCAGGTGCAGTACAGCAGCTGAACAGGGAATGGGTGGGGAACTATGGCAAGAAACTGAGAAAAGCATGCCAATGCTTAAGCAATGAAATACAACAGAGGTTCTTCAAGGCAGGCTTTACCTATCTTTTTCAGTTATGCCAGGATGTAGCTGCACGTAAACACACACTAGAGCATCTGTTTTACTACCTATTTAGACAAAATGAGATTTCATTTAGAAGAAGAGAGAGAATATTTAATGTGATTTCCATTACAAGTCCTCCTGGTGAGGCTTGGTTCTCCAGGATTCTTCCATGAGTTCTGGGGTTAGAAGAGAGAGCAGTCATCTTCTGGTACAGTAAATCATTCTCAGGTAGCATTTTCTAGGAGAATTAATTACAACAGCAACAAAAACAACAAAGTAAGCTGTTGCTCACACATGGTTCTCCCAGTTGCACATTACTTACAGCCCGTTATGTGATGGTATCTCCTGTAACCCCACTTGGCTGAGGCAAGAGACACGTACAGCCAGAAAGTTGAGAAGGAAAACAGAGATAGCTTCTGCTGAGTGACTGTGGGAGGAGAGTGAGAAGTAGAAATTCTTGGCTGTGTTGTCAATTGCCAGAATTGGGACACAAAAAAGGCAGCTTCTCTTTATTCCTTCCTGTCTGTTTGAAGCAATTTTTTACTTGCTTGCTTTTGTACTCTGTATAGGATAATAATAAAACTCCATAATAGTACCATTATTACTTATCTCAGTAATGAGACTGCTAATGCTCAAAGAAATGCCTGGCATGCAATAGTTTTGAGAACTATTTTCAAATGTTAGGGATAGCTCTCCAGCCCTCATTTCAGCCTTTGCGTGCTGTTCCTATGGTACAGGAGAGTAGAGACCACTGCCTTGGTAAGTCATCCTGAGAGCTTTTTTTCCTAACAGAACAAATGACAAGATTGTCAAAGATGCAGAGTTGGCAGAGAGCCACAAGGAAGTCTGTGCAGTGACCAAAAGACTGGGGAAATTCTGCACTACTTCTGGTGCTTCTTTGCCCTGTTCTTGCACCAAATGCATCTTGGCCAGATACAAGAAACTCTGAAGAAGCGAACATCAAAAGTGCAGAAAGCTTAGGAAGATAAAAAACAACCAGCCTGTTGAAACGTGTGAATCTCCCTAGGCTACATCATGACTATCAAGCTCTCCAAAAAGCTTAAAAATACTCGAGTTTTTAAGCTATGCCTCATCACCTTAAGATTTTCCCTGGGGAAAGAAAAAGGAAAAATAAATAAATAAATAAATAAAAGCATAACATGAAAATTAGACCTTGCTCTTTTGCCTGTGGAAGGTTTGCTTGGCCCACTACCAGACCAGACATCTTTAGTTTAGTGAAGATGATCCAGCTGGTGCTCCAGCCACAGTGCAGTATCACGTGTTATTCAGGGGACTGAATCTTAAAAATGAGATTATCCTTTGTGCCCACGTAACTCTGCTTTGCCCAAGTCACAGATGTTTCCCTACCTGCAAAATTATTTCGGCCCCTACAAGACTCTCTGAATGTTCTAAGTGCTAAATGCTAAGCATGGCTTTGAAGTTGTGCTGATGGCTGCATTCATAGCACTATATGGTGACTGTTTTCACTGTGTTCACCCAAAGTCAGTCTACAGTCAGGCAGCTGCCATCACCTTATTGTCTTCCCTCCTTCCCTTGCTGATTTCTGAGGTTTTTTGAAGTGAAGTATCCATGTGTGGAGTGACACTGAAATTGAGACTTCAGCCACTCAGTCCCGGAATGGTTTCAAATCTATCCCAGGCAGCAGCACAATAAATGACTAAAGTTGTAACTAGCAGTCCCAGCTTCCCTAGCTTTAAGCAACTGCAGGTACCTGTTTCTACAGCTGAACAGGTACAAACCCACTGAATGCAATGGCAGGTCTGGAGGAGCAATGCCACTTGCGGGTACTACCGTGCACCATAGTGCTCCTCTCCGCAATGGTAAAGGCACAGGCTTAGTCTGGAAAGGCAAATTGCAAAATGATACCATCTGGCCTGTGGGTAGACTTGTGACATCATAATTAAAAGGGTGAGCTGCCATCTGCATAAATTGCAAAAACAAGAAACTCAGTCTTCAAGTCAGATAGTTCTGGTTTAAGGCAAATCAATCCAGCTGACCCCAGGGATGCATACTGTCCACAGATAATTTTCTCTTTCCTGCTGTCTTGAGAATTGGCTGTTTTTGTTTAAAATGTGGTATTCATAAGACTACTGCTACTCAGTTAAGCGAAAGAAAGCTCTTTCATTGAGATCCCAGTTCTCTGCTGTGCTCTCTGCACAGCATTTCCCAGAGAAAGCAGCTAAAGAATGCTTGCTCAGCCCTAGCCACAGCCTGTGCTCTGCCTGTTTTGATGGGATGTTTTGATCCACAGGTGGTGGCCATTGATGTGGATATGGCTTTTTTCGAACCCAAAATGAGGGACATCCTTGAACAGAACTGCACAGGAGATGAAGATTGTAATTTTTTTGATTGCTTTTCAAAATGCAATCTGAAAATCAGAAGATGTGGAGCACAGAGAGCCAATAACAACTTGCAAGTGAGTAGAGACAGCTGCTTTATGCTTCCCTTTCTTTTAAAATCACGTTGATTATAAAATGTACTGTATATATACTAGAACACTGTGCAGTGCATGTAGATACATTTTTAAACACAGCCACATAAGTGCCAGTCCCATGCAGAAATTACATCCTGGGGCATGCAAGCAGACCATTTATTTGTTGTCTTTCCACATAGCTGCTGCAGATGCTGTTTGCCCTGTTCCTCAGATAGGAAGTAGGAGGAGTGGGGAATTTGTCATTACTGTCTCCACTAATAGTGAAGTCCAGGCTGTCTACCTGTAAGCAGTGGAAGGTTATGGCTGTGATTCTCTGCTCTACAAATGGAGCACACAGACGAAGTGGAGAGGGGGGTCCTTAGGGTATGTGGCCCTGGTATGAGCTGTCTTATAATTCACTCAACTTGCGCTGCTGCAACATACTAATTCAGGACAGAGGCTGGGGGAGCTCAGCTCAGCTGTGCTTCACCTGTTTCTCCCCTCCCTACCCTCACCATTTCTTATGCACAAGGGGATGCCTCAGCTGGAGGA
This sequence comes from Phasianus colchicus, assembly GCF_987193195.1. NCBI lineage: Eukaryota > Metazoa > Chordata > Aves > Galliformes > Phasianidae > Phasianus > Phasianus colchicus. Next base: position 38,317,161 of record NC_143438.1, read on the forward strand.
TAGCCTCTATACAAGTTCCTTTTCTTTATCTTCCTCTTTGAATGGCTAGACACATTATGGGTTCAGCTGATACAAGAATAGAGACATTTGGCTGCAGTCCCAGGGAAGCAACAGGGCATTAGTTACAGCTCCTGCAAGTCAGCAATCTGCTCTTTTCTCTTTCCTCAGGTCATTTGTGACAAAATATTCCGTCGCTGGTTTTCTCCAAGCCTCAGAGGACCACTGGTTTCCTTCCCACTGCAGCCACAGTTGCAGAAGGCTGTGCAGGAGTGTGCAGAGCTGGGACATGTGGATACTACTGTGCACCAGAGAACTCTGAAATCTCTCATTGAATTATACCACCTGCTTCGGGTCAGCCAACAAGAACTGCAAAGGGTGGAGTAGATACAGAAGGCAGAACTGCAAAGGCCACATCACAACCACTGCTAACGGATGCTGTATGTGAGGCAGCCTGTGCTTTCTGTCTCTCCTCCATCCCTCCTACCCACTGTATTACATTCATAGCACACAATTTTCCAGCTATGCAAATGAAATTCATGACTGCAGGTGCAGCATGTCCTGTTAATATCTCTTGAAATATGAAATTGTTTTACATTACCTGATTTCATTCTTGTTTATTTTCCTGTATTTTCCCCTCAATGTTCAGCACGTCATTCGCCTGCCTGCTCAGATAGCATCTGTCTGAGTGCATGCTCTGAGTTACTATGCATTTCTGTCAGGATGAGATGGTGCTTTGAAGTTGAAAACTGGAAGCGCAGCAGAACTAATATCAATCATTAACAAGGTGGTGGGATGGATGCGGATAAAGACATGCAAGATGTTTGTTTTTTTCTCTCATGGTAGAATAAGGGCTTTAAAAGTGAAGACTGAGTCTTCAGTATCAAAAACCAAGCTCAAACAGGGAAACATTGTCACACAGAGAGCTGCTTTTGTACAAAGCACCCCGTTCTGATGTTCCCAAATGGTGTGTTACATTACTTGTGCCATAGCTAACTTTCTGGGAAAAAATTATGTGAAGTTACTTAGGGCTTTACTAGAGCAAAATACTTGTACCCACGTTTAGTTCCAATGTGAATACTTATTTTCTGCAGTGAAGAAAATGACACTGACTTTTCCTGCACGAGCAAACCCTCAGGCACTTGAACATCAGGGCACTTGGTAAGAAGCACAACTTTGCCAGATAGCAGAATGCCCAGGAATGCCAACAATCTGTCCTTTGCACTGAACAATATCAAGACCTTGAGATTTCTTACTCCGTATTAATTTTATAAACAAAAGGAAATTTTGAGAAGAATTCCTGATCTTGCAAACAGTTACATAAATAAAGGCTCCTAGATTTCTTTAAAATTATTAACCTTCCCTTTCCAACTTTGTAGCAGGGGCTAGAGAATCTGACATACAGGTTCAGAAAACACTGTATGTATTTAGTATCAGAACTAGGTAATATACCTGTGAGCTGCTTGTGGCATGAAGACCTCACAAACAAGAATAAACCAACAACCTGTGATGGCCCACAGCTCACAACAGTTCCTCAGTCTTAAGACTGACAGCACTGTTTTGTGGGTGTGAGACACATAAGAACACTTAATCTTTTTTTTTATCTGTATATCCCTCAGCCTTACCACACTCCTGAAGTGTGAGAGCACTAATTTTACATAAACTACTTCCGGGCAGCAGTGGTCCCTTGCACTTATGTTTTCAAAGTGATGGCCCATGACCAGAACAATGAGACATGCTTAGTAGACCTTGACACTTACCCAAAAGTAGCTCAAATTTTCAAACTGGTATTAGTTAAAAACAAACACCACTATTCTAATAAACTGCGATTTTAAAAATCATTCAAGTACTGAAAAGCCTGTAGAGAGGACAAGGTCAGCTGTCTTGCCTGGGGCTGTTCTGAAGGCACTGTGCTACTCATCCAGAACTAGGACTCCAGAGATCCTATTTTAACGAGCTGTGTTCAGTCTGTGCTTCTCCTCTAGCCTAGGAGACAGCATTATAAAGGTCATCCTTTGCAAAAGCAGGAAAGCAGAACAAAACAAGACACACAAATTCCAGAGCAAGTCCCAGCACAAAGTTGTGAAGATGACAGAGGAGAAAATATTGAAGGAAAGAATGGTGTGAAAGGGTCGGGGACACATGATGCATCTTATGTATAGAGAACATGAACAGGAAATGGGAAAAAGTACATCCCACTTTGTGAAGACTTGGTGTATGAGGTAAGTTTGAGTAAATTGGGGGAAGTCTCAGAAAGAGGGGCATGGTGACTCTTTAGAAACATAAAGAGGATGATAAAAAAAGTAGGAGTAAACTGTTCTGTCCAAAGTCTCCTGGTGGATATGTCAAGAAATGAGCTTAAGCCAATAAACAAGATGTTAGAGCCTCTCTAATAGTAAGAAACAGTGAACCTATGGAACAGATCATCTGGGAAAACTTCAATCTTCATAATTAGCAATTTTTTAACTGCAGGCCAGAGTGAGTGTTAGCCAGGAATGATGTGACTATGGTTATATCAATGATCCTGTCTTAGGATCACCAGACATAGATCTGGTGCCTTTACCCCTAGGTACAGTGATTCTGTCATTGCCAGATTACCTTTGTGCTCTTGCAACTCCTTCACAAGGGAACAGACACTTCTTAGACAAGGGTAAGTGAAACAAAAAGCCAAAATCCATAGTAAAATGTAATGTAGCAGCAAAATGCTGGTGGAATGTCACTTTGTTCAGAGGATCCTTTTCCTTGGCTGGATTTAGGATGGGAAATTGCCTTTGACAGCTTTCTCCAAACTCTTTGGGACTTAGCTGCAGGCACCACTACCTGACAGGGATCTCCTTCCCCCACACTGTGCACTTTCCCAGGTCATTAAGTTTCATTCCTTCCTTTCATAATACTGAGAACAGTCCTCACAAACAGTGCCTCAGAAACCCCTCAGTAGAACACAGTAGTATTAGTGTACATGGCTGGGTTGTGAGAGTGAGATTCACTTACACAGTCAGCTCTGGCTGGCTTTGGCACAACTTCAGCAATGAGTGCAGAGACAGGGAGAATCTAAGAGTCTGACACTCCAATGCCTCGTGCACCTTGCAAAATTAATCAAACCTGGTAAACATTGGTCAGAAAGTGCTCCTTTCTGACAAAGCTGCTTTCCTTTTGCCTTAGCAAAGATGTAAAAAATAACCAGCTGGCTCAGGTGGGTGCTGCTGAATGTCCTGCCTGCTGTTGGGCCCTGGCTGTTTCCCTACTTCATCTCTGCATCCTGGTTATGATGTTAATGTGGGCTGTAGTGGTTTCTGCTTGGTTTCTCACTTTCATTTATCTCCAGAGCTGCTACTCCTCCAGATAAAAAATGATTCCTTTTATATAGGTTCACTAATAGCATTTGACTGTACTGGAAATGACCACTTAACCCAACAATTCTGTTCCCTTTAAGTTGATCTCAGCCCCATTTCTATGCCTGGCCAGTCTGTTCCTGAATCCTTTTCTCCCTATAAAAGTAGCACTACCTTTTGATTTATTTCTACCTCTTGCTGTACTCATGCCTTACTCAGCAGCTTTCTACCAACATTTATGGCTCTCTGTGAAAGAGGAATGACATTAAGTCATTGTTTATTCCTTCTTTGCATCTTGGTTAACAGCAGGTGTTTCAACTCTGCAATAATTTAAATACATTTATCTGTTTCTGTAGTTTACAAGAGGTGAATTCAGCTGGAAGCTCATTTCATAATCTTTAGGAAAAATAAATTCAGCCCTTTTCTCAAGGTTTTCATGCAAGACTTCTTCCTCAATGCAGATTTTTGTTCTTCTGGTATAGTATCCTTTCCAAAAACATCTGCAAGCCATAGACATGCACTAGGGTGATATGAAACAAAGCAAAACATGCCCCAAAGGATTTTCCTGTTCTCCTTTGTGCTTCTGGGGTTGACATAATGGTGACTAACCCAGAGCAGCAGGTCATTACTGTAGCCGCAGTTTTTCACACAGAGCCTACCAAAACCCTAATGGGAGTTTGCTGGACCCCTTTCACTAAAAGCATTCAGATGCATTGCTTGAGGCAGCAGTAGGTGCTAAACCACTTGTCTGGGACAGGGAAGAAGGGAGCAAAGGCTCCTTTCAACTAGAAACATGGACTGAACAAAATGCTTCCAAGTGGTGAAAAATGGGATCAGGATGCAGAAGCAGGTAGGGACTCTGCACTGATATTTATTTTTTTCTGAGGTGAAAAAACATGGCCACAACATGCTCTTTTAATTTCTTTTGTTGTAATTTTCAGAAAAAGAATTGAAGTCATATACCATGCTACCTACCTTTCAGCAGATCATATTGTGGTATGTAATTGGGTTGGAAGGTGACGAATTTCAGCTTGTAACGAGTATCAGACTGTGACATCAGAACCTGTTGCTTCTAGTATCAGTTTCTACATCTGGACAAGCAACTGTAAGAAAAACCATAATCACTATCAATGGAAGCGTGCAATCAGCTTAGCAATCCTGGCAAGTGCTCTCAGAAGCCCAGAACAGATGAAAGATGAAATCCACCTGTAGAAGTGCTTTTCTGAATAAAAGTGTTACATGTTTAAAAAAAGACAATACAGTGAAATGATAAATCCCTAGGAAGGTCACGATCCATGATCTTATGGGGTTCTTTCAAGTTTGATAAACAAATACCCTGCCAGCCAGGCCCCCTGAGCAGCTGTGATTGCTGAGCTCCTTGAAAACTCTAGGGTTTTGTCCTTCTGAAATATACTTTGAGCTTTTTTTTTTTTTTTTTTTTTTTTAAATACAAACTGCCAGGGTTTTCTACTACGAATGTGCAGAAGTGGTGATGACAGCCAGGAGGACATACATATGACTAAGTACATAATCATTTCCACAAGCATCTGCTGCTAGTGCTTTCAAGATACATGTAATCCAAGCTGGAGACTATTATGAATAGCATTCATTTTCCCTTGCTAGTTCCTTAGCAGTTTGCAGGTAGGTAGAAAAAGAAACCCCCATTCCACTTAAATTGGTCATAATCTCTCCAAGATTTATGCTACAGAACAAAGAGAATAAACTCCATTGAGTTCAGAATGGATTCACTCTCTTAAAAGTATGAGATGTAAAGTTATAGGAAGGAATAAGATGACTTTTTTCTTTAGAATAAGAGGTAAGTTTAAGTATCTAAAAAAAGTAGATGTCTCAAACAGTATTCCAAATTAATATTCGCATTCATAGAATCTGAAGTGCTCTTCTTCTTTTCCATTCAAAAGAACAAAGCAAAACATATTTCCTACTCCAAATTTTAAATACATTTAAATTATTTTTTCTCCATTTCTCTGGAAGACATTTCAGGCCTTATCACTATAGATAAATAGATTTTGTCCTCTACACCAAGAAAGTTTATACCTGAAAAAATAGTTTCCAAAAGTTAAAGTTTTCTCTAGTACAAGGATTATTAAGTATCATTCTAATCTTGCAGATGATAGTTGTCAGCAGCTAAATATTTATTATATGAAACAAGGGCCTGATTGATAGACTGATATATAATCAATGAATATACAGCTGTCATCATTATAAAATAAACAAGAGAACTTGGCTAAGCAGGTTATTATACCAAAAAGAGAATAGAGCACTTACCCTTATTCTGGGCTTGCTGTAAAACTCCAAAGGAGAGATCTCCAGAAAGAGATCCTTTTCCCGTGGTAGTCAGCTCTTAAATGGGTCTAGGAGAGGTGAAGCCAGGCTCCACCCCTTCCTGCAGCACAGGTGAATTGCCTTCACCTGTGCTCCCAGGGCTGACTCATTGCTCACCTCAGGTGATCAATCAGAGGTTCAGGCCATGATTCAGCGTTCCCATACAACTGAATATATAGCAAATGAGTAAATATCCATGTCATTACGCCAGTATTCAAAATCTAGCTTTTCTTGTGGAATCATAGTTTCATTTGAGCTGGAAGGTGCACTTAAAGATCATCTAGTCCAACTCGCATACAGTGAACAGGGACACCTACAGCTACATCTGGTTGCTCAGAGCCCTGTCCAGCCTGACCTTGAGTGTCTCCAGGGATGGGGCACCCACCACCTCTGTGGGCAACCTGTGCCAGTGCTTCACTACCCTTACTGTAAAACTTCTTCCTTACATTCAGTCTAAATCTCCCTTCTTTTAGTTCGAAACCATTTCCCCTTGTCCTATCACCACAGACCCTGCTAAAGATTCTGTCCCCTTCTATCTTACAGCCTCCGTTTAGATACTGAAAGGCCCCTATCAGGTCTCCCCTGGAGCTTTGTCTTCAGACTGAGCAAATGTAATTATACAAATAGTATTTGATTCTAGATTACAAATAAATGCCAAACTCAGGTTCACATATGCTTTCACATAGATTAAGACTATAGCTAAACCTTGGCAAAACTGTGTATGCAAGCTGGAGCATGGAAAAAGAAAAAATAACCCTTGCAAACATACATCCAGAGCCTTTCCTTTAGTCATCCTATTAAACTGTGGAATAAACGCAGCAGGTGTGCATATAGATGTTCATGCATCTGCTTGATGAACTGTAACTTTATGTAACATGTTCACTGAATAATGGAATCATAGATTATCCTACGTTGGAAAAGACCCATAAGGATCAAGTTCAAGTACACAGAATTTTTATTTTTCCTACTATATTCTGTAAAAATTGGGCTAATGCAAGATGAATTAAAAATATGAATGAACATCACACACTGTGCAGGAATAATGAAGAATTAATGGAACGCTTAATCAAATTCCGCATTTTTACCCATTGATTTCACTAAAATTTCTTATGTGATTGAAGAGTTAAATTTGATGGATCAAACTCACATCTCCAGCTCTTAGAAAACGTCAGATGAACAGTAATGTATCAGCCAAAGCAATATTGCTGAAGAAGCATTAGTTAATGCAAGTATACTGCATCAACTGCCATTTCAGTAGATATCTCTCTAAACCAAAGAAGTGAAGCCAAGACTCAGCCAACAAAGTGATGAGTACCACTGAAATGTCTGCAGTAGGAATCTGCTAAATAGCAGGGACCCGCCTCATTCTTTTTGTGTTTGTTTTCCCTTGCATATGTACTTAGATTAATTCACACGTGATATTAGGCATGCTTTAGGGCTCTGGCTGGATCACACTTTACAACAGCCTGACTCACTGACATTTTGGTGTACACTCTTGATTCATGTCAGCGGGACAGCAGAAGCTCCTGGCATTTTGAGTAGGCAGAGGGAGGAGTAATGTGAGCTATATATTCATTTAATGTGAGAACACAGACTTTTCATTGTAGCCCAAGCTCAGCTGCACTGACTCAGAAGCAGTCCAAAGGTGCTCTCTGAGGACATCAGCAACATCCATCACAGTCACTGCAATGCACACTGGCTCAGCATTGGCAGCAGGCATGTTGGCAACAGGGCTGCAGATCCACCCACACTGTAGCTACTTCCTCCCAGTTCTAGGAAGAGGCAGGGAACAACAGGACACAGCTTCTTCTTCTCTTCACTACTTGAAGCAATGAGCAGGTAGATAAGACACTCCTGATAGTTCAGGACAGTAGCTCAGCCCATCTCCTCCTCTTCTGTCACTCAGTGCCAGGTAGAGCTGCTGAAGTTGAGTACCCTGTCATTTTGTCACCCACTTGGTAAGAGAATGGTCCTTGGCTTGGTGATCTATTAAGTTAGAAGAAAGCTGTGCACTGGTGTTTGGGATGTGGAGTACAGCTCCTTCTCTCAGGCTGACTCCCCTCAAGGCTTTCTTGGTATCATTTCCCAGAGTCACCCCAAGGCACTAATAAATCTTGAAAAAGCTTTGAATGTAGAAGAGGTAAAATGAAGAATACAAAGTCAAAGTATTTAAAGTCTTTGACTCAAAGCGAAAAGAATGTCTGGATAGTGCTGGCAGGCAAGAAATTATGAGTACTAACTCTCCCAGTTCTTAAGAGCAAGTTTGCTAGGAAATATGACCTTCTTTGGGGTCTTAGCAGGATGCTAATGCGTGAGTCTTTAACACAGTTCTCAGTCCTGAGGTGTATCCACTGGGAGTTGGAGTGGATGATCCTTGTTGGTCCTTTCCAACTCAGGATATTTCACAATTCTATGATTTTCTGATGATAGTTTCTTTCAGAACTTTCACCAATTGGCACTCTTATATGCCCATGGAAGAAGGCAGAGCAGAGGCTGAAAGGACCCCTCCTGGCTGTAGGCCCCATCCAAGCCCTGGCACTATGGTGGGGCACTTGGCTCATGCCATTGCCATCATTCCCTGTCCTGCTCCTCCAATGCAGATTGCCTGGCTGAAGATGACGTCTCAGGGCAACACTATATTTATGTCCAGAAGAGCAGTGAAATAAAACAAATATTAGTTCCTTGTAGGTTGATTTCACCCTGTTCCCATAGCTCTGGGATTTTGGAAGTCTGATATGGATATTGTTGAAAAAGGCCTGCTGTCCCAGTATAGCCTACTGCAGGAAGTTTGTAAAAGTAAATTTAATACCATCTGCTTTTCAATGTAGGAAACAGATAAGAGTTGTCTGAATACTCTCTATGAAATAAGGCATGTTTTTTCTCTGGAAGGTGTGAAGGAAGTGAAAGGATCTGTTGGGCTCCCTCCTTTCATGTTTCAGGCAGCAAAGCACCATAGCACTGTCTCATTTGCAGTCCAGGACCTCACAAAGCTGTTGGCCAGATAAGTGTTGACTCTCAATGGAAGAAGGATTTCATCACAGGCACACACACAGAATCATAGAGTCACAGAATCACAGAATCATAGGGGTTGGAAGGGACCTCCAGAGATCATCGAGTCCAACCCCTCTGCCAAAGCAAGTTCCCTACATCTGCCTGGGCATCTGGATACAGGTCTGATAGCAGCTCCACAGCTCTAAATACTTAAGCTGGCTTCCCTGAGGATGTGTTCTCAAGTAGCACTTATGCTGGAGTGCAGAGCAGAGTTGGAGCAATGCTGAATATATAGGTGTAGGTTTTTAATTGGTGTTTGTATGCATCTGTGGACACTTCTGGAACTATGAAGGGCTATTAAAAGAAGATAACAACATCTTTTCATCATCAGAAGAAAGTTGTACAAAACAAATCCAGCTTTGCTCTTGCTTAAGAATGGAGAATATTTTTATGAGAGAATTGGGCTTCTTTAGCCTTCAGAAGAGTCTTCAGTCTGCAGTTAAGTGGAACATGTAAAGGAAACGGAGCCAAATTCTTCTCAGAAGCATGTGCTGAGGGAAAAAAGGCAATAACACAATGCAGAACATGGGAAATTCCAGCCTAACATGAAGAAAAATATTTTGAAGAAGTTCAAGTACTGCAACAGGGTCCCAAAGAAGTCATGGGTTCTCTGTCTTTGGAGGACAGGAATTCTGCTCTAAATGGGCCCTATTTGAGTGAGAGGTTGGATCAGGTCATCTCCTCGCCCCAGTGCCTGCATACACCCTTTTCTACAATGTTGATCACACAGTTTAAAATCAGAAAAAACACAATGGCCTTTCTTAACTACTATTACTCAAAAAAACTAAATGTTTCTTGCATCTGTGGATGTGGCTTATGTGGGGGGGAGCAAAAAGCACATATTTGGTCTCTATCTAATAACTTCTCCATCTGAACTTCTAAGACAACAAACACTTTTTTAAAACACTTTCTTGTTTTGGGCTAAGTGGATAAAGGCTTTGTTGTGATAGGTGCTGTGCAAGGCAGGAGTAAAACACAACGCTTGAATTCATTCTCACATTTAGATCCTTTTTCACTGCTCTATAAAAGACCTACAGGGTCAGAAGTGGGAGTCAATATAATCTACATTTACAGCAAGACTTCAGCATACAAAAAAAATCAGAATCAAGCCTAGGAGTTTGGTGCCCTTTGGTGTCACTTAAATACATCCTCCCAAAGAGAACCTCACCACTGAGAGAGTCCCACCACTCATTGTCTATTCTAGATTAAACTGAAAGCTAAAGGGAAAAAAAAAAAGGGACCAGACAAACAGTGGAGGTGCATTGATTTTAAAAGATAGCTGCCATGTAGCTAGCAGAGAATTATGAAATAAAGTCTGTGGATATTATAAAATAAATGTCTTATAGCTGTTGAGATGAATAAGAAAAAGAAGGATTCTAAATATTGTATCACTAGTGTTAGAAGTTTGAATGTTATAACTTTATCTCCCAAACAATTATTTTAAAAGGCAGATATATATATATTTAAGCATTATACCAAGTTGCTGTTTTCAATCTCAGATCAGGGTGGGAAGAAATGGGCATGTATCCATCTTGCCTTCGGGCCAAACTATTTATTCAGAACTGGGAATACAGACAAACTTTCTCAGCCTCCCTCTCTACAGTGTCATTGTATAAAGCCACACTTTGCAGCTCACTCCATGAAAATGACCAGTAAAAATATCATGCTGTATGACTCCGTTTATCAAGTGGAAAATTATTTTTAATGTACTCCAGAAGAAAGGTAGCAGGTACGTACCAAGCGTTCTTGCCGTCATTATACAGGGGGATATGTCAGTCCATAAATCAATAGTTGGCCCAATGCCATTCACTTCTGAATGGAAACCTGCTATTTTTGCAGAGTTCTGCTCGTAGCAGCTGAGCAAAAACGCTAAGTAGTGTGTAGCTATCAGGAAAAAAAAACAGGCATGACAACACAAATCATGGAGCCCCTGATGAACATCTCTGCACATGGCTGCTTCTTCTAATCACCAGCAGAATTTAATGAGACACCTGCAGTTTATAGACGCTCTTGTTCCAACATAAATTACCCTGAGAGCACAATGTCTTCTTTTAAAAATATTCTTCATTAAACCGTAAGCCACAAAGAGTCCATTGTCACTAGTAACATACTCCTCATTAATTTATAATTGCATGAAACAATATTCTCCCATACATGACATACCACAGATCTGAAGATTAAGTCAAAGCCTGTTAAGATTTCCTAATGGCACAGTTTTGAACTTTTTGGTTTTCATTAATAAAACGATGTTGGAGACCTAGAAACTGATTCCTTGCAATGCTGCAAAGAGAGTGGTTCTTCGTAGCCTGACCCACAGAAGGTGAGTTAGACTGCTGAATGCCATGTGTGCTCCCAGCTTCCCTTCCACTCCCGCATCACTCAGGGCAGTCTCAGCCTTCAGAAAACTAAGAGGTAGCTGGTTAGAAAGCAAGAAATTATGAAGGCAACAGTTACAAAGGTCTGGGGGGTTAGTTTTTCAATCAATGGAATGACATTTGCTTTGTGGCAGAAGATACAGAGAATGGCATCCCCCTAAAAAGAAAAAAGCTACAAAAACGAGCTCATCTGAGTCAGAGAGTTCAGGGAGAAAGAAAAGGCTTGTTGCCAAGAACTAGGGACGCTGTCATCTACCAGGCAAGCAGCTGGCAGTCACTGGCATGGATTGCTGCCCCTACAACATGCCCTCGGCTTTGTCACCTCAGACCAGACCATGGTACAGTCATGACCAAAATCCCATCAGACCTCTCTGATGCTCTGATGCTCTTCAGGATCCTTGGCCTAATTTTGTTGTAACCTGTGAATATATGGAATACTGTAAGACTTTCCTAAGAAGGGTCCTCAGAAATTATTAGCACGCTGTAAATTGTGATCTGTGTGAGCACATATCTACTGCTTGTAGGAGGACACAGAGCAACAGATTTGTGGCATTAGTAGAAGAGCAGTTAATTGCAGCATTAAAAAAGTAATGGAGACTTTGTTCCACTTCTCTTTTGCTGCTAAATATAAGCTGTTTGTCAGGACCTGCCTCTTTGACATTTCATACCTCCTTCCCTCTACAGACAACAACTGCATTTCACACTGTGCCACCTGCTATAAGCAGACCCACCTCCAATGCAGTTAATGGGGCTGTAGCTTTTTACTATGTCTGAGAATCTGGCATAGGCCAGATAAGCTGGCCTGAAAATGCTGTGCCTCCTCTTGGTTTATCAAATGGGCTGTGTGAGGAGCTGCTCCATGTCAGACCACCTGATTCCTTATGAGTCCTGGCCATCAGCACTCCATACAGAAAAGAAAGGAAGGAAGGAAGGAAGGAAGGGAGGGAGGGAGAGGAGAGGAGAGGAGAGGAGAGGAGAGGAGAGGAGAGGAGAGGAGAGGAGAGGAGAGGAGAGGAGAGGAGAGGAGAGGAGAGGAGAGGAGAGGAGAGGAGAGGAGAGGAGAGGAGAGGAGAGGAGAGGAGAGGAGAGGAGAGGAGAGGAGAGGAGAGGAGAGGAGAGGAGAGGAGAGGAGAGGAGAGGAGAGGAGAGGAGAGGAGAGGAGAGGAGAGGAGAGGAGAGGAGAGGAGACGCAGCAATTTTTTTCCCTCCAGCATTATTCAGATCCTCATCTTCAGAACACAAATCTGCTGGAATAAGTTTATTTGAAAAATTATTTTTAATAAAGGAGATAGAACTTTCTCAGCCAAATGTAGTGTGAGGAAATCACACTGATGGAATGCTTGCTAGAGGAAATTTTAAAATAATACAGACCACTGGGAGGGGAAAATTAACATTCAGGTCCCCACTGGTCACAGTCTAGCATCGCTCTAATGACGGACCAACATCTCTCTGAGGGTTTCAAGTGAGTTTTATTTGGACATCTGTTATCTGCTATCTCAGGCTTGTTCCTATTACCTCAGGGCAGCCAGGCATGAAGACAATACTTTAGCATTCCCTCTTGTAGAGAAGGAAACTTATTTTTAATAAGGAGAAACAAGCAAGTGACATCCAACACTAAATTTCTTGGAGTTCTGGCCTTTCTTATAAGACAATACCAAAGTAGCCTACAAAAATGCATGTTTCCATTGTAATAAAGTCTCAGCAGTTCAAAACCTTATTCCTATGGTTAGCGATGCCCTTGCTTGCTCAGTTCGTGCCAAGCAGGGTCATCTCTGCACCTCCTGCACCCAGGGCCAGCCCCATGGCTGCCCTTTGCCGCCACAACTGGGTTGTGCAAGCACGAAGTTGTAAGCTAGGCCATGAGAGCCTCATAAAACCTGACAGGCAACATCTAAGAGACAAGACAAGCCTCGCATCTCCAAATTACCTGAAGGTAACCTATTGACTTTGATATTTTTCAGGTATTTTATTTCCCTTTGCTTGAATTGACAGCTGCCTGTCACTGCCATGACCTCCAAAACATGGAGGCTGAGAATCCCACAGACATTGGTGCATTTATCCTCAAGCAATACCTCAACAAAGTTAAGCTTTACTACTATTCCTTTTCTTACGTGTTTTGAATAGCTTTCGTTTACACCAATTTTTAGAGAGAAAATGGAGGAAAAAATTTTTCTTTGGGTTACTAATGCTTAGAGGCATAGCTCACCTCCTGGCATGCAGCAGTGGGGAAATCCAGGGGATTCCTGGGTTGGAGAGGTGTCCAACTCCTCCTTCCTTCAGGGCGAGGTGCTCCTGCCACAACTCGGAACCTCTAAGCAGGTTCCAAAAGATTGGCTCAGGAAGCTGAGATCAGGTTTGGTGCCAGTTTACTGACTTCCCTTTCAGGCTATAAAGGTGAAGTGGCATCTGGCAGTGTTTCAGGAAAAAGAGCATGATGAAATGTGGTAACACATAGCTACAGTGGGTACAGGTGGGGAGTCAGGTGAACAAACATCAATGGCAGCGTCCAGGGAGCAGGAATCTTTCTTCCTATTGGGAGGCCAAAAGCGGCTCCATCAGGAAACTCAGAATACCTGAGAAGCACAAGAAAAATACGAAGCTTAGCAGGAAATCTGCTCATGATGAAGCCACCGAGTGAGCTAGGGAGGTTAATCACTCAAAGGCATGGACCAGATCCAAGGTAAAGAGGCAATGACCCACCAGTTATTAGGGAAGGCTCTGGTGGTAAACTGCTCTAAAGAAGTGCACTGCTTCAAGCATTATTTTCTGTGGAGAGTTTCCACAGTTGGCTGCTTGGGAATTCTCTAGCAACTCTGTAAAGAATCACAGAATCATAGGGGTTGGAAGAGAACTGGAGATCATCAAGATCAACCCCTTGCTAAAGCAGGATCCCTACAAGAGATTGCACAGGGAACTTCCAGGAAAGTCTCCAGAATATCTCCAGAGAAGGAGACTGTCCCTCTGGGCAGCCTGTTCCAGTGCTCTGTAAACCTCAAAGTAAAGAAATTCTTCTTCACGTTTGTATGGAACTTGCTACGTTGCCCTTTTTCCTGCTTGTCCATGCCACTGAAAAGAGCCTATCCCCATCCATTTGACTTCTGCCATTTAGATTTTTGTAAACATTTATAAGATCTCCCCTCAGTCTTCTCCAGGATGAATGGTCCCGGGTCTCTCAGCCTTCCTCTCGAGCAAGCCAGCCTCTAACCTCTGCTGATGTTATTCCTCCCTAGGTGTAAGACTCTGCACTTGCTCTTGTTGAACCTCACCTGGTTCCTCTCTGCCCATCTCTCCAGCTTGTCCAGGTCTCACTGAATGGCAGCATAGAGCAAAAACTTTTGCAAAAAAAAAAAAAAAAAAGTATCTGCTTTGTGAAATACTCCAGTTTCCCCGTGTAATTTACTGGGAGTACCTGGCTGCCTGGGAGCAGGTAGGAGGCTCTGCACATTCTCTGCAAGGCTGTAAGCATTCCAAAGGATGCAAACCCTGAGGTCCAGCCCATGAGCAACCTGATTCCCAGCAGCCCCATGCCACCACTACCTCCTCCCTTCCAAAAAAACTCATCAGGCCACTTAGAATATTAACATGATGTAATTTTGTTTCACAAGATGAGGTAATACTTTTTTCCTACATTTACAATCAGATAGGGACTGCATTTGCTGATTCAGAGCCTTTCTATTTCGCTGTGGTGCTTGATCCCATGGAAGCCTTGTTCTGCTTTGACTCTGAAACAGATACAAATCTGCAAGGCCACATCCAGAAGCAATTGCTAATCAGACCCTTAATTTGTACTTGATAACGTTCAGCACATACGCACAGCAGGTGGGTGCAGGATTCTGGTGGCTTTGGATTGTGCGAGGAAAAGAAAAAATACTCTTGTTCTGTATTTGGCATGAAAATGATTAATCTTCTTCACATTCTTTTAAGTTAATACATGGGGTATGGAATGTGAGAGACTAACATTTTAATCTTTTCACTGGAGTAAAATAATTAAAAGAATTTCACAAACTCATTTATTTCCACATGAAATATTCTATTTCAGGCATACTTGAAAAAGAATTTCAGAAGTTGGCAATTCAAAGCAGGAGGCTGCATACTGATAACGGGAAATATCTTAGTGCAGCTTCAGATCACAGGAACCCACTAAGCAAAGGAGCCAATTTTTCTTTCTACTTTTGAAGAAAATACCCCTGGTTAGAATGCCAGTCTGAAATCAAAGCACATGCACACTTGTTTTGCAAGAGAGACTCTATAAAAATGGATTGAAAGAGCTGTAGCTTATTTGGTATCTCACAATTATTTACTGTGAAAAGAAAAGCTACCAAGTCCTTCCTTTCCTAATTACCTTTCATTTATTGTATACAAACAGGAGATGTAATGCTGGGCATTTTAAAAACTGTCTGAAGGTGAACTTTCTGCTGACTGTCAAAGTGTTTGATATTCTAGGCCTAAGAGCACCAGAGGCAGGCAGACCTTCTCTCCATGGGGCATCAGAGCAGGAAAAGCTTCTCTCTGTGATGAGTTTTCACCCACAAACATCTCCTGGGACACAACAGCCCATGATTTCCTTGGCAGCTCTTTCAAGATTGTTTCCACACTCACTCAGTTCTTGGACATTTGGAGTTTGGCAGAAATGGAGAAAAAATCTGCAAGGGAATTTGGGGTTCAGAAAGTCATATTCACACCATCAGCATTCTAATTTGCCCTCAACTCAGACTTAAGCCCAGAAGGAACTATTAAATGCTACAATCTTCTGCAGATCACAGAGCACTGACTTTCATAGAGTTGCCCTTTGTAGAGGACCCATAAAAGTTTGTTTGGTTATTTATTTTGTCCACATGCGATTTGATTGTTGATTTGAAGACATCCAGGCATGGAAAGTCCTCTGCTTCTCTTCGTAGCTTATTTCAATAGCTAGTCACTCTCACTTGCTCCTCAATTAAATCTTCCTGATTCTGGCTTCCAGCCATCCATTCCCACTATGCATTTCTCATTAAGTAAGACAGCTAAGAGCAAGTCAGGGTCAGTTACTGGCAAACTATGTCCTCTCTGCAAGAATGTGTGTCAGCATTTTTTTTTAATTGTGAACTCTTTGTACATTTATTTAAATGAATTCAAAATAAAACAAAAACCCACTGACACCACCAGCAACAACAAAAACACAGTGAATTTAATTGGTAGCATTTCATTTCAAAAGGCATCAAGACCTATGTGAGCGTATGGTTTTAATATTTCTCTAGGCAGGCATTATCAAGAATTGGCAAAATACAAAAAGGTATGTATTTTTCTTCTGCTTTGTATATCGAACATCTGCATTCTTTTCTACCTCAAGTGTCTGCTTATGAAATTAGAGAAATCTGCTGACTAAGGAGGAGGCCAGAACAGCATAGGAAATTCAAAAGCTGTTATCAGCCAACCATGTGAAGGGAATGACTGAAGCGAATGAAACAGGACTCAAAGCTTCACCTGTCTCTAGCAAAACTCATAGGGAAAAAAACTCGAAGTCCTAACTATGGCATTCAGCAGCTCTATTTTCTTCTCTGTAGTTGTTTCTTCTTGTCAACTCTACCCTAAAATCAAGATGGACAGAAAAATGCAGGCCTCAGAGTCTGTAAGAAACAGGAATTACCCAAAAATGCAGGGGGGAAAAAAAAAACAAAAAAAAAACAAGCCAGCAGAGAGAAGGAAAAGAAATCTGAGCTTGCCTCCATTGAAATCAGTGGTAGTTTTGATCCCAATGCTAATGTGCACTTTACTACATTGATTGAATTATTTCTTCTACCCATTCCTTTCAGAGCCAATACCTGTCAATGTCTCTCAGCATTTCAGTGTCTCTGCACTGCGGTAGGTCCATCTGGGTTTGGAGGTACGCAAGGACAAAATGAAAACCTGAGGTGAGCTCAAGAATGATTTGTAAATCCACCAGACCCTGAAGTTCACAGAGAAGCAAAATTAGGCCAACAGCCCTAGGGCAAGGGCAGCAAGAGAGAGCAAATATTAAAAAGAAACAAAAACAAAACGAAAAAAAAGTCTCATGTGAATTTCAAAGCAGACCCCTATAAAACAAGCCAGATAAGATATGTTTTAATAACTGAGACATTGGTCTAACTTGATATCATTGTCCTTCAGCAGGCACAGGCAACGCTGTGTGTAAGCAGTCATCCCAGATGAGTGGGTCCCACAAATACCATTACTGCGGTTATGTGGCTGCGCCCTTTCAAACAACTGAATGAAATCGAAGACAACCTACATACATTAATATGTTGTACCTTTTCTGCAAGATGTTCTGGCATCGCATTAAGTGCTATTTCTAGAGATTGCCTGCAGCAGATTTAAATTCCGCTTGGGTTGAATAAAGGAAAGATAATGTTACTTCAATCTCTTCAAGTCATCTGGGTTTTGTTTTGATCATATTTCAGGAATATTCACATGCTTTCCATACAGTCTGTACAAGTATTTTTGTAACATAAAGTTCTCTTTTCTAAGGTCACAGGAGATGAAAGGGCATGAGAACTTATTTCCCCATTTTATCACAAGCTCCAAGCAACAAAACGTACTCCCCAGGTACTAAAAATAGTTTGGGGCCAAATCTTACGTATGGAAATTCCCATGACTTTTAATAAGCAGAGTCAAGAACTACAGGTCTGGTATCTCAGCCACCTCCATACCCCCTTATTAGATTATTCCCGGGGGCAGCTGAGGCTGAAGAACTCCTGGATCCATATCACAGCTCATTGGCGCGCTCTGCCTGATCCTGAGCACGGAGGCTACCCCTAAAGCTGTTCAACTCTCAGCTGGTTGTTTGCATTTACATGCAGCACTATTTGCTCCCATACAGATGGCTCTGCTTGCTTTATATTATTAGTTATCACTGCCACTCAAGTTAAAAAAAGGGAAAGGGGGAAACCAAGTCCTGAGCTATCTAGGCTCCAGCAGCTGGAATTGAATGGCACCATCAGGTTCCCCTGAGCATCTATGCGGGCATATATGATACTCTCTGGCTAAGGCCAAAATCCATTGATGTCATCTAGGATAGAAATGCTCTACCCCTCAATCCTGAGCCCATTTAATCCTAATTCCTTACATTGCTAAATCCACTGGTACCTTTGTTCCCTCCACCTCCACCTCCTAGGATGCTACAGGACTGCTTCCCAAATATCACAGTATATCCTGAGTTGGACCCACAAAGATCATCAAGTCCAACTCCTGGCTCCACATGGCAACACTCACAATTCAAGTGAGAGTGGTGTCGAAACACTCCTTGAACTCCAGCACTTGCCCACTGCCCTTGGCAGCCTGTTCCATGCCCACCACCCTCTGGTGAAGAATCTTTCCCTAACTCTCACCTGATCCTCCCCTGATGCATGCCGTTCCCTCGGGCCCTGTTGCTGCCCTTCTGCTGCCTGTGAGGAGCTGCAGCTGACATCAGGCCTCCCCTCAGCTCCTCTGCGCTGGGCTGAACTACCCAGGGACCTTAGCTGCCCCTCATATGTTTTCCCCTCTATCCATATACACAGTTGAAGGAATTCTCTTTTCAGCAGCAACCACTGAGCTTTGAGCATAAAAGGATAGAGGAGATGATAGAAGTGCTTATGCAGCCAAAGGAACAGCATTACCTATCTGAAATCAGCAGCAGTTTCCCTCACACTTGCATCGTGGAAAAGCCACTGCTCTGGAAGACAACTCCCAGGGTCCCTCTTTTAGAGGTCCCTTCAAATCAAATTATGCATGCATAGCATACTGGCTAACTTCTTGGTTCTTCCTCGGCCAGCACTTGGGGCGATTCATGTGTGGAAGCTAAGGTAGGAGTGTGTAAAATTTATAAGGAGAAGGTGAGGGAAACTAAACATTTATGACTAAGAATTAATTACCTTGATCTCAAAAGACCAAAATGGTGAAAAGAAAGGTTACTTCAGTTCTTGCCAGATTCTCTTTTCAAACGACACCTGGCTCCACACTTAGTCACATCTCTCCTCTGAAGTAACAGAGTGAACAACCTAAGCTGTATAAAAATCATTGCTGGCCCAAACATGACTCACTAGGAATGAAAGCCAGGCTCATTAATTACTTTCTGCAGAGCATTCCCCAAAGTGCATTATTCATGCTGAACTCTTGTGCTGTAGTTTCTGAGGCAGAGGTGGGAAGACCGTCACTGGACTGCAGGCTCCGAGCCTTTGGACTGAGTGTGCACCAACCTGAAGGAGAGGAGGGACGTATACAACGCAGAGCTCAACATGACTGATTAACTGGTGCTAATAGAAGTGCCATCATAACCCTAAAGTGAGACATAATTCCATGTGCAAAGAACTCAGTGGGAAGCAGGCAACCGAGGTGCAGTTATAAATTGTGATGCTCACCTGCTCTCTGCTCTTATCAGAAGCCGGAGCCTCTGACCACATGTTTCCCTAGCCAAGTGCAAGCAGCACTTCATGGCACCATGCTGCCTTCATGTTTGTACAGATCTCCTGAGCTTACCAGACTGAAGCAGTCAAAGGTGATAATAACATTATTTATATCATGTATTATATTTACAAGTAATAGTGAATTACTGCATAAATATCTTAGCCTATGTTCACAAAATAAAATAAAAAAATACTCAGTGCTAAACCTTTGGCAATGAGCATATTAAAAGACTGCTGCATTATTATTCTGAAGCCCTCTCCCTGATGGTACAGAGAGGCATTTTCAGCTGATGTGAAAGAGCCACACTTTGCATCAGATTTCCCTTGGGTACTGCATGAAACTGCACAATAAATGAGCATCACTGTAACTTAAACAGATACCAGCTCTTCAGAGACATGAAAATAAGAACGTTGTGCTGATAAAACATAGCCCTGGCAAGTCTATTACACTCTTCACAAAGTGTAATAGTTTCTTTCTAACAGGAGCTGTCTTAAAAATTAATGATGCATACTTTCAACGTTATGCCATTACTGATGCACAGCTAAGCGAGCTCAGTTGAGATTGCAGCTGGGCATGTGAGTGGGAATGTCCTTGATGTACTGGGGGGTGGGCTCAGCAAAAAGCTTTCCTGCTGCACCTTTGTTTGCCTATTTTGTCTATGGTGATGTTTTATCAGATCTCCCTACCTGTGTTCTCCTGCTCAGTTGCCAGCAAGGCTGCTTCAGGTCTCCATCTTTAGTCAAAAATTGTATATGATAGAACACAAACGCATCTTTTTGACTGAAGTTCGGGAAAAATGCACAAGTAATTTCAGTTGCAAAGCAGAAAAAAACCTTCCATAGCACCTTCCAAACTTTCCAGTTTGAACACTGAATGCAATACTTAAAAAGATGCAATCAGATGTCAACTTTTTTCTTTGAAGATGCAAAGTCATACAGCATTAAGTATTGAACTTCCCATTGTATTATTGCCCCTGACTTACAATGCAGAAAGTAAGTAACTTTTAATTTGGGTTTACTTAAAATTTTTTATCTCTGCAATC
This sequence comes from Phasianus colchicus, assembly GCF_987193195.1. NCBI lineage: Eukaryota > Metazoa > Chordata > Aves > Galliformes > Phasianidae > Phasianus > Phasianus colchicus. The sequence goes on from NC_143438.1 coordinate 38,337,701, forward strand.
ACACATCAGACATGTACACCAGTTTTCTAGAGGGCTCGGCAATTTAGTAGAGCATGGTGCCCATTTCCACTCCTCCAGACCAGTAGCAGTCTGGGAGAGGCAGTGAGAACCACGCTCAGAGCCACAGGTTGCAGGTTTGGCTCTGCAGGACGCGAGGGTCAGCATCCCACACCCTGCTGTGACCTCAGCACTAACCAGACACTGGCATTTCAATGGCCAGAGAGTGCAAGCATACCTAGTACTAACAGGCTTAAATCCTGAAACTAATTTTTCTCCTCTACCTCTGAAGGGTGGCTTACACTATTTGAGTTTACACTGCTAGCATCAATCGATTCCTCTCTAAATGAGAATTAATGAAGATGTATACTTATACCATGCTGGGCTGGCCCAGTGCCCAGGGAGCCACACATTTTCCATTACTGGATGCATTCAGTTTCACTGATGGGCAGAATCCTGATTTCATTGTTACTCTTTCCAAATTACAAAATCTACAGAGGCAGAATATCCAATTAGCACTAGAAGACTGAAAAATAATAATCCAGGTTTGGCCCACTGGACCAATTGCTTGGCTTCTCTGGTGGCATTTTGGTGAGGGCATTCCTACAGGAACTGTGAAGTTTGATACAAAATGAAATGCTTTTCATAGAGTCGCTGAATGGCTTAGGTTGGAAGGGACCTCAAAGCCCACCCATCTCCAGTCCCCTGCTGTGGGCAGGGCTGCCCCCAACCAGCTCAGGGCCCCATCCAACCCGGCCTTGAGCACCTCCAGGAAGGGGGAATACAGACTTTTGTCAGCCTTTGAAGTCTGATCTTTCAGGAAATAAAACTTTTGGAACTGAGTCTTACTTCAGTCTTTCTTTCAATGAAAAGAGCACTACTAAGGTATATGGTTAAAAAATGTTCGAGTTTACACAAATTCCAGCTCTTTACAATGCTGGTCATATATGCTACAAGATGCACAATGAGCTCCAGGAGGATATTTAATTTATAGAATGTCCGTTTTTCTTTTTTCCTTATTATTTTCCACTGAATGAATGGCAGAAAAGGAAATGAAATTCACTTTACAGTATTTTTTTTTTCTTTTGAAGATAAAAAGTACACAGTATCAGTTTGAATTATGACATCTCACTCTTTTCTGCTCTTCAGCAAAGGCTGAATTCTGCTTCATGTTCCTCCTCCAAAGTATCTCACAGCTGTGTAGCTCTGCTTACAATAAAAACATAGAATCATAGAATCAGCAAGATCGAAAAAATCCTCCAAGACTGTCCAGTCCAACCATCCACCTTCTACCAATATTTGCCCACTAACCCATATCCCTCAGTAGCATACCTACAGGTTTTTTGAGCACCTCCAGGGACAGTGACTCAACCACCTCTCCAGGCAGCCTGTTCCAGCACTTCACCACTCTTTAGAAGTTTTTCCTAACATCCAACCTGAAATATCAATGCTGCATAGTAGAATCCCAAATGTAACATAAAAAGTTAAATAGGTATATCTTCATCTATTTTGACTGTGTGGGGACAGGTACCTTTTGTAGCATCTCACCATGGGATAGCTTTCTTTCATTCTGGAAGGTGCTGGGGAACATGAGCAACTTGAGCCAATTCTGCTGGAGCTCACTCTTAGCACTTGCTTAAACCTGCTGCAACATCTAATTAAGGTAATTAAGGAAAATGCATTTCACTGGGCCAGCGTGTGCTAGTTAGTTACAGTAAAGTTCAACTGCAGCACTTCTACCCAGATGGCCACTTCAAATAGTTTAATAAGTAAATTCATACACTGATATGCAGTTGAAGCCAGCTGAGCTGGGCTGCACTCACACTGTCTGTCAAAGGTATTATACAACAAGGAGACGCAGAGTAAGCTTAAATCTTTTTTACATAGAGCCTAAAAATAAATTTGTCACTCTTTTGAAAGAAAAAAAAAAAAAGTAAGATCATTGCAAGAAGCTACGTGTGTTCCTGATAGAATTGGGAACAATTTGCACATATTTTCCAGCAAAGTAAGGCTGATTTGTCCGGGAATCTAATGCTGCCCTGGGGGGATTAAGCTACTCAGAGTTTGCATCCAGTTCTGTGCAGATCCCAGTGAAAACATTTATGCTCATCCTGGCTGCAAATTTTTAGGTGAGAGGTTGAGCTGCTGCTCAGCATTGTGCAGACTAGCAAAACTACAGCATTGCAACAAGATAGAACAGTGAATCTTTTTCACAGCTGCAACACATCGTTTTCCTGAACAAATAGGAGAGATGCCATGAAATTCTTCATGGTTCTCTAAGAAGTGAGGACCAGCATGCTGATCAGCATGCAGCCCGAAGTCTTTGAATTACCCCATTCACTCCACTACTCTGTGATACAGAGAGAGGAGGCTTCAACCTGGCTGTTTTAAAACCAACTTTTAACACAAGCTGGTACAAACTCTGCACCAAGGGAACTAAATAGCAAGCTTCCCTGCCTAAATAATTTGTAACTTTCTAAGTTTAGATTTGACATGGAGTTTGAGCACAAGCCAGTTTAAAGAACTTAAGAAGTCCCTTTGGCTTACATCTGTTACATCTGTGGAAAAAAAGAATACTGTCAATTTATGAAAATATGCATAATACACCAGATTGCTCTCTGGAAGTGGGTATTTACTAAATAATGTAAACTCATTACAAATAGTTCAGCTGGAGTACTCTGAATTCTCCAATACTGAAGTCAGAGAAAGCTTTGTCAAATGGAAGTCTGAGTTGACTTGGACATAGAAAAACTGATGAAAGAGCCATGCAAAATGATAAAACCCAGCAGCCATCAAAGGGTGGGCAATATTTTCTGCCTTTTAACCTCTGACCATTTTCTGACTCCCAAGGATTTCTTTAACTTTTTACATTTCCACCTGTTACTGATGCACAACAGGATATTTTGGGGCAGGTGAGTGAGACTGTCTGTTCCTTCCCCCTGAGAAATCCAACCTGCAGACATCACAGACAGAGGCCCTGGGTGAGCCCAGGCAGTGAGGGCACTGCCCAGCTAGTGAGAATTCATTACAGGAGGAACTGAGAGAAGCTTTTAACACTTCTCCATGTACAGCATAAGGCAGCAGTGAAGATCCCTTCAGCATCGATAAACCCCCACAAAGGCAGCCCCAGCACTAACCCGCCTCCCCAAGAGCAGCATTTCCACCACCACTCCTGCACCCCGTGCATTTTCACTCTGTACCAAACATGTTGCTGCATACTTACAAGGGCTGGGAGGGCTAGAGTAACAGGTTCCCACCCACAGCACAGGCTAGAAAGGATTTGGCCATTTAGCACATATGAATTATTCAGTAGTTTATTTGAAGTGGAACAAATTGAATATACAATAATTGTATTTTCTCTTTGGAGTATTATAATAGATAACAAAGTGATGCAAACATTTTAAAACATGAGAATGATGCAGAATGACTTCTGTTAATAAGGAGATATCAGGCAAATGCTGGAAACAGGCAGCACTTAAATAGCTACTATGACAGACAGACCAGATGAAGCACAAGTTTATATAGCATAGCAGAAAGGCAACCTTTCCATGAACTTTTCCATATTTTGAGAAAGAAAAAGATAGATTACATCTAAACAAACCTATGAAAGAATAACTAATCCACAGCATTTGAAAAGTGGCTTTGTATACCAGTTTCCAAACGATGTAAATATGGTTTGGTTTCTTGATGAGTATATTGCTCTTTTTTGTGTTGTGTGTGATGTAGTTTTCTTTTTTATTGTATGCAATAAATTTACAAGTCTGAAGTGCTCACTTTCTTTTAAATGCTGGCACCATCAAATCAGAGCTATGCTAACATTTTCCATTTGAAATAAATAACGATAAACAAAACTTGTTATTGCAGGAGAGAAAAATCCTAACATGAAACATGAGGCAAATAAAAACACAACCATGGCAATATCCAAAGTTCTCATAAAGCATGTGAAGTCTCACTGTATGAATTCCTTTAGGAAAAAAAGATATTGGCAATATATTACCAAAGCAATTGTTATACTACAGTTTTATATTGTTTGAGTTTAGAAATTGGTGTTTGCCTCTTAATTTTCATGTAACACAATAATATTCGCTTACAAACAACAATAATGGGACCAAAATAATTCATATGTAAATTTTTAGCTACATTTATTTTGATAAAATTACTTAAATGCCAGCATGCATTGCTCAAGAATGGTGTTGTGAATTGGACTTTAAAAATCCTTTATATCCAGTAGTTTTATCTGTGGGAATGGAAATTCACTAAAAGATATAATAGGAGCTAAAGAAGATGTAATCAAATCCAGCCTTGAGATTGTTCCCTGACTAAGAAAAACTGCAGTGTTTATTTTCTAACTAACAAGGAGAAGTTATTTAGGAATGTTTTACTGGTGAAACAAAGAGATGCAGATAATATATCAAATAATTGTATCATCAAATATAATTATGACATAAAAATATAAACTTGACACTTCAAAATAACTTGGAACAGCAGTCAGGCATGTATGCAAGTGCTAGGATAGACATAATGTGATTAAAGAATTCCAAACAATTAGCTGAATTTCCAAAACCACTTGAGGATTATTAACCTAAACTGTCTGGGGTAGGTGGTGACACATGGATTCACGTGACTGTATGTATTTAACCTTCAATTTTTCATCCAGAAACAGGTAGCAGTGACATGACATAAACAGAGTAAAGATCACAAAGCTCAGAGATCCTCAAGTACATTAATGGCCTCTTGGAAGCCTGAATGAGGAAAACAGAAAAAGCTGAGATCACAAAAGAAATCAAAAGGCAACTCAGAACAGTACAGCTAATATGCAAACAAAAGTTGTGTAGCTCTGTATTTGTGTTTTCCTTACAGAGTTTGTATCTAGAACATACAAGTTCTTTTTTTTCTTTTTAAAAAATTTTTTACACAGAACAAATGAAAAAGCTATCCTTGATACATACTCAACTTTATCTTTCCTCTAACATTTGAGTTTTTAAATTTAAATCCCTCAAAAAATTGTTTTTTTGTGGTTCTGGAGGCAGCAATTTCCATTGCAGAAGTGTGTTCACAGCTTTTTAACCAGCTGAGATGAAGTCTTAGCTCTACAGAAATGTAAGAGACAGAATCTGAAGAAACCATTCTCCAGCATTTTAAAATAGTTGACCATGCAGTAAATTGGATTAACCGCAATTTGGAACAAGCCTGCAGCAATGAAAAATAGACAGGATAACAGCAGTAATGTGATAACATCTACTCTTTGGAGCAAGGCTCTAACAATTTACTAATACATACAGACCAAAGGTTATTTCCGATCTGATTTGGAAATAAGCTTTCTGGCATTATAAAATAAATTGCTTTGAGTGATTAAAAATGTTCAGAATCTTTTTTTCAATGAAAACACAAATATTTTCACCACATATAATTTCCATGTAAATGTTTTCAAAATTATGTTATGTGTTCCTTCCATAAACAGATCATGCTACGTTTATATAACAAAAAGTTATTACTTCAACTCTATATTTTACATCAAGAAAGCAGATGAAAGATGGCTTTGTTTAAATTTCATACTATATCGTTTCAATTATAAGAGAAATTCTTAAATGTTGGCTTGGGGCAATCCACATTTTAGAAGAAACAATATAATAGTGATCCAGCTCTCATATACAAAACTGCTGAGAATTTTTACTTAATTCCAGTTGTGTGAATCCCCCACGTTCATTGTGTGTACAGTATCCTTACATCAATGGTAGAAATTAATTTCATGTAAAATATTAGTATTATTACTCTCTCAGATGAGTTTTTAGCTTCTCATTTGCTAAATGGAATTTGGCAACCATAACCAAAGGTCAGTATCCTATAACAAAACAAGAGAAGAGCTACAGGAAGAGTTCTGTAGATGAGTGGCTTGGGAACTTCAGCTCTGCTATTTTGAGTATGTTCTTCCCCAGAGAGGGGGGGGGATTGTCTACATACAGATACAAACAGAATGAACAAGAATGTTTTAGTGTTAGAATTAGATGTTAAGGATCTTAAAATATTACATGCTTCTTTCAATGACACTTTACTTGATTTATCAACATATCCCCTTTATTTGATCCAGTAAAATTGGGAAGAAAATTAGAATCACTCTGAATTCCTCAAGCAGTTAACAGGCTGTGAATGTGACACATTAGTAACAAACCAACCCTTTTCAGAAGATAACTGTAAAAAAAATAATAAATGTTTTTACTGTCATGAATTACAAGATCCAAGTCATTTTTGTCAACTACATCAACTGAATTCCATTCTAGGACCTCCTCACCTACAGCTGTTGCTGCACAGTAAATTTGAAAACTTAAAAGTAATTCTCAAGTGTTGAAGAAAAAACATATATTCTGAATGCAAGTGCAGTAATACATCATAAAGAAAAATCAAAGCAAAATTTTTCAGAAATGAAATTGTAGGCAGTGATCCAACAGCAGAAGTTATTTTAGCTCTAGTTTTGTTTTTAAATCACCAATGCCGATGATGAATCCATGCCAATGGTATTCTTAGACATCATATATTAAATATGTGATAAAAGGAATGGTTTCAAACTAAAAGAGGGAGGATTTAGACTGGATATAAGGAAAAAAGTTGTTCTACCATGAGAGTAGTGAAGCACTGAGAGATGGCAGATGCCCTGTGCCTGGAGACACTCAAGGTCAGGCTGGATGGGATTCTGAGCAATGTGATGTAGCTGTAGGTGTCCTGGTTCATTGCATGGGACTTGAACTAGGAGACTTTTAAAGGTCCATTCCAACTCAAACGATTCTATGATAAACAATCCATGGATGGCAATTTGTTCTCCACTGTTTATGCTTTATCTACAATAATCAACTTGGCCATTTGGTGTCTAATCCATAAATAAGAAGAAAGTTGTAATTTAACGTACGTTAAGAAGTTAAAGTTCTGGCCATTCTCAGGAACACGATCTCTGTCAATTCTCAAAAAGTCAGATATCTATGCTCAATATGCTGAAACAGATCACATCCGTATAAGGGTCATGCCTCAAGTGTCTGGCTTTGAAACTAAAGCAGGGCAGATGAAACACTAGATACAGAAACAGATTCGCTGAATAGCAGAATACAAAGGCCCCATATGAAAATCTTCTATGCATACAACAGACTTCCTTCAGGAAGAAAGACAATTGATAGTATCACCTCAGGGAATTTATCTACACTAAGAATAGAAGGACATAAAGTATACCTCTGAGACAACATGCGTATTTGGCTAACTTGTTAGCATTTATGTTGAAGCCAAAAGCTGGATTAAAAGACATACAGTTTGTATTTTGCTTTTTTAAAATTTTTGTATTTTCTATTTAATTTGTATAATGCTTATATTTTTGTACTGTTCTGTCTATGAGACCATTGTTCACACACCAATGTTTTTCTCTGAATAAATATACTTCTACTTACCTCTAAAACAGTGAACTGGAAGGGCTTGCTCCTTCCTGCATATTTTTCTCCTAATTATGTGCAATATGCTACTACAGCAATAAAATTAGTGGTTTTCATACATTATATGTATCCTTAATATTCATAGGGAAAATTTATTCTATTCTGCAAGACAGTTATCAATAACAATCCATGCTGTGGGTTCAAATATCTGGCCATAAAACTAATTTTTTTCATTTTGTATGACAGGCCAGTTTGTCCTTGGATTAGATCTTGGCACCACAAAAGCATTTAGCTACCCTATTTCATGTAGTGGTATTAAATAACATAGATAGTCCCACTGTAATGGTTTATGATTTTTGCTTTCGCTGAGGTTCAAATGAAACTCAGCAGCAGCAAAAAAAAAAGTTTATTTTAGTCTAAAAGAAAAAGAGCAAAGATACAAATTTAAAGCCACGTTCTCAGTAGTAGAATATGCTTTTGTCTGTAACAAAAAGAAAAAAAATAAAGCAATGCTTTATTTGCTAGTGTCCAAAGAAACCAAGGACTTTGGCTTCTTGTTCCAGTTAACCTTGGCTTCTACTACCTCCGTATTTTGTTCTAGAAGCCAGTTGTTTAGTAAAAGTGATTCCTTTGGAGACAGTTGATATCATAATCCATAAAATACAAATATTATCATAGACATGTAATATTATTTGAATAATGAGAAAAAATGAGAGAAATCCTTTAACTTTGTAATGAACATACCCAGAATTTTCTTCAGTACTCCATTATATCCTAAATAAATGGCTTACTTCTTTTGACTTTCTTCAATTTTGAGTAGCCTTCTTCTTCCTGTTGACAAAACAAACAAGCAAAAAAAATCAGGAAAACAAAGCAGTAATACAAGCTAACAGCTCAATTAAAAAAAAAAATCTTCTGAGTGTTCCCAAGCCTCCAGCCGAGGCTCCCCTTCATCTGTGCATCCAATTCACTGGTGCCAGCAGTAGTGTTGCTGCAGCCAACAAGAACTTGCTGCCACCTCCCTAAAGCAGCTTGCAGGGTTCAGGTTGACATACAAAAGTGCAAAGACTCTTCATACTGTGTATGGGTAATGAGACCTCAAATGGTCATTGATTGCTTGAGATAAAATATAAAAGGCAAGGGAACCTGGGTGGAAACAGAGAAAAGTGTGTGCAAAATATGCGCCTTCTGACTTATTTTATGGAGGGATTGCACAGTATGTTCTGCTGGCTAGCACGGATAATACATATCTGTGTAACAAAATACAACTGTACTGAGCTTTAGAGGCTTTAGACTTGATCCTTAGTGATCAGCCTAATCTCTAGATAGTAAAAGCATTAAGAATGTGACTGTAAAGGGAATGAAATGGAAGATATAACTGAGTTTTGAAGGACTGAAATTGAGAAGCAGAAGTGTAGCCTAGAGATAAATACAAGTAATAATTAAGAATAATGAGAAAATTAAGAGGATTTTAACTTACACACTATTGTCATTAGAACAGAATTTAGAGAAAAAGGTCAAAAAACAATTGGTATTAGGAACCTATTTAAATGCTGCTGCCCTTTCTAGTAATGAAACATCTGAAATACATTAAATAACTGAGAAAATATACCTTTTAAAATTCCACATTGATTCATAAATAGCCTTTAGGAGTTCATTTCTACCCAAGTAATGCTGAATTCAAGCATGTAACATGCAGGTAACATTTACACAGCCAATAAGAATACCCATAGTTAAGTAAGAGGATAGAATTTTTGTCTGTACAATTCTACTTCAGAAACGTATTTACATTATGTAACATTATAAAGATTTCATTCTAGTACTAACTTGTGCAGCAAACAAGAGTGTTAAATGCACATTTGAAGTAATACCAGCATAACTGATCATTTTTGCCAAGAGTGAGCTCAGTAATATTTATTTATTTCCCTGTTTTAAATGGAACATGATAAGATGATAAAACTTCATTTTCTTTTTATTTCTTGAGTTCTTGTAGATTGGCTAAGGGTGTATGTGTGTAGGCCTTTTACCTGTCTTTTTCTGGCAGAGCCTTTCTTTTCAGATGCTTCCCTGTTGCTCTCCTTCATTGAATGAGTCAGTTTTGAGGTCACTGTTTCATCACATGTCAGATATTTGTTCCCTGTAGACATCTTAAAGTATAGAAGTTTGTGTTCATTGGAAAAAACAAACAAACACAGTATTTTGTCAATCAGATCTCACCAACACAATGCATTGTGATCTGTAATGTCTATCACTACCAGTGTGAATTGTAATCTCGCTACTCCTCAAACCAGGTTTCATCTTCATATCCTGACTTACCCTGTTCAGCAATTGCTGCATATCTTGTCACCCTAGAAGCTAAAATATGTCTGTTAGATGGCAAAAATCTTATGCCCCTTAATTCCCAGTGGTTTGGCATTTAGAAACTAATAAATCTAAAACACAGTGCACATGGAATGGCAAAAAATGCCAGGACATAACACATCACATTTTACAGGTGAAAACAGAAGCACAACACATTTCATCCATGTGTCCTACCTGCAGGACATCATTCCCATAAAAACTGCACTGAAATCAGCTCAGCTACTTGTATTATCAAAATGCAGTAAGAATCACAGAAAGTTTGGATTGTAGAGAATGCCTTGAAATCGTCTAGTTGCAACTTTTATTTAAAGCAGTGATAACTTCAAAGTTTGATCACATTACTTTGGGCCTCACCCAGTCATGTTTTAAGAATCTGAACAGATAATAGTTCTACTTTTTCATGCAACTTGTTCCAGTGTTTAACTACTTTCACTCTGGAGATGATTTTCCTTATACCAAGGAGGAATCTTTTGTGTTGACTTGTACTTTTAGCAAAATTCAGATTAAACTTGTATTTGCAAAACCTTCCGTGTTTGTCTAACAGAGCACTGCTTCATACACACTGCAGTCAGCACCACACAATCAATGAGGTTTGAGATTCCTTCCAGAGACTGCTCACTAAGATGGTTTTACAGCACTGAAAAGTTCACCCTTAAACAAATCTTGATAGACTGATAGAACAAACTGTTTTAAAGAAATTAGAACTAGTTATTTCACCTTAGAAGTCTGAAATAAAAAAATCTGTCTACCTCAGAGGACAAAGTAAATCTTCCCTTCCAGAACAACATTGGTTCAAAACATTAATACATGTGATAGAAATTTTAGGCAATTATATTAAGAATGATGGTAGAACATGACAAAAATCATCCTCTTTATCGCTCATTGTTATTTCAGAACATGCTGATTTTATGAGAACCAGTGATAGTGACTGTTCTTTACTGTACCTGTTCACAGACAGAGTTGGAATGAAGACAGGTTGTCTTAGCAATACAGTTCTCAGAACAGTAGGATGCTTTGCTCTCATCATTTTTGGCAATGCACACTGTATCATTTAAGACGGATTCATGAATATTTAACCCTCGTCCTTCATTTGATTTCTTTGTTTGTTGCTGTGATAAACTGGAATTTGTCATTTCATCCTCTAATTTACAAACCTGCAAATGTACTTTCTTTGACTGGTGTTGTTTCCTGAGAACTTGTGTGGTATTTTGACTTGCAAAGTTTTTCCCCGCTCTTGAATTGGAAGATGCAAATGTATTTAGTTTTGGACTGATATCAGATTTCTGAAGCACTGGCCCAACATTCTTACGCAGGGAAGGAGAATTTGCCTTATTGTGATTGACTTCACTCAAATTCCAACCTGCAGCTGAGTTACTGGAAGAGTTAGAATTAATCATTTGTCCACTAGACTCTGTCTTCCACTGAAATACAGATGCATCTTGTTTTATATATGCTTGCTCAGTAATTATCTGAAGTGAGCTGCTGTGAGTAGCAGGTTTATAAACTTGAGTTAAGCTGGACTTGCAAACAGTCAACGTAGAAGATTTAACATGTTTTACCGGTGATCGTCTTTCAACATTTTTTCTTTCCTTCCCATCAGTTTGATTTGTGGTGTTTCCATTCATCTGCATCAACCTTCCTTTGAAAATTGGTATAATCTTGCTGATCTTTTTTGGAGAGAGATCAAAGGCGGAGCTTCCAGGCACTCCTAAGGACTTCCGAAGTGGTAGCTCTGATATTCTTGGCCTATTTATTAATTTCTCAGTTACTTCAACACTAATCTCTTCTGCACTTTTATTGCTACTTGAAAAAGTGTGCAGCTTTGGCTCTTTGATCAAATGCTCCATCCAGTGGCTGTTCTCCTTACTGCATGAGGAAGAAATACTAGCCAAAGTCTGTTTCCTTGGAGGTGTCTGAGTCAGGGATACTACACAAACCATCTCACCAGCCAATTTCATAGACTCAGACTGTAACTCAGACTGTATTTCCTGCAATACAAGGAGAGCTACTAAACTCATTTAACTGGGTTTAAAAATCTGATCACCTAATGCATCTCTACAATATATATGATACACACCACAATATATAACCATACAAAATCCTGTTTTGAATTATAATTGTCTGTATCTTTAAACAATATTTCCTTGTAACCATAACTGAAGATTCATTTTCTCCTTTCCCAGTTTTTTTCTTGTTTATAAACTATGCTGGAATATTATATTTCTCAGAAGACTTAAATTACAGATATTATCATAGAACCATTGTCTCAGAATCAAAAGAATGGGTTGAAGGGAACTAAGGAAACTCAAAGCCCACCCAGCCCCACCCCATGGGCAGGGCTGCCCCCCACCAGCTCAGCTGCCCAGGGCCCCATCCAACCTGGCCTTGAGCACCTCCAGGGATGGGGCACCACAGCTTCTCTGGGCAGCTGTGCCAGCACCTGAGTGAAAAATTTCCCACTCAAATATAGATCTCTCCTCTTGTAGTTTAAAATCATTCTTCCTTGTCCTGTCACTACCAGACCATGCAAAGTATGTGTTATTTTGGTTTAGGCGATTCCCAATTAGGCAATGTGCTTTTAAAGGTTCTGCAGGGAGTTTGTCTGATAGGCTCTTAAGACTAATAATGGCATCTGTACTCTGAACAAAAGATGTCTAGGTGCCTATAAAAACTGTAGATGACAAGGAGGAACCATCCTAGCTTTGATCATTGAAGAGACATAAATAGGAACTGTGTTCTGAAAGAGGATTATAGTATTTTAGAATCTCTGCAATTTCTGTCAGCATCCTTTGTTGAGAATTAATTACTTCACTTCTTTTACATACTGCTACCCAAGAAATTTGAGTCTCAGTCTTTGTTAAAGCTCCAATTAAGGGTGTTGTGCCTCCTCTCCATCACCAGCCAGAGTACATCTAACAGCTGGAGTGCTTTTGAATGCCTAAGTTTATATAATTTAATTTTCCTTAGTTTGTTATTTAAAAATAATTTGCAGAATATTTTTAGAACTGTTATTATTCTGGAAGGAGTGTGGGAAAGTTCTGGAAACTTGGCTGTAAAATAAGGATGATAGAACAGCAAATACTGATGGCAACAAATTAATAGTATAATGCTAATTCTAATGCTAATTTCTTTTTTAATGTATTTTTCAACTGAACAGCAATAGAACAATGTAAAGTAATGACACATTGCACATTTTTTAAAAAGTTTATCACTGTGATAAGTATGCATTCATGCTGTCACTGAGTTCTGAATATGACAAAGCTTACTTCAAATCAGGAACAGAATACATGCCATTAGTATTTTTATTAAGAAAAAATAAAAAACCTTACACACGCTGGGGTCCGGGAGAGTTGCTGTGTAGCATAAAGTGCTTTACTTGTCATCCTTACTGGACATCCACACAGATGTGAAAATTTAGCCTTCACATCAGAAATAAAAGAGTTCAACACGCTTCCTGAGTCTGTTCTAGGGAAATACTGCACTGGCTGACTTCGAATGCACCTTAGAGGGTACCTGAATATTGTTCAGGGATGCATAACAAGGTTCTTTGTATTTTCACAATTATGAATCACTTTCCTTTAGAAAAAATAAAGGAAGTATGTCTACAGATTCTTTCCCAAAAAGGTGAAGAAAAACATCTACTTTAAGTGACCAAAGCTTACAAAGTTACAAGACTACAAACATTCTACCCTACCGCAATAATGTTAATAACCTTTAGTCCAGTCTTTCCTAGCAAGAAAAACCTCTTTAAAATAAATATTTGCTCACCAGTTTTACAGAAAAAACACAGTATTAATTTAACTGTTCCTCTTAAGTCACCATTTAGATTGACAGTATCATGTTTACAGAAGCTGAGAAGCAAACTGATCTGACTTTCTATCATTCAATTCTAGCACAAACAGATGTAATATTTTGTTTCAGTTTGACTAATGAAACATTACACTGATTTCTATGAAGTTGTAGAAGAAAATGTGGTGCATTCAGTAATGAAAATTTAGGTCTTAGCTAGGGGAGTGGTAGAGAACATGGAACAAAATTATTCTCAAAGGATACGTAAATAACCTTTCCCCTATTGGCTTGAAGTAAACACTCAAGTATATTTCTCTCTCCTCAGTATCTTCTGGAAGAATATATCCATACTAAAAAACAAACCAACCAAACAGAAAACCTCCACAAATATGCATTACAAATACAAGTTTAATATAAACACAAGGAAGAGAGGGAAAATACAAGAACAGCACTTTTTACCAGATTCTTCCAGTGCATCTGAAATTCTTCATATGAGTGGAAAGGAGATTCTGGAGGAATTCTACGGCTGATGTTTATGATCTGACCCATTTTCATGCTGTGCACAGATGAAAAAAAGATGCTTACAAAGGATGTCATAAAGCTCATTTGAAAATAATTGGACTTTCAAAAAGTCAAGTACTGGAATGGGCCCAGGGAGGTGGTGGCATCACCAACCCTGGAGATGTTCAAGGTATGTTTGGACTTTGTGTTGAGGGACACAGGTTAAGTGGGAACTACTGGTTGGACTGGGTGATCTTGTAGGTCTTTTCCAACCTTGGTGATTCTATGATTATTTAGCATTTAAAGCATGTATATATTATTCTCAAGTTTTGAGAACTAACATCTTTAGTTCATAAGATTGCAACAGAGCAATAGCAATGTTTGCTGAAATACAGAAAGAGGTTGGAACCTATAAGGCTGATTGCTCTCATCTGTAATACCCAATACCACAAAGTGTAGAGCAAATGAAAATGTATCATTACTTCTGACACTTATGATGAAAATCATAGGTGAGGATTGAAACAGTCTGTGACAAAGATGAAAATATTTTTCTTTAAATTTACACTTCCTTCTACAATTATACTCAAAGAAAAGTAACATTACAACAGTAGCAAAGAGTACTAAAATTGAAATATGTTTAAACACATAATTTGTGATTCACTAATTTTTTCACATCTTCCATAACACTGAGACCTAAAAGGAAAATTGTCTGGATGTAAAACATGTGCTCTTGTCACTAGCACTGAATTTACAATTTGAATGGCAAATGTTCCAGGAAATATTTGTTTCTGCTGGAATTTAAATAAGTGCCTACCTTGGCAAAACATAGCACCAGTTAGTTAATATGGAATGACTGTCAATAACTGTTTTTTCATTGCTCTCAAACAGCTTTATGGTGTTAGCCGAAATATCAAAATCTTCCAGCTTAAAATAGAAAAAAGTTATTTGCAAATCTCTATAGTAGTACAAAACTTAAATACAAAAACTAATTGTATATCACAATATAATGAGGTTTATACATTATTCATTCATCTCACAGACTCCTTATGAAATAAGCAAATCATAACTAAGCATTAGAGCCAACACTTCCCAAAGCATAGGTAAAAGGCTTAAAGGCAATTAAAGGCAGTGAAATTTAAATGTTAAGTGTGTTAATAAGAATACAGAACAAGTTTCTCAAACTAAGAACTGTCTCACTTTCATGCAGTTTTTTAAAATTAAACTCAGAAACTAATGTTTGACCGCCTAGGAACTTCATATGTCACTCTGCATAATCAAGTGATTTGAGGTGGTGGATGCTCCATCCCTGGAGGCATTCAAGGCCAGACTGGATGTGGCTCCAGGCAGCCTGCTCTGTTGGTTGGTGACCCTGCATATAGCAGGGGTGTTGAAACTAGATGATCTTTGAGGTTCTTTTCAAATCAGGCCATTCTATGATTCTATGAAGTGCCAAGATCCCAGCAACAGAATTAGAACACATTCTCACAAAAGAAAAATTTGGCTGTTTGGGCCAACTTAACACAGATTTATAAAACATTTTCTCTTTCCATGCTCTATCATGGTTTGCATTTCTTAATTGATAAGAAAATAGTCAATTTTTGTTTTAGAAAAGTATTCAAATAGTCAAATTGACAATGAAGCCACACCACAATCCCGTCCATTAATCCAATTTCAAAATGACACAATGACACAACATTTATGCTGTCTAATTAGGTCACAAAAGAAATCTTACTTTTCCTCTTCTTTAAAAGAATACTTTGGATCCAAAATAATTATTTTGGAAAATAATCTGAAAATCTAACAAATATGCCTCTGCATGTGTGGATGTACTGACATGGCCAATTTTTAGCCTCAGCCATTACTTCTTAAGCAATTTATAAAGCTGCATGACACAGGCTGATCCTGTGTTTTGGAAGCTGCATAGGAATCTCAGCAAATTCCAGAAAAAAACAACATCCATTTACCTTATACATAGTGCTGACATATTACCTGCAGCTTCACTTGTAATATGTTACTCAAAACTGGTTATTTATTAGTGAGATTGTGACTGGCTTTTAGGAAAAAACCTGTTAGAAGGAAATTTAGAAAGTAGTCTTGAATCTGTATGATAAAGATGCTTGGTATGCTTGCTAGAATGCCTCAATATAAAAAATACAGGCGTTACACACCTAAATGATTGTATAGAGTTAATCAATGTGGTTACTTCTAAATACATCAGAAATAAGCTGTTCTAATCCCATCATGGGAATTGTAAGTCACCTTGGACAAATGAAGTTAAATATTGGTAAGATAAATACAGCCATAGAAAACAAAACTGTGTTATACCTTGGGGGGTGGTAACCGAACTGAGCAAGCCTCCACACTGATACAAAGCTGTCTCTCTGATACATTGATGTCTAGAACTAAAATAAAAACAAAGTCCAAAGCCCTGTTCTGAACTATAACTCAACTGTTAGATTGCTAAACCAAACGATTACTTAAAGCCATTGTCAGTTAAAGTACTGAATTTAAAAAACAGATCTCAGTATGGAAATAAAAATTAATCGTATTTTAAGAATGAAAATAAACCCAACAGCTAACTGCAATCTATACATCTCCCTGTGAACTCAGGGCCATCTATGCAACTGGGAGCTTGAAACCTATACATTTGATACAAAAATATTAATTTGCAAAGCAAACATATTTAACATAAAAATAACCAGTGGCTGTACTGAGCCATCAAGCTCAACATTATGCATGCAGATATAGTTAATATCAAAGACTATATGATCAGGGCAAGCACTTATTGAATTTTCTCTGGAACATTCACCCACTTGTGGTGCAGAGTCTGAATGTATTACACTTCCAAATATATATTCTTACTGCAAATTGATGTCAAAATAAGTAACTGTTGTAAACTGAGTTCAATATCCCAAAATATAATCTTCCATCTTTATACTAGAGATTTAAAAATAAATTTAGTTTTGTATTTTCTACAATAGTTAAGCATCACACTTATATTTACGCGCACATATTTACACCTTATTCACTTACACAAGCTTACTCCTAACAGAAAACTGTACTTACCAACTGCATTTTGCCTTCCTATTTGAGACAAAAAATCTCTTCCTTAATAAAACAAAATAGATAAACATTATTTTCTAAACCATTAGCATCTTAACCAAAAAGCAAGCCAGATGTAAGTATATTAATAGCTAAAAATTCACAAGTTTCTTTCTTTTCTAAGAAGAAACTTATACATGGAAGTGTTTTTAATTGACTAAAAGGTTAATAAATTTCTGAAATTCAAAATCAAAGCTGCATAGTACTACTATATATTTTAACACCTATCATGAGTTTTGCCAGATTTAGCAATACATACACGATTAAGCAATTTGCATGCAGCAGGAGCATGTTGTTGTTTGTTAAGGTTCTACTGAAGCTGTATTTTGTAAGAGCTACCATTTAGCCTTCTACCTGTTATCACTAAATAAGCTGATTTCATAGGTCTGTACATTTTGAAGACACTGAAAAAGAAAGATACTACTAATACTGTAGCCAGAAATAGGATAACAGCACATAACACTTCTCTCAGTGTATATTTTGAATGATCTGCATTACTGCTCTGCTTAATAAAAGAACACCATAGTATATGAAATACAACTATTTTCCCATAGTTCTGTACAATCTTATTATACAGCATAGATACACCAGGCAACAGAACTTCCATCTAGAATGACAAAAATGAGTAGGATATGGTACAATCAATGAATATACAGATGTTATAAGATACACCAGAGAACTAAGCTATAGTTACTATATTAAAGCAGAATACATATGATACTTACCCACAGCCCAGGCTCTCTACAAAACTCCAGCAGAGAAAATCTCCAAAAGAGATGCTCCCCTGCTGGTAGTCAGCACTTAAATGGGTCTAGGAGAGGTGGAGCCAGGCTCCACCCCTTCCGGCAGCACAGGTGAATTGCCTTCACCTGTGCTCCCATGGCTGATTCATTGCTTGCCTCAGGTGATCAATCAGAGGTTCAGGCTGTGATTCAGCAGTTCCCATACACAGATATGTGATAGAAAAATGCTTCTGTACTAGAAAAACATAATCAAGCACAATAGTTCCATTGATGAAAGCATGAATCTGAAAAACAAAGTTCTTAGAAGACATTTACTGTTGTAGGGGAACTGTTAGGTCACAGCCTGAACTGGTGATTGAGTACCTGGTGAAGGGGTATGGCTGATCCAGGGAACACAGATTGTTTGCATCTGTGCTCCCCACATGATCAGAAAGGGCGGACCCAGGGTGGAGCCATGCTGGGCTCATATAAGGACCAGCCACAGAAGGTAGAGTATCTCTTGGGTTTAGGCTGCTTTCTGAGGAGGTGTGTTGTATGGCTGGAGAGTCTCTTCCCCACCTAGGTGAGGCCAACTTTTTTTTCCCTGTATTTACCTGTTGGTTAATTTGTAAATACTTTGTTTACTATAGCTAAGAATGTGTGAGGAGTGATTTTATTTCTTTGTGAGCAAAACAGCTATGTGATAATATCTGATTTGGAAATGATTAATTTTCTATGTTATGTTCAGTTAAAATAATTGTTTAGTCTGTTAGAGAGAGGAAAAGAGAAAAAAAATTTTTAGGTTTAACATTTGAATAAAGGAGTAAATAAACAATAAAAGTGTAATTAAAATAAAGTTATAGAAATAATAGAGAAGTTAAAATAAGGAAAACAAATGCAATAATAAAAAAACTGAAAACTTAAATGCTCAATTCTTAATTTGAGTGAGTGGAATACCTTGCACCAGGAGATGACCAGCCTTGTTCCATTTAGGGGTGAGTCTGGCTGTAAGTGTATAGGAGAGACAGGTTTGGAGGATGGCTGGATTAACTTCTTGTGGTGCTTCCAGCTAATAACATTAATGAGAAAAGGAGAAAAATACTTAATGTTCCTTTTGTAAAGACTTTAAATCAGAATCTTAGTAAAGATACTGTTACACTAAGATTTAGCTTTAAAGTAATAGTAAGTTACACCTCTTTTCATCTATATAGCTACAAGTTAGCATAATATTTGATGTAAATGTCTAGATTTTGTCTTGTTAGAGTATGGGGCACTACAATTCATTTAATGTTTTCATGGAGATTATAACTCCATTAAGGGGGAAAAAGTGTATAGACTTATCTATTAGATATCTTCCATACAATAGCCATAGCTTCCAAAACTTAGGTGTATTAAGTTTGTGTGAAATTCCTCTTGCAATCACTGAAGTAACATGTGTGCAGAGCTTTGTTCACCTGCCATACTACTTCTGTGTTTGACTGTACTGTATAGCATTCTGAATGAAAATAATACCTACAGCTGGCTGCACCAGAGCTACTGGCTTTGACTGCAATTAGTTTTTGGGAGTTAGTAATTTCAGTACATCCACACATACATTTATAAAACCCACAAACAGTGCATACTAAAGGATAGTAAAGCACATGCAGAATGGCCTGAAACAGCAACTGCTGTTATGCTTCTGGGTTCTGTTTCTTCTCTAGTCTTCAGTTTTGCTTCTGAGCCACCCAATCCTATGTGGGGTGGGGAGATATTCAGCTCTCTGAACACCTCATCAACAGAACCTACAGGACATGTGGGTAGCTTCACACCACCAGAAGGATTCTTTGGTTTGTCTTTGCTTCAAGGTCAAATGTTAATGCTTTTGAGCAGGATTAGGACCCCACTACAACAGAGGAACACAGTGAAATTGCTCAGGGAGTTTCTTAAAACTTTTGACTGATTGAATATACTTACAATACTCAGATTAACGAGAAACATTCTGACAACAAAATGGGCTTTTCTTTTTAAACTTTGAAACTTCTCTTCTGTAGAGCAAATTGCTTGCCCTATGAAAAATACTTGTCTTTATCAACAGTTGTCACAAACAAATGTAATTGTCTGAAGAAGTGAAATATCTTTCAGCACTTACAGTAGCTCCTTGTCTCTCTACATATGCTTCACATAATCCTGATTTGTAGAATGGTATCTTTAAAAAAAAAAAAAAGAAAATTCAAGTGTCTGAAATTGAAGAGAATTTTATCAAATCATACATCTTGGCCCACTGGTATCCCTGCCTTAGGAAAGCATACTGAGGAGTACTTAAAGAAAACAGCATGTCCTATACTTTCAAGGGGAATAACAGCAAAAATATATTTAGGTATTTGCTGTACAGCAGTCTCATTTCTTGGTGAAGGTGCATTACCAAGTGAGCAAAAGACTGCCCAAAACAAAGTGGCAGAACATGGCTCTGCTGTTCTCTTTGTGGCATCTTGCCAAGTCAATTCTGTTCCACAAGAGGTTCACTTCCTGAAAAGATTATTTCATCAAAATCATCAAAAGAAAAAATTAACTAAACAGTCATCTACATTACTAATGCATAGTAGAAGTGTGATTGAAATTATGTAACTTATTCTTGGTGCTCAAACAATCCTTTGTGAAGATGTGTGGTTATATGTAACTACATATACTTATTTATCAATTATTACTGACCGCCATGACAACTGAAACTTGATTTAATGTTCCAATAACAGGTGCAGAAAGGATGTCTTGATACAGGAATATTAGCTGTCTGTAGATTTAAAAAAAATAGGGAAAAATTCAAAAATAAACTTAAAGTGGGAGCTCATTTTTTCTTTATTAAAAAGATAATACATTGATTCTAATTTTTAAAATCAGTTTCCAACGGTTCAGTGTAATGTGTCAAACAAATCCAATTTACTTACTCTTAACCCACCCACAGTGGTCTAAGGCAAACATTACAGGCTACAGGCTTTTGGGAAATTAACAGATCTGCCTCAAAGCATTCCATCTGGCAGAATTTCTCATTTCTTCCCTTTACAGGGAATGGAATAATGCTTTCTGATTGCAAGGAATGTGCACATTCTTTGAGTATTCTGTTCTTTGTCTCAACCTACAAAAAGCATTACAATATCTCAAAAGATGTACCTAAAGCATTCCAAGTTTGTATGTTTATGGAGTAACTTCAAATATTCAGCAATTCCACGTAGGTTGTTCTGTTATGTTTTTAAATGCCATCAGTTAAAAACTAATAGTATATTTTTCTCCAATAGCCAGTACATCACCCATCAAAAACAAATTACTTTGAAAAATGTCATAGTGTTTACTGCTAATAAGAATTGTGCTGATCTTATTACAGCTAACTTTATTTGCACTAATAAAATTGCTGAATAGCAAACATCAGTAGCTTCTGAAAATAACTCTAATTCATTACCTGCAGACTTTTATCTGTGTGCTCCTCATCTCACTTTCTGGTAATTGGGGGCTCAGTGTTACTGTAGCAGCACAGAGTTTCTGCAGATCTGGCAGACTGGCAAAGAATAGTGACTGATGCCTTCTGTCATTCATGTTCTACTGCTGATTTCACTGAAACAGAACCTGGATCTTACAGGAATGAATTACATTCTTTCAAGGTAGGTATTTACAGAACTTTGTAAGGACATGCTATCAGGTAAACCACTAATCATTTAATATCTTCTGACAAGATTAGATAGGTAATATACATATACAGTGAATAGAAGCAGACAACTCAACGCACTTGTAAAAATAATGTATTATACTTCATTTTCTTTTAAGAACCAAAATATTAAGAGTAAACACAAGGGTGAAAATATCCTCGACACCTTGTGATTTTATGTTTAGGCTGGAATCTACCTGGTACCCAAGTGCTGAAGAATTCTTTGGTGAAGTTTGTCCCCTACTGGCTGGCAAGAAAATTAAAATGTCAGGAGTTCAGCAGACAGAGACACCCTCACCAAGTCATACAAAGACCCCTCCTAGTGCTACAGAAGACTTGTGCACTCCCTGTTTAAATCCACTACTCTTTAGGTGACAGGTCAATGCTTGCTTATGTGAAAGGCAGTATTTTCTTAGCGATACTGCAATTTCTACTGATTCAGAATCACGTTAAGCTATGTTGTTTTCCTATTCTCACACTCAAAGCAGCATTTTTGTCTCAGTGGGTATCTTAGTTGCACTCTAACACAGCTATAAAAAGAGAACAGACTTGTTCTTTGGAGTGGAGGGTGATTTGACATATAGTGGTCCTAATGAAGCTGTATCTCACACCCTAAGCTTTGTCTTAAAATAGAAACTGACTACATTTTGTGTGCAAGAGTGTGAGGCAGTTTAGGGCTCAGGCCACAATATTATCTTGAATTACATGTGACTGGATATGGAGAGTTAGAATGCAAAGCATTTGTTTGTTGATTGCTGTAACACAGACCAGGCCTGCTGCAACTCCATCATTTTTGGAATTTTTCTAAAAAAGCATTGAAAAGAAGAACCGAAATAGCCAGAAGTTCAGACAGAGGACAAGATCCTACTATTCCTTCTTGCTATTTCTCCCACAAATGGGCTGAGAGAGCAGTGAGTGTAAACTGTTATCATTCCATAATGGTTCACACAATTGAAATAGCAATAACTATTTCAGGACTATACACTGAGCAGAGATAGGAATTTCTTCCTTGCCCCAAACTTGCTCTTCAGAATGCATTATCAGGAAGAAAGAGTAATGCTAACAAACTTCAAGAGAGTGAATAACAAAATTACAGTTGTTACTGGTTTTCTGTTATATGCCTATTGTATGAGTCTATGTACTGCAGCATAGTCCAGGTGCAATACAAAGGAAATGTTTATGACAACATGTACAATTTCATTATTCAAAGAAAATACAGCTCTTTACTACAGCAGGAATCTCAAAGTGCTCCACAGAGAAAAAGGCAGGTTGAAAATCTACTTTATGTCTAAGGGGAGCCACCAGTGCTATGTACCAAAAGCAACTGTTTTAATGGTTCTCCTACCCACCTCCAAATCAAAAACCCCTTTTTTGGAAATGGCCTTACCAAAGTGGTGAAGTTATCAATAAATAGAAAGCAGTTTTGTTGTCCAAATGTTATGAAGTCACTAGATATTATCTGAAAAGCAGATTGTGTAAATCATAGAATCTTTGAATCCTTAGAGTTGGAAAGGACCTCTAAGGGCCATCTAGTCTAACTTCCCTGCAATGAATATCTGATACTGTATAAATCATAATAAAAAATGATGGACTGGGTGAGCTTTTTGAGGAACTATTACAACAGTTTTTGCTAGCTCTGATAGTTTTGCTGTTCTGATTTTTTTTGCTTTGCATTACCTACAGTGTAACACTAAAACCCTTCATCTCAAATTGTAGAAAAATCCCAAGATTGGTGTTTTGAGACAATTTTTGAGAAAATGGTGTGTCCTTTTTTCTTATCCTTAAAGTAAAACACATCTCAAGTTTCTTCTTGCAGTCATGAAAAGTGACATGGAACTTCATCAGATAATTCCAAAACCTATAGCTTTAAGGCAAAGCACCATTTCAAACAAATGAGGAGAAAAATCAGATTGCGAATGCAGGAAAGAAAGGCTGGGTCCCCTGCTTTCATTGAAGTTTAAAAGTCTTCTGAATGGCCAAATGGGGATTTTTGTGATAAAGATGTTGTAAAGCAGGTTACAGTGTTCCTGGGCTTTGCTTTCTTGCAGAAGACAACTGTCATGTGGGAGCTACTTGCTGTGTTTAGCATAAGCTGTCTTCCCAGTGATCATAAAAACTAATGGGACAGAGTACTGGTAGATGGTTTGTTCCTTCAGGGGAGAGGAAAAAGAGAGAAGTATCCAGAGACACAGATCTGCTAATCAGGAATCACATAAAATCACCCAGTGCCTTCTTTATCAGCAGATCTTGACTGTGCAGGAGGAATTACACCTGTAGATGCAGTGATCTAACACACCATCTTAAAACCAACACAGCTCATGCTAAGGTGACCTTCAGTCAGAGAATGGCTGTCACTGTTCTTCATTCAAAACAGGCAATCACAGAATTGGTAAGCAGTATTTATTATTTTCACACCGGCATGGGCAATGGTATGGAGGGCCTTCCTCATCAGCACTGAAAGCTACACGAAGCTGTAAGGGATTGCAGGGACTTTGGGTTTGCTATCGTAAACTGGGAATAGCACCTGAATCGTGCCATGTAAGTTACGCTGGCAACAAACAAGCAATCCCTCCCCCCCCAAAACAAGCAACCAAACAAAGAAAGAAGACAACCTAAAATCACACTGGAAGCAGTGAAACAGGGCACTGCCGACCTGAAGGAGCTGACACACAGAGACCTGCCCTGGAGCTGGGTTTTACCTCAAATAAAACTGAAGGAAAACAGGGCAACTGTGTGTGGAACACCGCCGCCGAGAGAAGGCAGGGGGAACCGCTCCCGGCCACCTCAGAACGGCGGGGAGGCGCTGAGGAACGCCGTGAGGACGCACCTGCGGCAGGAGGGCGGGGCGGTGCCATGAGGCGCTTCCCCCTCACGGCCACAGCGTGGCGCCAACACCGCCTCACGCCCGAGGAGCCACAGCGGAGCGCGGCCCGAGGGGGAGGAAGGTAGCGGGGTAGAGTTCGCGCGCCTCCGGCTGACTGAGGCGAGGCGGCGCACGTGACCGGGTCACGCGGAGAGCGCCGATCGCGCCCGGGGAGGAGGGGACCGGGAGAGCACACCCCACATCTGTGGCGACATCGCTAGCCCCGCCCTTTACATGAGATCCGCCAATCCGCGGCCGATAGCCTGATAACTTGTTTGAAAGGCATACCCTTCCGCCAATGAGAGAGCAGGAAGTGGAGGGGGGAGGCGGGCATCGATAGGCTGTTGGCGGGGCTGTATTTGGCGTCCGCGCGTGAGAGTGGGGCTGTGCTGAGTCGCGGCGGCGTGCTGTCTGTCAAGCGGGGACATGGTGGGCTCCAGCGAAGCCGGCGGTGAGGCGTGGCGGGGCCGCTACTATCGGCTGGAGGAGGTGCAGAAGCATAACAACAGCCAGAGCACCTGGATCATCGTGCACAACCGCATCTACGACATCACCAAGTTCCTGGATGAGGTGGGTGCCCGCGAGCGGGAAGTGGCCGTAGGGGGCGGCGGGCTCCGGGCGGCTCTCGGGGCGGCGGCTGTCCGCGGGCATCGCCTGGGCAGTGACGGGAGCCAGCTGCTGCTTGCGTTAGGCTTGCGTTGTTTGCAGCGCAGCCCTCTCAGTGCAGCTGCGTTCCCGGGGGAAATTCTTAAGGGTCAGGGTGTTCCACGTGTTGGCGGCTCCGTAGAGTGGTACCCTTGCGTTAGAATGGTCCGTAGTATGCTTTACTCTTTGCCCTCTTTGCGTGCTTTTGGTAGCTGGCTATCTTCAGGAGCGAAGTACTGATTTTTGTAGACCGTCTGAGGCACTCCAAGGTATTTACAGGTGACGGATAAGGAGGAACTCATGCTGGCCTCATGCTGGTGCGTTCTGGGTTATGGTAAATGCTTCTCAGCAAAGCAGGAATTACGTTAGCTGTTCTATAGTATTACTGGTCAAACTCTGCTCCCCCTGGGGCTTTTCCTTGCAGGTTCTAAAAAGCTTAACATATTTCAGTAATTAATTTTAGGCTACTAAAGTAAGGCTACTGGTCTTTCTGAGAGTGCTGCTAAAACAGCATCTCACTCTTTCCTGATAGGGGATTACACATGAGTGTCACAGAATCACAGAATGGCCAGGGTTGGAAGGGACCTCAAGGATCATGAAACTCCAACCCCCCTGCCACATGCAGGGCCACCAACCTCCTCATTTAATGCTAGACCGGGCTGCCCAGGGCTCCATCCAATCTGGCCTTGAACGCTTCTAGGGACAGGGCATTCACAATCTCTCTGCTTGTGTTCAGTTTACCAGGGAGTGAAGAACTGGGAACAGCAGCAAGCTTCACCAGTCTTATTCCTCAGTTCAACAGGAAATCCTTCTAGCTAACGCCTTAACTTTGGAAATATTTTCTTGCTGCTTCTGGAGTTGAACACTTTCCAGTGCTTCACTGTTAAAAGACACCCTGGATGTTCTCATGCTTAAGATGTGAATGATGGTGCTGCCTTTCACTACTTCACAGTACTTTGAGGGTATGTTTTGACTGTGCAGCTGCTATCTCTGCATTAAGGTGGTAGATGCTTAGTGGAACTTGGGCTTGGGGAACCATCAGCCTTTGTCTATACTGGATTGTGTTTAGTAAGTGGTCTGTGGGTGAGGTGTACACAGTGTGACCGCATTGGCTTAGTTTCCTAAGGCCAGGGCTTAATAAAATCCTTTGAAACAAGGATGGAAGTGCTGGAGAAGAAAAGGATTACATACTTTGATGTCTTACTGCAGATAAAGACTCTAGCAACTGCTTTTTTTTTTTCCTTCCTAGTGGAAACTCTCTTAAATTTTATAATTTGAATATGTATCTGAATTTTCTTTGATATCAAGGTATATCCTCTTAAGATGGGTAATCCAAAGAGCTCAGTTTTTGGAGTGTGCTGTTTGAATGTGTTTGACATGATAGACCGTGCCTGAGACTTCGGTATCATCTTTTTCATTTAAAGATTGTTGGAACCCATATTATTGAAAATTTGGGAAACTTTTTCATAGTTTTGGCTCTGACCTCCTCTAGGAAAAATTAGCTATTAGAAGTGATTGTATACTCACAGCAGGATATTATGGCTATATCTGAACTGCATATAATTAATTACATTTATAATATTAAATGTAAATTAATGAGTTAAGCATGGTGGTAATGTTTGATCATGTTTTTAGGTAAGAAAATAAAGCAATCCTGCTGCACAGGCTTTGACAGCAATCTAACAAGCTAAACAAGTAGTTCAATATATTTAAAAAAAAATAAAAACTGAAAAAACAAAATAATCAGTGTCTTGATCTCTGCTTCCTCTTGCAGTAAGAGTCCTCCTAATTTCTTTGATGGGATCTTGATTGGATTACATAAGCTTGGCAGAGAAGCCAATGTGAATGAGAACGCCTCTACCTCAGAGAAATTATGTTCTGGAAGCACGCTATGGAATGTGTTGAATATTCACCTAGTGCTAACTTCATGTTTAAGTTACTTTAGTCATTTCAAACATTGCTTTGGAAACACTGTTCAGAGTGAAAATATTAATGGCCATTTTTCATAAGCTGAGAACTTGTGCTTTCATAGCACTTCCTAAATGGGATGGAGAGCTCTCTCTTTTGGAATGCTGATTGAATTAAGTGCAGAAAAAAGAAATACTATTTTACTGTGCCAGAAAGAAAAATGGTCTCTCTGCTGTGTGGCAGTGAATTCACATTTGTGTGATATGGTGATATTCTGGAAGATGGGGATAAGTTAATGAATAGCTTGCATCAAAAGGTGCCAGTAGTAGCACACTGTTAAGTCTATCGATATACCACGTGAATTCTTACTGCAGGACCTTGCAGTCTAGAGATTAAAGCTACTGTTATGGTGAAATTTGCAGGGGGATTTAAAAATGCTTTGAAAAAGAGCAATTCTTTGCACTCTTCCTGTGAAACGCTGCAGGCTGTAATTGTTTTGGAGAAGTGGGTGCTCAACCAGTGAGTGTTTTCTTTGCGCTGTGTATAAAACCCTAATGATGGCTTTCAAAAATACAACTCACAAGGAGGACTACTCTCCTATGGCCTTAAGTCTTATATGACTTTAAAATTTCTGTTCTGCAACTATAACAGTTGATGGAAGTCATTTGGAGGACTTCTAACTGCATGAAAGTGTCCTTAAAAGACTAACAGCTGTTTTCTTTTCTACACAATAGAACCAAGGGTTCTCAGGGCACTTCTGTCTCTGCTTCTGGTGTGTTTTGTAGAGCACAAAACTGGTGGAGGCTTTCAGTTATCTCCTCAAAACTTAAATTGGACTGAAAACTCAATTCACCTCTCAGTATGGGGGGCGGGATGGGATGATAAGGATTGTGAATTATGGTAGTTAAACTTAAACAATCTTGAACTATGACACTGGGGAAGTTGCGTGACTGTGGCAAGAGGGAGAAGATCTGATAGGTGTTCTGGATGGAGTAACTGCAGACTTTTGACCCAGATGACAACAATGAATTTAACTGCTTGGTTGCTTTAAATCTAAATGTGCTGCTGTAAGGATTTAGTCTATGCTGCCTTTCTACAAACTTCCATTACACGTGCAACTTAGATATCTATGTTGTTAAATTGGGACAGTCTTTGGAATGAGCTGGAGTAGCTTAACTGAGCAGCAAAAACCTTTTCATTTCCACTGAACCACAAATTTATCTGCAAAAATACTTATATCAAAAGAATTTTGGTTTAGGGGTCATTAGTGGTATAGTCCATGAGCTTCTAGTTCCAGAAAGCTTTTCTTATTGCAGTGGAAGTTCTGGTAGCAAGTTTTCACTTATCATGTGGAAGTGTGAGCAAAGGCTGTGCACAGACAAACTTTGAGAGGACTCAAAGGAACTTTTGATAGAGAAGTAATTTCTTGTCATTTGTGAGACTTTACATTTTCCCTTTCTTGTTAGGGGAAGTGAAGTCTTCTCATTAATTGCTCGTTTGCAGGCTTGTAAATTTTCATTTTTAAGCAGAGTTATTGTCAAAACAAGATGTGTGAAGTTTCAAAGTAGTTTTGTCTAATAGGTTACTAGTAATGTCTTCTGCTATTTGGATTAAGTTGGAAACGTGTTTATCTCTAGCGTGGTCCTGCTGATACAAGGGGAAAAGTACCACTGGTCCAGCTTTGGTGGCAGAGGTCAGACTGAATTTGACTCGAGCAGCTGATGTGTGGCAGAGTGTTGGTCATGGTCACGCTTCCTCTATGATGACACTGACTACAGAACCATGGTATTGGAGGAATCAGTTGCTGATCAAACTGAAAACAAATCCATCCGAGGGAGGCCAGAGTGCCTTTTGGAACTGTTCATGTAGCTCCATGTTTATAGCAGTACAAGGGAAGGATTTGGGAACACAGTAATGGATGATTGTACCGCAGTTTGCAGGTGGTTTGTTAAAGTACCCTGTGGAATGGCTTTAACTTAAATGCAGTTGTACTGCTAGGAATCTAGTTGTTTGGCATCTAGCTGAAGTTAATGGTGTTCTATCTATCTACTTCTATGAATGAGTAGGGCTTGGATTCACTTCAGTGCATGAATTTGAATGTAATTGGTATTAGTGCTTTATAAATTGCATAACTGCGCTTCCTTTTTGCTAATTGTTGACGACTTTGTCAGCAAGCATGTTTTCCAAGAAATTTTGCTGCCTTTTTTGCTGAAGGTGTACGTATACTTGACAGTAATCTTTCCACGTGGCTTTTCATGGTCAATACAGTGTGACATGCCTCTGTGAATAGTGTGTTTCTGAGAGCACAGTTCTTAAACATAGTATAAAAACATTGTTGAATGAATTCTGTGAGGACTGAGTTGCAGCAATATCTAGGAGAACCCGTTAGATCTAAGTTCAGCATTTTAGACTTGGACTTGAACAATCTCTAAACTTTTGTTCACTCCTTTCCCTGAATACTTATCAGGCTGCATTCAAGGGCAGGATTTTAGTGAGCATGTGCCATGTTTGCACGCCTGTTTGCGTAATCTTTACTCTGCATGCACTCTCTTAACCTTTTTTGGCGCAGCTACTATGGCTGATATTTCTATCAGTTGCTTAATCTTGCTTTTGCTGAGTCATGCTAGAGATCCTTCGCCATTCTAACTTTTTTCAGGGAAAACAACCCTGCTTTTGAGCAGCTTTCTCAATCTGTAAAAATAAACATGTGCCTTCGTGAAGATGAATTCAAGCTTTGGAGTTCTGGCATAGTTGGAATACTGTCATCTTAATCTATATGAACAAGTCTTCTTTTGTGAAAGAAAGGATTGATAACAAATTAACACGAAGGATTTGAAGTAAATGCTAACTTCAGTTCCTTAGACTAGTATAAATGTTTGTGTCACTTTAATCTCCTGTAAGAATGACTTTTCTGCTCAGTTACACACTAAGCAAGATAACTTTAAATACAAGTTTCGCGTACACTCATCTTCTTAGATTCTGTAGTCAGAAGCCTTAATACTGGAATTAAGGCACCAACGCCTTATTTCCTCTGTCTATTCTCAAGTAGTAGAACTTCATGTTTGCCTTACTCCAAGGCTAAAACAGTCTCAACTTGTTTACCTAACAACTCCTGGTGTTTATGGAATAGCTCCCTGCTTCCAAGTTGAGCAGTGCATCTTTTTGGCATGTTGCTCATCTGATAACTGATGAACTTGTTTGATGCTGAGAACTTGCTGAACTACACAATATGATGTCTTGCTGTATATATGCAGCCGATTAATGGATAAAAATGTAGAACTGCGTGCAATTCCAGTGCATCATGGGGAAGTAGTTAGCAGGGAGTTTGGTTAAGGGAATGGTGATGAGTTGAGGTGAGTGACTTCTTGCCGTCTCACTGCTTTACCAGCAGTGGAGTCTTGGGATTCCATACTCAGCTAGAATGAAACTGCTTTTTTGTGTGTGTCTTGTATGTGCTTCCAGCGCTTCTTAAGCTGCACCAAAGTAGCTGGCTTACTGGATAATTATGGTATAACTTTTTTAGGAAAGAACGCCTGGAGGTTAGGAGAGGAGGCTCCATCCCCAGGCTGAAGCTGGGATTACGTAGGTCAGGTCAGGTTCCTCAGAGCTTTGGAGAGGCAGGCTTAAAAGGTGGAAATTCTGCATGCTCTTTGGCCAGCTTATTCCATGTTTGATTATTCTTTTTATGTGTATCTTCCTTGCTGCAACTTATGTTTGGATAGAAATATTTCTATCCAAATTGTGGAGTTGTGAACACAGAGCGTAACTTTAGATGACAGTTTGGCTGTGAAAATACTGTCTGTTTCTGGTAATGTTCTAAATGCTGCTTTAGCTGCTAGGATTATGCTTCTTGCTGGTCTGTCACTGATGAAGTAGAGACCTTTTTTTCTTTGATTTTGGCCTCTGAGAAAGATAAAGCTTTCTGGTTATTGAGAGAGTCTTATATTTGCTCTAAGAAGTCTAGCAAGGACTTCTGTTTATTTTCAGAAATAAATATATGAAATTCCATATTTAGAATCTGGGATGGTTTTCAATAATGAATTCACACTGGTTAAAAATTGCAGCACCCAGGTGGAGAAGAAGTCCTCAGGGAGCAAGCTGGGGGAGATGCTACTGAGAACTTTGAAGATGTTGGCCACTCTACAGATGCAAGGGCACTGTCGGAAACATTTATTATTGGGGAGCTTCACCCGGTGAGTATGCAAGAATACCAGTACTTGATGTTTTTGTGTGTAGCCATTTTGCTGATATTTTGCTTCAAGATGTGGAGAGTTCCCAGTTTGGTTGGATGCTACTCTGTAGCTCTGGATGGACCTGATCTGGAGAAAGTCCTCCCTTATGAAGTGAATTGACTAGTGCAGAATCAGGATGGTCACATCTCAAACGTGGCTTATTTGGAATATTTCATAGCTTTGTTTTTAAATAAGTTGAGTATGGAATCATGCTGTTTCTGGTGCACCCTTTGAGCTTTATATAATGAGACTCTATAATTCCTGAAAGTTATATATCCAACTGTCGAGAACCTTTCTAATGTCAACATGCTGAGTGCTTACTCAGCCACTCTCATGCATTCATCATTGTAAATGGTGTGCCAGACTTCCATCTCGGCCTTGTATGTATATTTAGAAGCTTTGTATGTATATTTAGAAGACTGCTTCAGCAGAACTGTAGAATCACAGCATGGCTGAGGCTGGATGGGACCTCTCGGTCCATCTGCTCTAGCAGGGTGCCCAGGCCCATGTTTAGGTGGCTATTGGAGATGTCTGAGGAGGAGACTCCACAGCTTCTTCGGACAACTGTAAACTCTCTTGCTCAGTCATCTTCACAGTTAAAGAAGTGCATTCTGATGTTTAGATGGAAAAATAAACCTGATTCTTTGTCTATCTTCCCTGTCTTTGGTTCCTTGTGTCTTGCAGTGTGCTGATGTTGCCTGCTTGTCAGTTTCCACTAGATCATATCACTTTTCTTTTTTTGTACTCTTCATATTTACTGTTCCTACAACAACTTTGCTGCCTCAAGCTTTGAAGGATAATTTCTAGCAACAGAGCTGCTGCCATGGCTGCCTTCTGTATGTTGTTTATAAGCTCTCCAATGGCAGTAGTTGAAAACCACTTACGGGAGATCTAGGCAGATAGCGTGCAGAGAATTGTACTTTCCATCCCTGCCTGTTCTCTTGTCCTCACTGATATTTTTTGTCATGCATTTGGGGCAGATATGTAGTACTCAAGGCAGTGATATCACACTGATCTTGGGATCAGAGTCCTGATCCTGTACCTATCTGAGGTTCTCTCTTGATGAATATTACTAGTGTAAGCCTCTCCTAATATGAAGTAATTCAGGTGTGGTGCATGTTTGCAGTCCTGCAGATTTGCCATCTGTTTCGGGTGGCAGCTGATACCAGTAAAATAATTTGTATCCTGGCTGCCAGTCCAGTTCATTCTTGTTTGACAGGTGCCTGTTTTCATTTGGAACAAGCATTTCAATAGTTTTGTGTACCATACACTTTGAACAGTCACTAAGGTGCTGTTTCTTTTGTAATGAATGTGACTGTGCCATGTAAAGCTTTAAGAGTTTGTGAAAGATCCATAGAACCTGAGACCTTTGCATTGGAGATTATACCAAACTAGTTAGGTAATTGTGCTCAATAATATGAGTAGGCTTGGTAGGAGTAAACTAGTGCTGTTGCAATCCATGTGTTAGCTTAAGGAAATGCGTACTGTACAGAGACAAAAGAAATGCGAAAACACTGGTAGAAGAAATAATTGAGTGCAGAATCAAGTTTTACTACTTTACTGTCTCATGGCAAGTATTATACAAGGAGGTGATCTTGTTTATAGTAGCTGAACAAAATACACTGACATCTCTTTTGCAAGTCTCTTTCATAGTGGAAGAATAGATGCACATTAACGGATGAGAATTGTGAATTGAATTGAGTGATTAAATGTATTTTATTTATTTATTTATTATTTTTACGTCCTGGGTGCTCATCTAGATGTGTTTGTTTTTTTTTTTTTTGCTTTATTTTCCTGCAGGATGACAGACCGAAGCTTCAGAAGCCGGCAGTAAGTGTGTTTCTTGCAATGTCATGTTATTTCTTTTGAGTGTTAGGTGGTGTCTCTCTGTAAAGACTCAGCAGCAAAAATAATTAACTTTATTTAAGTGTGGTGTTTCTGATCATAGGCCTCTTAAACCTGTTGATCTGGCCTTATAATTTATTTTTCCTGTTAGCTTTTCTTTTCTCTAATTTTTGTGGTTTCTAACAAAGAAGTTAAGTCTTATGACATTATACTACAACAAAAAGATGAATCTAGAATCTGTCAGTGGTTTTCTAGTATCAGTTTAAGAAAAATATTTATAGACAGGATAGGTTAAGCTTATGCTTCTAAACAAAAGAGAAGCAAATGACTTAACAACATATTGGCATACTGGTAGATAGACAATTCAGACAGATTTGATAGCTGTAGTATAGATCAGTTAATGAATCCTTTTCAAGATGCTGTTTGCTTCCTGACTACTGCAGCAGACTTTGGTGTCCTGTCAGTGCAATAGTGTATTTGTTCCAACATATTCTTCTGTCATCATTAAAGTTGTGTTGGCATTCAGCTTGTGAACTCCTAAAATTAGTGTCCATTAAAGAAGTAAGTAAATCAGAGATGAAACTGTACAGTTATTGCTGCTGAGCAAATAGAGGCTGGTTGGCTGGGACCATCTTCTGGCCTTGGCACGTCTGTTTATATGAGGTGTTAAACTTAATAGGTGTTCGACCGTGCTCCACGTGGTTTGACTTTAGGGTTAGTTCTTCATAGAGATATAATTACTGAGCCTTTTTTCTTTAAACCTAGCATTTGTTGTGCATCAACCTGTGACAGGCTTCTGAAAAAGTAGCCTGTTTAGACCCGTGGAAAGATGTGAGGAATCTCTTTCACTCTTTGAGAATGTTTATAGTGCAGTCATACTGAAGGAATTCATTTTTCTGTTCAGTTTTAATCTTAGATCTTCAGCGCCATGTGCAATTGCTAATCCAGAAATGAATAAGTAGGCTTAAAAACTGTGCAGCCAGCATTTGATCTTACAGTGATTCTTTTTCTTTGGAAACCAAATTTAAAAAAAAAAAATGCATATCTATATCAAAAGATATAATAACTTGCCTGTTATTCTTACGAAGTCTGAAATGCCACACTAACAGACTGAGCTTAACAAGCCTCATTTGGATGTAAATCAGGACCTTGCTTCTGTGTAAGAGTCTCATGTATTCATTTGGAGTCCGTTCAATTAGATTTTCAGCAAGCAAGTGATCTTTGTCTTTTAGGCCACTAAAACTTTTCGTATGTAATCTGAGGTTGAAGTTTCATGAAAATTGGGCAGCAAAATTTCTTGTGGTGCGTTTTTTTTTGTTTGTTTTTTTTAAATGAATTTTGTTGCAATGTTGACTACAAAAACTGCTGCTATCTAGCTTCTAATTCAACAGTTCTGTTACAGGAAATCTGAGAAACTTTTCTAAAGTCAGAGCATTGAGTTGTTCTCAAAATTAGTCTCCCTTGATCAGTTTTGAGAAATTGAGGGGCTAGTTAAGTATGGACAGGAATATGTGCTTGATGTAAATCTCTCTCTGCTTTGCTTTTTAGGAAACTCTTATTACCACTGTGCAGTCTAATTCCAGGTACAGTATGGCATCTGATATCAAATTTGAAATTCCTCACAGTAATGTTTCCGAAGTTCAAGATATAGCACCTCTCTGTAGGAAACAGATGTGGAAGGATGCTGCATAACAAGTTCCATTGTGTGTGTACTATAGTTTGGCATCTGTGTGCCATTTTACATGCATCTTAGTGTAATGTCTAGATTTTTTTTTTTTCTTGCATTAATCAGGCTCTACCAAATTGCTTACGCTTACAAGCTCTCATTTCTGGATGCTGTTGGCTGAATAGAAGACATTTGATGCTATTAGTGATGTGTCTTCCATTTTTAAGATTTGCCACAGGTGTTGTATCTAAGGGAAAGAAGAGGATTGTCTACAAGAAGGAAAATCTGTCAGTGGTGTGGGGGGTGGGCATATGTTCAAATATCATTAAGTCATTATTTTTAAAGTTATACTTTGCTTACTGTTGCCCATTGCTGAAACCTCAGAATAACTTTCTACACCCCTTGAAATGAGAAGCTGGGTATTTGAAAGTTGTATTTGAATGTTGTTAAGTCCTAAATTTCTATGAAATGGTTTTGGAATGAGTGATATTCTGGGCATGATGCCATGATTTTAAACACATCTGGAGTCTTCCTCTTTTCTAGCAAACAAATTTGTTTTAAGCTTTAGTGCACAGTCTGAAGAGGACAGACTTTTTTTTCTTGGCTAAAGTGTTACTGGCCTAGGTGTTCTGCTCTTGTCTTAACATTCTGTATTTCTTAGGGTGGGAGGGACAGACGCTATTGGAACAGTGACTTTTTGAAACTTGCTGGGTGTCATTTCCTGAAATACTTATTTCAAAAACTTCTTCCTAGTTCATGGTCCAACTGGGTGATCCCGGCAATAGCAGCAATTATTGTGGCCCTGATGTATCGTTCCTACATGTCGGAGTGAGCATCTTACTGAAAACTAATGCAAGAAGAGACTGATCTGGGAGAGAATAGAAGCAATCCTAACCCAATATATTTCCAGACAAAAGCCTGATGTCTGAAGATAAATTCAACTTTTTCAGAAAACTGAACAATTCTTTTCTGCTGTGCACTTTCTTAATGTTGCCTTCTTATTTGCTGCTGAAGTAATAAAAGGCAGCATTTCTTTTCGTATAACGATATATTCTCTAATGAATGATTTGATAACTGTATTAGTTTCTGTATTAAAATAGTTTTGTAAGTAGCATTCTGATTCTGGTTACATCTTTTTAATCTGTAATGGGTCTGTAGGGCTTTCTTTGCATATAAATTTTATAGCTTTAAATTACTACCAAAATTTGTACATGTATTTGTCCATGTACGCAACTTAACTTAAAAATCATGTCTTCTTAAATGTAGAATGTTTGAGAAAGAGGCTAATTAAAATAAACATAATGGAAAAAGTTGGGTATAGTAATGAGTACAGGTGCCTGTAAGTGTGTGGGTCCTGCCAGCTGGGCTATGAGAAGATAACTTTCCTTCCCTCTTGCCATGTGCTCTTAGAGTTGTTACAGGTACTCCCTGCTGGCAAGCTGTTCTGTTTGACTGCCATGGGAAAATTAAAAGTAAAATATGAAATCCACTGGCCCAGTTACGTCCGTGAACTGTTGAACTGTTCTGCAAAAACAGGCAGAAAGTGCTCTGTAAATTCCACTACAGGTAATATAACTGCTACTGATTAATACTGTTCTTGCCAAGCACTCAGGTGACTCTGAAACTTGTTCTGAAACTTCTAGACTTGTATGCAATCTTCAACTTTATCATGGTATGTCGTGAAGGAAAAAAAGTGATGCTCAGAGTCTGTTTCTGACTGTTCTGTTATGTGCTCCTTGGTGCTTTACTACGGAGAGATGACCATTTTCTGTGCTAAATACAGGACAACTGAAAGTCTGCATTTTGTGGTGAATTTTTTTATTTTTATTTTTTAGTCATATATAAATGATCATGAATAAAAGTTTAATTGCTTACTTTTTCCTGGCTGAAATACACTCATTTCAATCTTCTTTGAAGTTTTGGAAGGGATGCTTTTGCCTTTTGGGGCCCTTTTCAGGTGAACCCATTCAATAATGCGTCCTCTAAATGAGATCCTTTATCAAGTAGGGAAGTTGCATGTAAAATGTGTGATAGTGTATCCCAGAACAGTTACTGTGAATAAATGATTCTAACCCCTCTGTAATAAACAGCATGTCCTCAACACCAGCTAGGGACTGTTAGCAGTGGTTTGCCTTTGTAAGCTCTGACAGTCACCAGCACTTGTAGCCCTATTGCAACGACTGCCCCCTGGGAGCACCATGGAAAATGCATTCAGTGTAGGTCTTGTATCAAAATGAGAGATAGGAGTTCTGTGATTTCAGATGATAAACACGTGTCTTACATATGCATAAGACAATAATATGTCAAGGATTCCTTATTGGGGGATTCTTTTTACCTTTGAAGCAACTAAGGATCTATTAAAACTTTTTGCAGAAAACATCTCACAGTTGACCGTGAAAGTGCTTAGTATCTTACTTTGGTATTCTTGAGTTCTCTTCTATCCGACTTGATTTACAACTATAGGCATTTACATTTGAGTAAATCCCATCACTGTATTTGCCTTGGAGACTTGACTTGCACTATAAACATCAGTGGTTGGGATTTTGTGTAGTACTAATTTCTTATTCTGTCCTGTTGCCCCAGCTTTTGCTCTCAGTGTAAGGTGAAGCTGAGTTGAAAGTTCAAACGTTGGCTTGTTATAGATTACCTTTAAAAAGGATATATTAACTCTTAAGTTGATATTTAGACTCATAAACTAAATTTGAAATACTGAAGTTTCTGTTAGTTTTTAAAGTAATGTTTAAATTCACATCTGAGCAAGAAAAAAAGTTTCAGAAAGCTTAACCTTTCAAACAATTTTGCAAGGAAGAATTTTGCAGAAGGGGATTATTATGTCCACATCAGCAAATAGGGTAATGCAATCAAAGTGGATCTATACAGCAAAATGCTTGTTGCAAAAGGTGCTTTTTTTTCCTTTATGCTTCAGGAGCTTTACTATGGTATTGTTCTGTTTGCAGCCCATATAGCAGATGCTTACTGGAGGTTGGGTTTTACTATGTTATACCCTGGAGTATCTATTCAAGCTCAGCAGTGTAAAAGCAGTCCAGCTGGCACAGAGAGTTTCCATTGTGTGAACTAAAAATGCAATGAGTGCAGACAAGTAGCAGATGCAAGTTAAAGTGCTACTGTAGGGCACTCAGCTTATTCCTTGAAGTTAGTGTGTTTGTGTCAGTGCTGGTGTAAGTTGTTCCCAAGAGAAGGGCTTTATTGTAGTGGATTTTTAAATGTAAAATGATGAATGTAAAAAATATATTAATAATCCTTTTTAATATAGTAATGTTAGATGTGCATTCCATAGAGAGTCACATAGGAACTTTGATGTGACTTCAGCTATTAATTTTGAATATGAGAGGAAGAAAAAAATTGGGTGCGGTGAGGAATGAATTACTTTGCTATTGCAAAACTTTTCAGATGAATTAAGGGCAGTTAATATTCTTATGATCTGACAGCAAAGAGTGGGCAAAGATCAATTTATTTTCAGAACGAGAATCCTCATCTTCAAATCCCATCAAAGATACTTGATCTAATTCACTCTATTTGTCTGGTCATGTCCTTTAATACTAATTTTTGTTTGGACAAGCTGGTTTTGGTGATCAGTGTTTTAAATCAGATGTCATCCCATGTTTACTTGTACAGCAGCACTATTTATACTGCTCTTGTGTCCTGAAATCATTTGTTTGTGTACTGCATTTTTGGCCTTAATTTGACTATGTTCTGTTGTTCAAAAGAGTGCATAGTGAGAAGAGAGCTCCTTTCAATGGAGACAGCATTGGCTCCCTCTTGCTTTGTGTGGATTAAAGCCAGCACACTTGTTCTCTTTCTCCCTGTGCTATGTTGGGAAAATAAAATGCTGTCTTTTTCTCTGGCCTACTTGCCTTGGCACAACAGTTTCTCTAGGTTTTGGTGTTATGCTGCATTCAGGATTTTGCAGAATGCTGGAGAGGAACTGGCAAGGGGGTAAAACTAGGCAGGTGGAATACAGTCACAAATCTGTAAGTCAGTACGTTGGCAGAGACAAAAAGAAAAAAAGTCACTACTGTTTTTGTTTTTTGAATATTTGATGTTGAGGGTAAATGAGTATTTTTGAATTCAGAGTCATGCTGACAAACTTGTTGGAATGTTTTCTGCGAGGCTGGCAGTGAGGATTACTATCTGAAGCTGTCAGAATGATTGAGCTAAACATACAAAAGGATTTTAGAAAGCATACAAAAGGAGGAGGAGAAAGTTCATTCTCCTGTAGGACTGATCAGATCTAAGTTGAAGCTGTTAACCAGTAGATCATAAATTTGAGTTTTGCTTTCCTGATTTTACTTTACTTTCATGTTACATTACATTCCTTCTCCTTATTTGTTGAAATATTTCAAATTGTGGGTGAGCAGACGAACACCTGAATTCATGAGAAATGGTGAAATACTACATCTCGTAAGGTGACTAATGCTATATTTTCTGTTCTTTCTGAAAACTAGTTAGGCTTGTTCTTGATCATCTTACAGGTAAGAGCGTGCATAAAGCAATTCTTGAAATTTTTTTTCCCAGGTTGCTAAAACTGGGATATGCAGTGTAGCTACTTGTCATTATTGATGGCTGCTAAAACAGAGCTCAGAATGGACTAGATTGTACTGTGGAGTCTTATATATAAGAAATAGATTTTGACTTCTGTATAGTATAATTTCTGCTCCTGTTTTTTCCAGTCTACTGCGCTTAGGCAGAAAGCATAATGCCAGAAAACCTTAGGGAAACAGTTGTGGTATCCCTGGACAGAACACTACAGAAATCATGTGGGCTCCCAGAGACTGCATCCCAGGAAAATACCCAGTAGCATATTCTCTGCAGAAATCTATCCTTTTTCTGAAGATCCTGGTCCTTGCCTAATGCTTGATGACCAATTCTATTACAGGTAAAAGCACTACACAGTATCTCTGGAGTTCCACCTACTTAGGTCCTGGATAAATGCAGCCTTATATTGTTTGAAATCAAGAGGTTGTTAGCCATCAGCTGTGGGAAAAGGACTGCCTTCAAGTAGAATGTCTTTTGGAAACTGCTTCAGGGGCTAGGAGGCAGGTAGATTGGAAAGTAGTAAGCCAAGCAGGTGGAGTATTTTCCAGTGACATCTTGAAAATAGGGAAGGATTGTTTCTCTTGTTACATCCAGTTGTCACAGACTTCTGAAACTAGTTGATGCTTTAAGCATCACTCATCATGTCTTAACAGGGCTTGCAAGGATTAACTTAAGAGCATGATGAGTATTATTGCCTATTTAGGTATTAAGGGTAGACGTGAGAGAAAAACTCAGCCTGTATCTTAGAAGCCCACAGGTTGGTGGGTTGTAATTTGAAACAAGCAAATATGTCCTTTCATTTGTAAACTGAATGGATTCATGTCTTATGTTTACTTGGATCCATTTTCAGAGTAGGGTTGCAGTGAGTAACAGCCTTTCATAGAATCACTGAGGTTGGAAAAGACGTTCAAAATCATCCAGTCCAACCATGCACCTAGCACCAATATTTCCCAACTAAACCATGTCCCTCTGAATGTTTTTGGAACACGTCTAGGGATGGTGACTTCACCACCTGCCTGGGCAGCATGTTCCAGAGTCTGACCGTACTTTGTGAGAAGAAATTTTTCATAACGTCCAATCTGAATCTCCCCTGGCACAACTTGAGGCCATTCGCTCTAGTCCTATTGCTAGGAGAAAAGGCTGACCCTCACCTCACTACAGTCTCCTTTCAGGGAGTTGTGGAGAGCAGTGGAGTCTCCTCTGAGCGTCTTCTTCTCCAGACTGAGCGATTCCAGTTCCCTCAGCCTCATATGTCTTGTGCTCCTCACCAGCTTCCTTGCCCTGCCCTCGACATGCTCTTGATGTCTGTCTAGTAGTGAGGGGC
The DNA here is from genome assembly GCF_987193195.1 of Phasianus colchicus. NCBI lineage: Eukaryota > Metazoa > Chordata > Aves > Galliformes > Phasianidae > Phasianus > Phasianus colchicus. Next base: position 38,378,295 of record NC_143438.1, read on the forward strand.
CCAAACTGAACTCAGTACTCGAGGTGTGGCCTCACCAGAGCTGAGTACAGAGTAATGATCACTTCTTCTGCTGGCAACACTATTTACGATACCAGCTGGAGTGCCATTGTCCTTCATGGCTACCTCTCCACACTGCTGCCTATGTTCAGCTGGGTGTCAACCAACACCCCCAGGTTTATTTCTTCCATGCAACCTTCCAGCCACTCTGCCCCAAGCCTGTAGCATTGCCTGGAATTATTGTGGCAAAAGTGCAGGACCCGGCCACTTGGTCTTGTTGAACTTCATCCCATTGGCCTCTGCCCAGCGATCCAGCCCATCCAGATCCCTCTTTCTACTCCCTGGTAAATTGACGCTTCTTTCCTTGATGTCATCTGTAAACTTACTGAGGGTACACTCAATCCTCTTGTCCAGGTCATCATTAAAGATACTGAATAGGACAGACTGCAGTATCGATCCCTGGGGAACAGCACTTGTGACTGGTTGCTAACTGGATTTAACTCCATTCACCACCGCTCTGGGCTTGGCTCTGCAGCCAGTTCTTTACCCAGTAAAGAGTGTACCTGTCCAATCCATGGACTGTCGGCTTCTCCAGGAGAATACTGTGGGAGACAGGTGGGGTCTTTGCATGGGTCAAAGGAGTACAAGCACTTTACAAATAGTACTGGAAGTTTTGTCAGCAGTTAGAATTAGAAAATCTTATTTTAATTTCAGGTGATTCTGTAGAATTATTTTTTGACCCTATTTAAGTAGCAAAGATACTGGAGTAAGGACACAGGTTTTTGTGTATGTATTTTCTTGCCTTGGTGAGGACATCAGACCGGAGCATACGGATTAACAAGTTACTAGAGTACGAGCTAGAGTGTGTAGATTTAAAGCTAACTAGCTTCATGACAACTCCTGGTGGTGAGTTGCTCCTATTATTGCATGCATATACTTTCACCACCTCAGATAACTTTCACCACCTTCCCTAAGAGATTTATGATCATATGCTTGAGAAGCTTAACATCTAGTCGGTATGAAAATCTATCTGACTGAAAGAGGCTTACCTGTCTCAAAGCCTGATGAGGCCAGCATGTGTCTCAGAGCACACATTCTTAGGATCAACCTCTTCACAACTCTCTTTTTTTTTTTCATACAGAAAATTGTTGTCAGGAAAATAAGTGTCAGCAGGTGAGAAACAAAGGGGATAGTCACTGGAGAAAATGGAAATAGCCTTTGAAGCAAAGAATATCATCCAGGGTTTCCCTTTTGAGCTGTGTAACCTAAGTGCTAAGCTGCAGACAGCCTTACTCTTTTCTCTTTGCCGTCAATCTGGCATTGTGTTTTCTGTCACTGGAACAGATGAACTATTTGAGCACTGTTCGTGGACAAAGTTTTACAGCTTGAGTGAACTCCCAGTGTGGAGTGAGCATGGCTTTGGACGCACCCTTCTCATAGCTGTCACCATGCGGGTGCATTCTGTGCCATGGGTTTGGGCTGCATGAGGCACAGCAGCACAGCTCCAGACTTGTTACAGGTTTCCAGGAGGACATGTTTTAGTTTGTTCTTCAAATCAGCAAAAGCCCATTAGTAATCCCTTAAAAATAGGTGATCTTCCTCCTTGCTCATCTGAATTCAAGAAATAAGGTTAACATCAATAAATCAGCAAACTGTGTACTTCTTGTCCTTTAAAAATCTGTATTTTAAACTCATCAGTGCAACAACTCTGCTTTGTGTGTAAAATGCCCAATACAAACAGACTGTGATCTTGCTTGTAGTGCTTAACTGCTCTAATAACACTACTGGAAAGGGTGTCAGTAGCAGGGCTAGCAGGTAAACTGATGAACCTAAATTCCCTTATAAATACTAATCTCAACACGTGAGAGTTTTCTTTCATTTTGTGAACTACTAGAGCAATAAAAATCTGAAGTACAGAATGGAGACTACAATCATTGTCTTGAAATTGAGAATAAAATGAGCAAATAATTGCAGACATGCTGTGGAGTATTATTTTAAGTAAGCAACGGTGGTATGTATGTCTCCCAACACCAGTCATTCTATCCCTGGGGTAAGACTTCTCTTAATAAGCTGATTTTCAATCCACTCATACAGTGCCATTAGAAGAAGGATAAATTTACTTTCATTTTTCTTTCAGTAACACAACAGAAAAGGACTTCAAAGGTGTTAAAATGTTACACTAGTTTGATGAGTTTTAGTATTCACTGATCATGACCTGGCTGTAGTGTTACCTTTGGAGACCAGTGACCAGGAAATCACAAAGAAAATATGATTTCCAGAAGAATTTGATTGCTACATAAGGAAACTGTGGGGTTTGTTTTCTTTTTAATTAAATAAACTTTAAATTGAAACAATTGCATTTATTTTAGAGGGATCAACCCAGTCCACACAACAAAGTACTGCCCAAATGCTCTGGAATAGGCATAACCTTAATCCAGAAACAAGTTTCCGTAGTTAAACATACTTTTTTTAATGATTTGTTTCATAAATCAGCCATATGTAGATGCCAAATCCATTCAAGCAGCTGCTCAGCACATGACAAAATTTCTCTCCTAGGAGTATAACAAAATAGGCATTATCATCATCTGTGTGTTGCACCATAAACAATGTAAACAGAAAATACTATCAAAACTAAATATCAAAACAAGTTTTTTTGGCTTCTTAGTGGCTAACACTTTATTCAGAGATACACCATATACCCTAGCTGCCAGCCTCCTCTAGATTTCTCCATTTCGCAAAGTAGTTTGAGTCTTATTTTTACAAAGAATGGCTCCAAGCAGGTCTGCAGGCATTTCATTTCTCTGCCCTATTGGTAAAAATGTCATCAGGTACATTCAGAGATTTCACAAGTTCATGACTTGATTTCTACTCTGACTCACAAAGTAGATCAGAGATTACGAGTGTAAAATACAATTTGTGTAAGGCACTCATCAGAGGTCTTTAAATTACTAGCAATATACAAGTTTACTGAAATGAAGTGCAAGATAGTATGCCTCTAGCATCCTTCCTGTTGCAGAGGTAGCTGCACCTCAGCAGCACAGCCATGAAGGAGACACAGTCTTTATTAGAAATACTTCAGCAAAGTAAACAGATTTACTGAGCTAAGGCATCAAGGTCTTTATGTTTGCTTAATGACGAGAACTAGTTGGACTCTAGTTACTCCGTGCTGCTGAAAGGACCTACATATCTTACTAATTGCTTATGTAGCTGCGGATATATAGATGTGTGTTAATAGTTGAAACTGGAAAGCTGGTATAGAGAAATCAACTACCAAGCTTATCTGCTCACCCATGAGAAAGAGGCTCTGGAAAAAACTTTTCTCCTTGAACATTTCTGTTCACAGTTTTACCTAAGAATGAATAGCTCTCTTCCACCTTTTCTCTCAAGCCCTCAAAGCCTTCTTCTGGGGGGTGAAATTTGTGTCTGCATTTTGTAGCTGTACAAAAAAGACAGCATTCAACCAGGCCAAGGTCTCAGCCCAAACAGTGCTGCGTTGCTGTCAGACAACACGACCAGCAAGGAACAAAAGGTTTTCTAAGAGGTTGAAGTGATCTATTTTTTTTCCTTGTCAAGATAAAATTACAGAAATGTGTGCTGTGCAGCCTTACGTGGCTTTTGTCAGCTCTGCTGCTGCATTCTCTTCCTTCAATGCCAACTCATCCCACTGCATGCACAGCATGCCATAGCCAGAGGCTGCAGGGGATTTGTACAGGTCCTGTACTCAGGCCCTGGTATGCACTATACCTTTAATTCAAAGATAGGCAGAGGCAGATGAAAACTCAGTGCCTTTAAAACATTATGGAGCCAAGTGCTTCTGGAACACGAGTTCAAACTAACACTCTCTGGCCTTCCTGAAATGAAAGGACTCTGGGTCACACAGGAGCTTGGTCTGCTCCTAGGGGAGTTTTTGCATGATTCTCTAGAACTTGGCAGAACTTTTCTTTTTTGTTTTCACTATTCAGGATTCAGTGGAAGAAGAAATACTGCACACCCACTTCAGAAAAGGGAATTTTGTATTTGTTTTTAGTGAATACTTGCCAATGCCGCCAGCATGTTGGCTTAAGGCAATTGCTGACTCACTCTGAGGCCAAGTGTTTAATTAACTACAGCTGAATTTTTTAAAACAGATGTCTAGCTGTAGAAGACTTGGGTTGTAAAGGTGAAGTTTCAGGGCTGCTTATTGTGTTTTTTTATTTTCTGTGAAACTATGCATATTTGATTTGCAAGACTATGTTCACAGGCACCCTTGAATGCCACTAACCTCTCAGCACACACATTTTCTATGACTTACGAGAGTTGCTACAGGAGTTTCAGGTGTGCCAGGATCAGCTGTGTCAAATGAGTGCATGTTTGTGAAATGAAATCTGTGACCTTAGAGGTGTGGCTTTGTGAAGCAAGGATTGTAGGGATCTTCTTAAGTTGAAAAATTGTAAAAAAAAAATAATAAAAACAATGCCAGGATGTGGGTGGAGAGTCATAAAAAAGCTGATGAGTTGAATGAGAGTAATGGGGGGGAGGTTCTTTGTTTGTTTGTTTCCTGTAAAAATTACCATTTACAGAAACATCTAAAGCTGAAAGAAGGTGAGAAGGAAAAAATCCTTCAGGTTTATTTTTAGGGTGATGGTATGTCAAAATATCTCTTGGTCTTAGTAAGCTATTTGTAAATATGAAGTGGGTAAACAGAAAAGTAAGGTTTTAAATAAACAAGATTTTCAAAACACTTGGGTTTTGATCTCTTTTAAAAGGAAGAGATTATAAGAAAGTTTTTCCACTTACCCACAGAGTATATTTTCTCACTGATGATGTGTAGAATAATTTTGATAGGAATATAAATGGTTATGGCTTTGGAGTTATTTTGTTGGTTTTTTTGTTTGTTTGTTTTTGGGGGTTTTTGTTGTTTTTTTTTTGGTCACTGGCAAACTTGATTAAACCTTTCAGTCTCTATCAGTGCCCTGCAATAGTAACACCAATCAATCTTTACATGGTTATCCAAGCAGTTTACTTTATTGCTCCTCCTCCTCCCAGTTGCCCTAATGGTCCAATAATCTTTTGTTTGCTTGAACTTCGCCTGTCCTTCTGGGTATTGTAGAGGCAACAGTCCTGGGACAAGAGTTCAAGGCAAAAGAGTTAAATCGACTCTGTTGCGTGACAGTTCCACTCAGTGGCTGACTGCTTAATTAACTGTTTTTGTTGCCTGAGAGCTATTGCTGTTGTCTCCTATCCGAATTGCATAGAAAAGCATCCAAAGCAGTTTGTGCCCAAAGGCCTAAGTCCTGGTCCAGAGAGACACTAGAGAGCAGGAGCAATAGGGAAATATGGGACTTTACAGGGAATAGTGAACTGATCCAGCCTCTTCACACACAGTGTCTCTCTTTTTCCCCTGCTCATTGACAACCTGACTAAGCCTCAGCCCCCTAAATGCAGGCAACCATAGCAGAGGAGGCTGTCAGAGAACTGACGGGACCAGCAAGGCTCACCTGTGGCCTTCTCCTTCTCGCAAGTGTCTGCAAGCTCAAGCCATCACCCACTGCCAGGATTTGGGATTGCACTGAGGCAACTGGTGGTTTGAGAGAGACAGTAGCAGGATGAAGTGCTAGCTGATGTCTGTATGGGTCACTGAGCTTTGCCCTGCACTAGGTCAGGGAATGAAGATCAGTGCTTTTGTTGGAATTAGGAAATACAGCTACAGATGCAAAAGGATCACAGTAGATGACCTGTTTAGCTCAGCCACACCTGATGGACCTTCTGGAGACCAGGCTTTGCATTTTGTGAGAGAGTCCTGCAAACGTGAGCTTTGACCCTAACCTTAAACCGAACTGACTCCAGCCTTAGCCAGAGTCCAGCCACCCTCATTGTTCTTTGTCCAAATACTTCCATGCTTATGCAAGCTCAGTCACAGACAGAATCTGATTATATGAGGAGAGCAGGGAAAGCTGAGAACTTAGCATTAGCATAAATGATGTCTTGTCAGTCAAAAAAAAAAAAAATTAAAGCAATGATATATATATATATATATATATCTCCAAATAATATATTTCTTTTCTTTTTGAACAGAAAAGGAAGAAGGAAAAGGAAGGAGCTATTTATGGAAAAAACCTCAATAAACAATATGGTTGAAACTGTTATGCATGCGAGTGTAGGATCTACCCCTTTCCTTTGGTGTCCTTCCACTACTTGTCTGAGTAGAGTGGGTATGGTGAGATGTCAGCATCCCAAGTACTTTGCTGGAATGAGTTTGGTGCTGGCTGTTTCTTCCTCCTGTTGTAGGAACCTCTGAAGGTCATTTCCATGTTTGCTAACAACCCTTGTGCTTTGCTCTTTCTTCATAGAGCTGCATTTCTGTTACATCTGAATTCCCTATACATGGTACATTTTACCTATGTTAAATATTTGTTCTTTATTATTTTTGTTACTACTAAAATGGGTGTTTGGCTCCCAAGCCTGTGTTTCATTATTTGATCACTGCTGTGCTGGCTATGGTCCTGCAGCCCTCAGCACTAGCGTGTGCTCCTCATCTCAAATTTTGGGCCTGCTCTGCAAGCCCTGCAGTCATACCCAGCCTGTTCTTCTCTGCATTGCATCATCATGTTAAGGTCATAAATATTTTGTCAGACGCACAGAAGCTACGTATTACTACTCTGTATATACAAGCTATGGCTGTGCCATGTGAAGACAAGCAAAGCAAGTTAGGTGTTGCTACCTGGTCCTTACAAATGCTGTCACAGATACAAATAAAACCAAACAAAGGGAAATCTCCAGGCAGGTCTAAGCAAAGTAGACCTGAGAAACCACAGTACTGAGGCTCTGCAAAGTCAACACGGAGTCCATGCCCTGTAACCTGCAAGAATTGCAGGTTAGACAATATGCTGTCTTCACAGGGATGCAGCCCCCAGAGTACCTTGGACTTATTTTTTGAACGTGGGGACGCATAGCATCATGAGAAGTTACCCCCAACCTGACCCTACCCTGTGCATCCTGTGTGGCCTGAAATGCTGATACATTGTGTCAAACAAGGAAAGAAGCCTTTGGTTCAGCCTGGCTAACCCTTACCAGCTCGGTTACCTTCCTGCTTTGGGCATGGCAGGTTCTGATCCCTTATCTCAAAATCACAGGCAAGTGTGCGTCTTGAAATTCATCCTCTTCCTTTTTCTTTATATGATCCCATGCTCTGTGGAGTGCTGGTAGATATATGAGAAAGCAAGCTCGGGTTTCCATCCACAGCACTCTCCTTGGCCGGGACCACCTGTGGTGGCAGGGACCTTGCCTGAAGCTAGGCCTTTACCTCAGCTGAAGGTCCATGGAGGAAGCCCTGAAAACTTGGGCTGGTGCTGGGTCTACCGCTTCACAGTAGCCTCAAAGAGGGCTGAAGGTTGTTGTTAAAATGCTAGGCTTGGTTGGAGGTAGCAAAGTGAATTTTGACTGGGCCATAACAGAGGAGGCTTCTTTCTCTCCCTCTTGGCCTTTAAATTAACCTGGGTCATGCTCTAGACTCCCCTTGCCACATAAGCTTTGCAAAGATCCAGCTTTGAGATCCTTAATGGACTCAGTGGCCACATTTTGCAGATGCTACTTTTTAATCCTGTTAGGTGAATGCATTTATTTCATAATTGAATTGCAAAGCACTTGGCTGTATTTTCAGTAAAGTACTCCTAACTTTATTCCAAGTCTTGTTCCTTGATCAGCCTCATTTCTAAGTGAAGGATATTTTGGAGATCATTTATGCTTTAGAACTAGTTAGAATAAATAGGACTTACTATGGAGCTTGTATGGGAATTACACAATTTTTAAGGGGAGAGGAGGATAATGCTGGTAGAAATAGTTTTTATGTTAGAGCTCTGGCTTGAGCTGTAGATTGTATGTTTTAGACTTTGGGTTTTCTGAAATGAGGCTTGATAGAGTGCTTCCAATACACGTCAGCTGCCTTTTTAAAAATGGCTATCTGAACCATGAGTCCATGGTAATTCTTGGAAGATTCCTGTCCTCAGAGTCTCTTCTGGAAGTATTACACCTTTCTTCAGGGGAGCTGGTTGCTATAAAGGACAGCTACACCAGGTTGTAGGTGTACACTAGTGTGCCCAAAAGGCAATGTTTTTTTTAAGTCTTCACCTTCAGAAGGCCCTTTATCCAGGGCTCAGGTTAACACTTGTGCATTTTGGGTTGCAATGATGGAACAATAGATCAGAAAAAGGGCAAACAGGGAGCTGATTCATAAATCAGTACAGGTTGATTTTGTTTGTGTGTGCGAAAGATGCATGCTTGAGTTCACTGAAGAAAAATAAGGTCTCACTTAGAAAAAGCCCCAAGGAATTAGATATAGCACTTCTTGCCATGTTCTGTCCTACAGTTGACTGGATAAGATTATGGCTGCATTTGTTTTAACTTTTGGAGGCTGGAGAATGAGCACAGGTCAAGTGCTATGGCCAGTCATGGTAGCTTTATGATGTCCAAACATAAAAATTGGCTAGGGCTTGGGTTAGTCTCTGAGTAAGGGCTGCCCTTGCTCAAATAATGAAAATGCTTTGTTAATGCATGTATTTTAGGTGATGCTTCTCAACTTACTGACACATTGATGTGTCAGTGTCTCTGGACAAGAGGAGCTGACGGCAATCCTAATTGACAAGAAGATCAGGCTAGCAGAAGTAAGTTGGCTGGGGTTGTTAAAGCAAGTCCTGGTTTGTGGTCTTCTTTGCATGATCATGTCTCATATACCTGCTGCTCTGTGGTGCCATGCTGGCAAGCAGAGACCAACCTCCTTGGGCATTCTCATCCTCTGCATGGGATCTGCCTACTGCTGTGTGTGATGTACCACCCACAGCCCCTTAGCTGTGGAGGGCTGCCTGAACTAGATCTAAGCAGTGGAGATCGGTGCCTTGGTCATGTTTTATTTCCAACTTAATGTAATGTTAATGTAGTTGCAAGAATAATGGTGCTGGAAGCTAGATGAAAATATTGCTTTATGTCCAAAATTAAAGATCCTTAAAGTCATTCTTGAGATTTGTTTAATTCTTGAGGCTTTTAGTATCCAGCAAAGAACCTTTGTCTGAGTTAAATTTCCCAATGAGTAGAATAGCATGATGTTCAGAGATGTCCTGTTGTTAAATAGGCTGAGCAAATTGGTACCCTTGATCACATGAACCATAACATAGATTTCCTTCTGCTTAAGGTCCCTGAGGACTTGATCTGAGAGGAATGGCTTTGGAATCCTCCGAGTGCACAAGCAGGCTGAGTGAGGCTCAGCACGCTATGCAGGTGCGGCTAAGCTTTTCTTCTAAGACATGAGGAGAGGGTAAAGGGTTAGAAGGAGCCTGAAGTCTGTTCCTCGTGTGAGGAGAAATGCTTTAATGTTTTGTGGTGCTGAGTTCAGTAGCTCTGACAACCATGTACTGGTGGATGTAGGCCTGTTCAGCTGAAAGCTGCTGCTTTGTGCCACTGGTAGCTGGTGTATAGCCTAGTCTGTAACTCAGTGTACTAGTGCAGTGATGTTTTCTTAAGTGGCAGGTTTGCACTGTCCATGATTGTAATGGAAGAAGAATGGAGATAGATGAGCTCAGCAAACATCACCAGCAAAAACAGCCCTTCCGTATGGTCAAGATCATCTGTAATGACTTTTGCTTAAGCAACAGCAACCCTTTTTTTCTTGTTTCCGATCCTTTGTTTCACTTCGGTCCCACCTAGCTGAGAAATTTCATGTTGCTATTCAGTGTGTTGAGTATTTAAAGCATTGTGTTAGTGTTTTCTGAAACAAGTGATATTTTTGAGCAATTATACTTTATGATGCAAAACATTGACATTTTGCACTGCCTTTCAAAGTACATGTGTAACACTTCAAATACTGCAACATGTTGAAACTTATCTTGAAATGGACATAGATTTTTGCCGATTGATTTTATTATTTTGCTTACAGTCAATTCTGAGCTGCTGAAAAGGAACATTTTCCCCTCAGACAATTTATTAAAACAATAACAACAACAACAAACCAATTACTTTTACAGCTCTTTGAAAAAGTTGTCTGTTGAACAAATGCAAAAGAGTTCAGTACTTCCAGTCAAACTTTGGACTGTTTGATTACCAAATGTCTATTAATCAGTAAAGGAAGTTTTTCAAACTGTGTGGGTGAGAACTTAAAAGGAAACATCTTGATACGATTTTAATGTTAGCCCTTTAATTACATAATGTAATGCAATTAATGTTTTCATCCACAGGAAGAAAATGCACCATTTGATGATATGAAGGTGAAAGTAAAACATTTGGAATAGAAAAGAAATAATCAGACAATAGTAGATTGTAATCCAAACAGTAGATTATAATCCAAGACTAGATCTGATTCTGGTGAATAGGGTAAAGTTTTTACTTTTACATAATCCCTTCAGTTAGTTTTTGTTATTTCATTTTGTTGATAAACTCTGAAAGTCCTTGTGCATGTGCTCTAGACCTATGCCACTATGTTTGTTATAGAAAGAGCATGCATTTCTATCCTTGAAAATATTAGGAGCTTGACTAGATGTGACCCTGAGCATCTGATCTAATTCTGAAGTTGAATCTAATTTCAAGGTTGGTACTGCTTTGAACAGGGATCAGGCTAGATGGGATCAGGAGGATCTTTCTAACTGAGGTTCTTCTGTGATTTTGTGTGTGTGTGTGTGTGTATATATGTGTACACAAGCAAGTAGTGAAAGAAGGTAACCTCTCAATCCAACACATCTTTTTCACTGACAAAATCAGTATGAAGTTTGTTTAGTACTCTTGCTGTATTATTGAGTAAAAAAATGATAGTCTGTTATATTGGTCTTCCAAAGCATAGAAGTATAAAAAATTAGCTATATAGCAACCAGGCCATTTGAATAAGGGGCTCCTGCAAGTTAATTTTCCATTAGATACTGATTTCTTGGAGGAAAAGATTCTGGAAACAAGCTCGAAGCCCTGCTTCTGTGCACAGCAAAAAGTGACCTGCAGTAGTGGGCAGAGGTAGTGGCCTAAAGCAGGGCAGAGGCAGGACGCGGGTGTCTCCACCATCCTATCTTGATCAGTCTTTGCCAATAAACCTCTGCTATTTACACAGTATTTCTTTTCCTCTCTCTCTGTCTGTTTTACTTCATCTTCTCCTTTTCTCTTCTAGTTGCTGTTGTTTAGGAAAGACGTTTAAATTCTATCCAAATCCTTTCTCAATGGCCAGAATTTATGTTCTGAAATATATAGTCATCAGAAAAGAAAATATTGTTTGGAGAGAAAGCCTCCTAGAAGACGTGATGTATTACTCTATCTTGGTTTTTCTGCTGTTCAGTATGCAATCACAAGACTACTTCAGCTTTTGAAACAGACTTAAGAAGCTTTGAAAGTTAAGTGGATTTTGACAGCAGTTCAAAACTGAAATTATAGCTGGTATTTCTTCAGTGCAATCTCCGAGGGTTTGATGATTCTTAGATTCAGGCATTCATCTGTGAAGCCTGGAAATGTTGCAATCTAATGCTCACCCACGATGAGAAAAAGTTGTGCAAGCGGATGAAAATGGCTTTGTAATGGGTTAAAGGAACAATGTAATTGGGAAATGTATTACGTAGAGATCAGAGTTTAGGCTGTTGCTGGTATAAATGAGCATAACCCTGTGCTAACCTACAGATTTACTCCATCTTTCAGCATCTGTGCATGGGACATTGGAGCAGTGAGGGAGTTACTAGTTATACTCCTGGAGATGAAAATAAATGCAGAAAGCATGGATGGCAAAATGAGGGTCTGTCTGCCAAGAAACTCAAGTTCTGGCCTGCTGACTAAAGTACCTTCATTTTTCCTTCCTTCAGATCCCGGAGCTCAGGGTTTAAAGTAGCCTGGTACTTAGGTGTAATATTTGAATGGTAAGGAGCATAACACTAAAACAGAAAATAAAAATTCTGGCAATTATATTTCATTACAAAGGAGCTTTCAATTAAAAGGAACATAATTAATAGCAGCTATACACAAGATTTCCTCAGTTCTTCACCACAGAAGGTCGCTGTAAAGCAGCCTGAAATAGTGTTTCTGGAGGTGGTTTTCATTTGAAATGAAAATGAAATGTTTATACTCAAAATGGACAAAGAGTCATGCAGAATAATAAAACAGCAGTGGCTCATGCAACCCTTTTCTATTCAGTGGCTTCAGTAGCTTCCCCTGACTTTTCTGCCAAATGAGGTCAAAGATAAAATATACCACGAAATTCCTAAAAGCCAGGATTAAAAATTGAGTTGGCTCCATTTTTAGCTAATCTCCTTTATTTCTTCCTTTCTCTTAGCAGTACAGCCAGGTCTGGAGATCATCCCTAATGATATGACTGCAGTGGAGAGGTACACGTACATACATGATGTATTCATGTCATTTATGAGCATTAACTTGCAAATTGGCTTGATTGATGGTCAACAGCCAAGTGAACACTGATGTAAGATGGAGACCACCTAGGGGAAGAGCATCAAGAAGTGGTTTTTACAAATGTCTCCAAATGCTGTTGTTTCTTCCAAATGCCTATAGTTTGAGGACTGGTGGTACAAATAGGCCTTTTTGCCTCCTTTCTTGTACTCCCTTGCTGAGATAGCTTTCTGTCCTGGTTTTGGTTTGCAGACACCTATAGTGTCTGCAAACCAAAACTATATAGACGCCTATATAGACTAGTGCTATAGTGCTATATAGACACCAGAGATGATTTATGTGGGCATCCTCAGAAAGGAAAGGAACAGTCTTCTTTCTCTACATCCTACTTAGCTGTTACAACTTTTGCATCCAAACTCAAGTCTGTTGCTCATTTTGCAGCTCTGGAAAATAGTCTGCCTACTTGTGTTACTGAGGAGTGCTGTGATGGATTTCCCTCTAGTGATGAAATATGTCAACTACAGATTATTCCACAAATCTAAGGTTCTGGTACAGTAAAAGTACATGTTTCTTCTCTCCTTTCAGAGATGTTTTGAGAGGGGAGGAAAAGAGAATCAGATATTTATTGGATCTGGAATACTATGAGATCAAAGCATAAATAACAGGACTCTTTACTATTGGGAAAAAAAACAAAAACATCCAACCCTTTCCAGATTTAACACAGTTGTACATTAAGTACACATTCTGACTAGATTTGTTTACTCTGGAGAAAATCAATATTTCTGAAAGAAAAATGAGTAGTATTATGCATTTTCTTGTAGAATGGATAACTCTAGTCCTTTTCTTAGGGTTATGAAAATACCTTGTCTTCTCTAGTCCTGGCCCTATTTTCAGAATTCGCACTTTGTACCAAGATTTTAAAATTGTATCAGAAATAGAACCTCCAGGGCTCAAAACCTGCATATTGTATTTGGTGTGGATTCATCTAATTTTGCTCAGCCAATGAAGGAATTATTTACTTAATCTGAGTGCAAAATCCAATAAACTATCTTTTGCTGTTATTACTTTCTATACAACTGTCACTTTTAAGATCTGGAGTGTGTGTTATTGAATAATTTTGAAGTTATTGGTTATTTTCAAATAAGCTCAGCAGTAAAAATAAGCTTTGGAGTTGCTAGAATTTGACTCTGCCTGTAAAAACAGGGCCAGCCACTAAACTCAGCCACTAATGCTGCTCTGAGGCAGCAGTGTGTGAGCAGCGTCCATAGGGACACAGAGTGCTGTGAGAGGCTGATGTGCCTTCTGCCCAGCTACACCTCTGCTCATGCAATATTAGAAAGTGGGTATTCTACACCTTGCTCGAGGTGTCTGTTATGTGGATTTTCTTGGATGGAATAAAGGGAACAGGGTTAGAAGTCACAGTTTTTGAGAAACTGGAGATAGGGATGAGTTTTATCACGTAGACAAAAGAAAGGTGCTATGGTTGGGCAGCAATCATCGACTACCATCACTGCATAGGGTGCAGCCTTTTCTCTACTGAGAGAAGAGATCAAAGTACATTAGGGAGTGGCAGGCCAAACAGTGCTGCACTAATGTAACTAGGACAGGATGCAATGGAGGAGGCTGTGCGAGTTGTTATGGAGCTGCCATAGCCAAAGCTCTTCAGGCTCAGACGAATGCCTATTTTTAGGTGTAATTTTTCCTGATGTTTGAGTAGAGTGTAGACTAACTGACCTCTTGTGGTCTATAAGTGCCTTACGGTCAAATAAATGATGTTTCCTGTGGTTCAATTGTAATGTCTGATGCCTGAGGCAACAGGCTTGCATTGCGGTCCCAGACTGACTCATGTAAAGAGTCAATAAAAAATGAAATGTAGGGAAATAGAACATCTCTGGCCCTGGTTAACGTGATGACTGCAGAGCACAGAGTGATTATAAGATGGTTTAGAGACCAGAAGATGGTTTAGAAACTAGAAGGAGATAAGTCACTAAGTTGCTAGCCTTTAAAACAATGGGTAGTCTGGTTTGCCTTAACAGCATGCGTCCTTATGAGAAATACTTCCTTGTATATTAATATCCTTAGTTCTGTATCCTGCTCTGCAGGAGAGGTTCAATGCAAAGCGTTAAAGAGGGGTCAGCAGTGAACAAGTCTGTGGGTGCCCCTGAACATACTGTCACCACTGGGTAAACCCTGCCCCATGCTCGTGTCCACTTGGACGATCCAAGGGAGGCAAAGCAGGGCTGAAGGAACCGCAGGTTTTCAGACACTTCCCTGAGACATAAGCCACGCAGTTTTGAAGGGTAACATTCAGCTCTGGTAGGGGAGGTCCACATGTGATATGTCATTATGTACCTTATCCTCCTTTTTCCTGTTCCTTCATCTTTTCAGCTGCCCTTTTACAACCTTTTTTCCGTTCAGATGAACAGCCCTAATCACTCTTTGCTCACTGCTCCTGGTTTTGCTGTATTCACCTTCAATTTTGCTATTTGTTATACAGTTACTGAAATCGTTTCAGCTTTATAGGGCATAACTGAGGTGTTTTCCGTAGCCCCAAAGTCCCCATCCAGCTGGCTGTTGCATTTGGCCATTTCTCATGCAACATTCCCTTGACCACTGTGAAATTCAGCCACACCTCTGTGCCCCCACTAACTTTTGCAGGTTCTTCTCACTGTCATCTGCCAACTCCAGCCATTTCTGCACGTCCTATTCCATTCATATCAGTGTTGGCCAGGAACCAGCTGCCCATGTGCAACCCCAACACATTGTTTCATTTCTTCCTTCCACTTTGCTCCTTCAGCAGTCTGCCTCTTCCCCAGTCTCCATCTGTCTCCACACACATTATGCACTTATTATTTAATCTGATTGTATACACAGAATACTTGGCATGTGCAGAAAGAGAAACTTAACAGATATTTAAGGAGCTTCTGTTGATTTCATTACGTATTTTGAAAAGCGGTTTTCTGCAAACCTGGTAAGGGGTTGTGGGAGAAGGAGGGACTTATGGCTGCCAGATGCAGAATCATAGAATCACAGAGTTGTAGGGGTTGGAAGGGACCTCTGGAGATCATCGAGTCTAATCCCCCCTGCAAAGCTGGCCCCCTACAGCAGGCTGCACAGGTAGGTATCCAGGCGGGTCTTGAATATCTCCAGAGGAGAATCCACAACCTTCCCGGGCAGCCTGTTCCGGTGCTCTGTCACCCTCACTGTGAAGAAGTTCCTTCACATACTGGTGCAGAACTTCCTATGCTCCGGTTTATGGCCATTTCTCCTTGTCATGTCCCCACAGACTGCTGAAAAAAGGTTGGCCACGTCCTTTTGACTCCCACACAAGATATTTATAACCATTCATCAAATCCCCTGAGTCTTCTTTTCTCAAAGCTGAACAGACCGAGGTCACCCAGCCTTTTCTCATAAAACATACATTGCATTACAGTATTTTTTTTTTAAGATAATTTTAAAGTTCAGATTTGTTGTTCTCGGGAACACATAATGCTCACAGCAAAACTATTTCCCAAAGCTGGAAAGGGTGCAGAATCTGAGAAATAATATGACTTTAGGAAGACCTAAAAATCATTAAATATTTAAACTAATCTCTCTGAGAACCTTAATTATATTTAAAGAGCAATTCTTCTCTTATGCATGACAACAGAAATGGTTTATTCTGTTCAATAAATCTGCATGCAGGCTGTATGTGACATCACTTCTGCATATTTTAGAAATTAAAATAAATGATTTCTGTCTTTTGGAGTTGTTAGCGTCACAATGCTGATATAAAATGATCCTTCTGTAATTAGATCCTCTTCATTCCCTCTGATGAGATCAAATCCTGAAATGTTAATTTTAGATATATTACCATACAAACCTTTGGGGCTCCTTGCATTTCTTTTCAGCTGCATGTTAAATGTATGTTTTCCCAGCTTTGTTCCCAGTAACTGGGGATTTTTGTGTAAAAATTCCCTATTGTAGGCCCTAAGAGCCAAACTCAAATAATTTTCTTTCCTGCAGATGTGCTTGGAACAAGAATTGATGTTATTTTGCAATCAGGAAGCCAATCAAAAATCTCTCAAGACGCTTCACAGTTTTCAGTACAGTTAAAACAGCTTAATGAAGGACATAGTCAGTGATGTGGGAGCATGAAAACTGTCCTGTGAGACTTCAATTACTGAAGATACGAAAGAGGGAAAAAGAAAATAGACCAAAAATTCAACTTAATTTAGTCATTATCTGGCAGGCTTTGCAGTGCTGACAACGTAAGATCTTTTTGACCTTGTAAACCAAGCACTTTTAAGATGCACTAGACAGATGGTGTAGGTACACATCCTCATTGCTATACCTGCTTAAAGGTGTCTGTCCACAACAGATTTTCACGTTCAGGTGTATATAATCCTAAATTAAAAACTGCTTTAGAAATTATATTTGAGTAGATTTTTATCTGTTTTTCCTTTCTGATTTGTACATAACTGCTTTGCGTCTATAACTTTATTTAATACACCTATTCAATGCTGTGTAGATTTGGTTTCTTTAAGGCAAGAATTGTTCTCTTCTAACTGTTTTGACTTAAGGGACACAGTTGCATTTCTTAAGAGACCCAGACAAACTCCTGAATGCTTCACAGCTTTCCATTTTAGCAGCAAGGTGCTGAAGTAGCCGTGCTTGGCACGTTGATAGCTCCTCCATTAGGGAATGACAAGAGGAACAGACACAAAAGCTATAGAAAAATACAAGAAGCAAGCTGCTAAATGCCTTTTACTGGACATTTATGTGTGTCAGAGCACTATAGGACAAATAAAACTGACTGTAAAAAGAAGCAGCTCCTGGACTTGAGTGGCTCATTACTACATCTGTTTTGGCAAGGGGTGCAAAACAAAGCAGCACTGAAATGTCCCAAAAGAATTAATCATGACCTGTTCAGCTTGTGAGTAAGATCCCAAATTCTCCTCATCTAAACTCACTCCTGGTAAGTAAGCTGAGAAATGTGACAGACTTCACCAGGAATGTAGCTCCTGTAGCAAAGGAAAGAGACTATTTGTTTTCTGATAGTAACATACAAGGAGATAAAGGATAATTCTTTTTGTGTCCCCAGAAGTACCGAATCAATCCCATACAGAAGCAGGCCATCAATTCTCTCTCTTCAGGATTGATTCCCTTCCATTACTTGCTTGGTGCTATCTCAGGCGTCAGCTGCAGCAAGGAGTGAACCTTGGGTTTTATGGCAGAGCAAAGTTAGTGCACAATCAAAGTTTCTGTAGTGTGAATGTTTATTAATTCCTAGAATTTTATCTTTTGAACAAAGAATGCATTATTTGATGCAGAATAATGTGCAAACTTTCCTGCAGACTTCTTACCAAGAAGGCCATACCAAAATCTGTGTTTTGCCAGATCTGTGCTTTTTTCTGTCAGGCAATTATTTGGCTGCTATCAATCTGGTCACATCTGACTGTGTCCTTCTTATCATAAGTCTAAAAGTTCAGACACTGGGTAGTGTTGTCCTACATTTTCATTATTGTATGTATGTTTTAAATTAAACAAAAGGACAAATAGAGGAATCCAGGAAAGTAAGAATTTATGGATTTGCAGCTCCTCAGAGTTACAGAATTATTGTTGGTAGGAACAGGCTGGAGAGGGACTAGCTGCCCTCCTCGCATTCATCGCATCAGGGAAAGATGCAGAGGGCTAAGCACCACCGAAGACAAGATCCTTGTCTAAAGTGCCCCTTTGATTTGAACCAATACAGCTTCTGCTTGAACTTTTCCCTTTATTCTGCAGGGGAAAAAAAACCTCATTGCTGCGAGAAGTGGATGAGGAGGACAAAGCCCTGAGCAACCCACTCTGACCTCAGAGCTGGCCCTGGTGTGAGCAAGAGTTGGACAGAGATGCCCCAGCTCCTTTCCAGCTGACAATATCCTGTGATCCCAAATGGCATTTTCCTTATTAATGTAAAAGTACTCTTCAGGCGTTTATTTGAAAATAAGCTGTGTGATAAAAATTATGTGAGTTTAACTTTGGGCAAAAGAAAATTCAGTTGTATATAGTCATTGGTTAAGAACTTTCTCACTCTTTAGGAAAATTAAATTTTCTTTAAATTCCAATTAAATAACTTCCAGTGACCTAATGCATCTTGGGCATAAGAATCCCCTAATTTTTTCCTGCCCTTATTTAGTGGTTTCTCAAGGGAAAAGATCTTCCTGCTATCTTCCTGCTTTAAATTTCTGGAAAGTCCCTTGCTGGGGACTTCACAAACATGCTGCAGATATTTTAATCGTAAATTATTTTCTCCTTAGTTTCTGTTTCATTTGTTTTCTTCTACCATTTGTTTGGCTATTGGTAGTGCTGGCTCTCAGTCTGGGATGTGTTAACTTCAGACTACTTCCATAAAAGTCTGTCTGTCTCTCCAATGACATATTGGACCTAATAGCAGAGTTTGCAGTTTTGTGGTACAGCTGAAGCTGAAATCCTGCACGTGTGTGCAGCAGCTCTCTGCAACATACACTCCCTTTGCAAACAACTGAATTGTATTTGCACATGTACAGAGCTAAACAAATGCATGCGGAGAAAAGCTGTGGTGAAGAGACTGAGAAGTCTCATTTATCTGAGAGGAACTGGTACTGCAGGGGAAAGGGATACATGTCCTGGGAAGGGCATTGCACATCTTATAGCCTTGTCAGCCTTATTTGGAAGCTGTTTTCCCATTTTGGAGTTTGTAACAAGGAATGTAAAAAGTGATGCATGATGTAGACAAAAGCACTATGAAATGTTATATCTGCTTTCTGTAAGGTTCAGCCAAATAACTTGGGTTATGAACAGAAACAAAATATTGCTGGCTCAGAAAAAGAAAAACAACCAGAGAAATTGTATTTTCAGCTACCTCGTCTATTTTTCATTCAGGATAAAGTGCCTGTCACTGCAGTGCTGCCAGGTAGCATGAAACATCAGATAACCAGGAAGTGGTTTCAAAGCACAGACATAATTCACAGGTCTAAAATTTTATGTGGTGAGGAATCCCAAAGGAAAGGGAGCATGAGTGGATCTGAGGCAGTGGGCATCAGTGTGCAGCCTGTTGATGTGAACCTTCCTGCTGTGAGTAGACCTCAAGCCTTCTGCACATCCTGAATTCTAAAGAAACCACAAAAGGAAATAAGATGTTCCATTTCTAGGGAGGAAATGAACTTGGAAATTTTCTGTACTTCTGCAAGAAGGCAGAAAGCCTAGCTCTACTTCTTTAGAAACTGCTTCACCCACGCGCTATGGCCAATTGTACTCTCACTGAACCAAAACAATGAAGATTAAGCAACCAAACTTTCAGATATAAATATCCCTTATCTTGGCTACCTGATATAAAATGAAAATCTGAAAGTATCTAAACTACTTTTCCTACTTTATTTCCTTGTTTACTCTTTAAATTTGGTTAAACCCGGGTAATAATCTCATCTCTCTGATGATCAGTGATAGAACCCAAGGGAACGGCATGAAGCTGTGACAGGGAAGTTCAGGTTAGCTATCTGGAAAAGGTTCTTTACCAAGAGGGTGGTTGAGCACTGGAACTGTCTTCCCAGAGAAGTGGTCATGGCACTGATCTTGCAGGTTCAAGCAGTGCATTGACAGTGCTTTTAGCCATATGGTCTGATTATTATGTAAAACCAGGAATTGGACTCAGTGATCCTTATGGGTCACTTCCAACTTGGTATATTCTTAATAAAAATGAACTTTTATTTCTCTTCTGATTGTAGACTTCTCCTTTACAGTTAATTTTAATTTTTGTGGGTTTAGAGCAGGGCTAGTCTTTTTTGAAGACATAAATCTGTTTCAGTAGTCAAGTAATTTAACTGAGATTCTCAGTTTGCTAGTTTGTAGAGTCTGACAGTGATAAAAATCAGAGCATACTGAAGTATAATTCAAAATGTAAGGAGATAAAGTAAATAAAATGCTTTTCAATAGGCTTGAATCACAATTTGTGTATTCAAGGCAATGCTAACATCACAGTTTGTGACATAACAAAATAACCATTTTTAAAAATCCTGTTTTAGAATTACAGAATATCCCAAGTTAGAAATGACCCACAGGGATCACTAAGCCCAACTCCTGGCTCCATACAGGACCACCAACAAATCAAACTCTATGACTGAGAGCACTGTCCAAATGCTGCTTGAACTCAGGCAGCTTGGAGTCATTATCACTGCCCTGGGAGCCTGTTCCATGCCCACCACACTCAGGTGAAGGTGCTTTTTTCATTACACCCAGCTTGACCCTCTCTTGACGCAGCTCCATACCATTAACACAGCTTCATGCCACAGTTTCATGTCAGCATTGATAAAACTCAATTTTTAAAAGGTTGTGTTTTTTTTGTTTTTTTTTTGTTTTTTTTTTTCCCCAGAGTTTTGAATTCTGAGCAAATATAGATGCATTCTCTAAATCATAATATTACTTCCCTCTGGAGATTCTTCTTTCCCAGAGTTTTCAGTACAGCAACAGAAGGAAACAATAAGATTTCTTATGTGCCTTGTGCACAACCCAAAGAGACATCAAGAGACACCAGTCCTACAGGACACAATGATTTTGGGAACAGCTGATACTAGAGCTAAGAATTCTATTAACATATAAAAATATATCATATAATGAGAGATCCTGAAACCATTTTCCTTTCAGTGTAGGCCATGGAATTACTGATATTCTAGAATAGATAAGTTCAGGAGTGTTATGTTTACAGATCATCACTAAGCTCTAGAGCTCTAGAAACAATAATACAATAATTATTAATTATAGTAACTGTTCAAATATCATGTACAAAAGTCTGAAAACAAGTTACCATAAGCGACTCTAAAGTCACTTCTTTCTAACATCTGTGTTTGTGTATCTCACTTCTACTGGCTCTTTTCTGATGGATGTCATTTCCTGATGTTTGTTTTGTAGCTATTCAGCACTTTTATTACCCTACCATCTGCTCTAAGCAGTTAAAAATGTTTTTTATTCTCAATTTTTCTTCAGGGATTTAGAAGAGGCATCTGCCTCCAAACGTTTAAAGTCTCCCAATATCCTTCTACAAATTATTTATGTGAAATAACCCATATATATTCAGTATGATTTACAGATGAATGAAGAAAAAGTGCATTGCTTATACCTCAAAAAAAAAAAAAAACCCAATGTTGAAAACCAGCATGCATACCAATTGCTCATTTTTTTCTAAGAAATTAATAAAGTTAGGTTTGAAATCAATGGGGTTCTTAATCTGAAATTCCATTTTAAACATGATCTAAAGTGTTTTGCTAAATGAGGATCCTTAAATAACTTCTTACTTCATTTTTTTTCCAACCTGTAGTCCTAACAGTGCTAAATCTACAGAACACATTATAGCAAAGCCCTAAGTAAACACTGATTAATCTAGTTAGTACAGTGGGGACTCTGAAACAGAAAAAGAGACTTCTTAAAAGCTTCGGAGCAGAATTAGTGAGTCTAAGATGAGCTTAAAACTAAGGATTTCCAGTTGTTAGGCCATGGAAATAAATCCCTTCCTGACCCAAGTGTATCAAGGAATGAGGTGATGGTTCTTTCAATTTTTTTCAACTGCCCCCTGTGTATGGGGCTTTTCCCATACATTTAGTAAGAGCTGTTGCTAAACACCTTGGGAAAAACATGCTTTCCTATTGCTACAGGCCTCTGCTCCAGCCTGTACTTATTAGTGTTCCCCAGGTGATAGGGAAATCCCGAGTGTGTATGGATGTATCCACATCAGGGCAGCTGAAGGAGCTCCCCATCCACAGTGTGATGTGAATTGTGGGGATTAAACCAAATCTGCAGTCCTGGTTGTGGCTCTCAAGGTACAGGAGGATACAAAAAGACAACTCCACACTGGAATAAACTTCTGAAAGTCCTTTTACTTACTGATATTCTTCTCTAGCATGACCTCACAGTTCTGTGTTAATCTAGCAACCATCTCCTGGGTGCCTGCATGGTGGGGCTGAGGCCTGGATTCAGGCTCGCCATGGTGCCTGCATTAGGTCTGGCCATGGGACTCTGGCCCCACAGCCACAGTTAGCCCCACCACTGATCTCTGCTTCAAACTGGAGGTTACTTAAGCTACCAGAAGAGCATCTTTGCATTTTACATTAGGCTGAGGAGAGGTTTTTGTTCAGCCTTGGCCCCAGAAACAGGCAAACTTTGTTGGCTGAAATTTTCTTGCAGGAATGCGGGAAAAAATGGCTGAAAGCAGATGTTCATCATGCAAAAAATAATTCCAAGTTGTTAAACAACTGTAAACTGATTTTCTACCTTTTAGAGTTGGCACTGTCACTTTGTATAATTAAACAATAATTGCTAATACATTGAGCCTTCTACTCTCTCTGGATGCTTTTCATTCTGTTCAAATTTCTAATACCATCAAATTTGAAGTGTAGGAGCTGAAACACAAAGAGAACATTGCCAGTGGCACAGTACTCACACAGATGCTTTGTTCAGGGAGCTGGCTTTGAAGTTTGGTTGCCAGAAAGATGGAAAATGCTTGGCAAACAAGTGTGTATTTTTGGTAGAAATATTTTACTGCCCACAATGCTTTGACTTAGTTATCAGTCACTCACGAGGGAAGGTGGATTACACTGAAGAAAAGCATTGCATTGAAGTGAATGAGACCACAGATCCCATTTTATTACCTTTCTGTTACAAACTAGCATTGATTTCTCCCGAGCAGCCTCAGACACTACTCCATGCCCTTTTCTAGAGGGCCAAAAATTTGTGGTTGTCAGCAGTGCCGAGGATCATGCATAAGCTACCTGCTTTTTAGGGTACATCTCAAGATGGAGGAAGGTGGAGAATCACTGCCTGCCCAGGTAAACCAGCCTGATTTGCCTGTGGCTTTTGGCAGGCCAGAGTTCTCAAGGGCATGCTCTTCAGTGATAACACCCCTAAGACAGTCACTGTCTCATCTGTAGCACTAATACTTTGCGAAGTGAGGTCAGAGCCTGTCCAAATCAATGTCATGAACCAGGAATATTAACATTACGATTGGAAAACATCATGATGCTTCCCCATGGCTTTCTAAATGGAGCTGCCTGTCTCACATGTGACTGGTTTTGATCTGATGCTGAGGAATCTGAAAGGGGCTTTACAGACAAGAGTTGGTGTCTGAGAAAGTCTGGAGAGCCAGTGAGAGTACATTCATCTAAAAATGGTCTGTCTTGCCAGCAGGAATAAGTTTGTTTCTGTTATCATGCAGACATGCTCAGTGTAATTTCTGCGCCTGTAAATATCACATACAGTTAAAAGAACTCTTCTGATATAATACTTTTTCTATGCAAACTCCAGATGAAATAAAAATCAAATTCAGATTTTAATAGAAGCATCAAATATATGTGCCAGACCCACTTATGCAGTTTCTCTATTGAGTAGAAATGTCTCTGGCAATATTTCTATGCTCCGTTAATTGGGACAAGAAAATAATATATATCTGTTTAGCACTACATGCTATCTAGATACCCTTCAAACTGTAGTGCATTTGGTGTTTGCCTTCTCAGGGACACACTGAAAAATGCAATCCAAACAAACTAAAATGAGAACTGAAAATACATGAACTAAACTGCATTAGAATTATGTGGATGCTGTTTGAATTACAGCGTCTTTAATTCTGTCTGCTTTTGTTCTCCTTGGAAAGGAAATAAATTAAATCATTTAAATTTTTGAACTCTTAATGAGAATACTGACACAAAAGTGCAGAGAAATTAAAGTAATTCACCTTAGAAGACTCATTTACATTCATTTTCTTGAGACTGCCTCCAGAAAGGGTACGCTTATTCATATGTATTTTAAATGACACCTGTCATTGCTTTGCTTTTATTACTGATCAGATGTTTTTGACAGATGTAAATGTGCATTCACTCCATAGCTTACTGTCATTACTGAAGCCATTGTCAGTTGGCATTTTAGGAAATGAAGGTATGTGATAGCAGGATGGAGACCTGGCAGGGATATATGTGATGGCTGCTTTGTATGCATTATTTTTTTTCATTCCCAGAAGAGACAAAAATGAGAGGCTGCTTTACATTCAACGTGGGCTTATTCACGAGTAGTCACATAGGCAAACTAAGCCACAAAACACTTAAGAGACTTCCCCCATAGAAAAAGCATTTATTGGGGAGAAAACAGTTTCACAACCAGAGAGGGAAACAAAGGTTTAAGAGGAATGAAGCTTCAGCATCCAGCATTGCAGTAAGTGGCTTAGCCACCAGGCTGTCCTTTGAACTGCAAGCACGACTGCCACAATGTCACCCAGAATTTTGTGACCTCTACCTGGGATAGCACTGCCTGTGAGTCTCTGATACCGCACCAAAGTGAAGGACTCAGCCAAGAAAAGGTCTACTCACCTCTTGTGGGTTTTATTTTGTTTTGTTTTTGAAATAACAGCAAATGAGAGTTCCATTAAAGCAATCACATCGGGAGGGGGTCATGAGATAAGGAGCTCAGCCTAGAAGTAGGTTTGAGGGTGAATGTAAGGTAACTTTGTGATTAAGCATATTCTTGGTTAGCTGATCCTAAACATGCCCCATGCAAGTGAGGGCAAGCTGGGAAACATGCCAAAAAATAAAAAATAAAAAAAAATCTCGATGCTTGGCTTGAATTTTCTTTGAGGTGCCTGCTTATTTCTGAGGCTAACGTGGGTCAATTGCCCCTGTGTCTGTCATTTTCAGTGGTTTTTATATAATCTCCTTGGATTATGAAAGTAGTTCTATTGTAGACCGTGAGGCTGCCAATGAAGTAGTTGTCAATCCTGTTTGTTTTTAAAGGAGTCACTGAAGCTTTCCGTAACAGTTGTTTGTGACGAAGTGTAGAAGATGAATTGAAACATGTTACCTTGAATGCTGAATAAATGTTCAGATCAGACACTTAAAATTTCCTTTTCTTAATAATAAAATATGCTAAAATTCAGTATAAACTTCACCTACAGGTTACAATAGAAGTGTCAGTTTTCATGACTAAGTGACAGGTCCTGAGTCCATGACAGCACATATCCACACCTTTCAGTAGGGCTGTCGTACCTGAAGAGCTACAGGGAGTATTAATGGGACAGTGTCTAAAAATTGCTGAGGACAGGTAGCTCCATCTCCTTATTAAACATGGCTGGTACTTAGAGCAGGTCAGGATAAAACCACCTCTTTTGGGGAATCCTGCATATTTTTTGCCAAACGATATGGCAGTGCAAAGCTGTCATTCTTTGAAGCCCAGGAAGGTGGTGCTAAACTACAAATGATGGCAAAAGCTGAGGGAGTGTACACTCTATGGATAGAGAGAGTTACTGATGTTGATTACGGTTCCTTGAAATCTGGAGAGATTGTAGAGGGCATGTTGTGGTGGGCCAAAAGAAAAGTGAATGGGTTTAGAAATAGGAAATAAATATTATTTATCTTCTAATAGAGTACTCAGTTCAATATTAGGAGATCTCAATCCTTTCCACCACATCTGTTATTTTTCTTCCAAGAACAGGATCAACCTCACAATTCAGATCTGATCTCAACTTCGTGGCTTTTTTTTCATGAACTTTAAGACTATTATAAAATCCCTTTAAGAAGCTTAATGTGCATGGACGTGGAATCGTGTAAAACTTTCAAGTTGGGGCTAAAATATTCTTTGAAAACATAAGTGTTCATATTTCCTTACTCCAGCTTTTAAGCAAACATTAAATGAGAGCCAGGTGTGATGTAGCTGGACCTGCCATTTACAGTGAATAGATTGTCATTGGTTTTTGCCGTCCTTTTTGCTTGTGAACTACAGATGGGCAGATTGTTACTTTATTGTTCCCACATACTTGTTCACGCTTACACTGCTCTCTGCCCACATGCTTGAGTTTGAGGATAGCTCCCCTGCTGTTTGCTGCAAGGTGTCATTCAGTTCAGGTGCACAGACTGCAGGGAGCACCTGTGTAATCCTGGGGCCAAACAAGCTGTAGATAAAAGTCTTGAGATGCATGTTCAGGACACGCACCTGCAAATTTCTTTTTGCAAATGCTCCACAACATTCACTAAATTTAGACAAGGGAACAAAATTCCCCACAGTCTACCTATTAAAGCACTTGTGTTGAAGGCTAATATGCTCACGTACAAGTAGATCATGTTTGTAAGCTGAAGGTTTGTAAGGAGCTCCTGCTTACCAACTCCATGCTGTCCCTGAGTGGAGGTGAGAAGCTGGGATAGTAGAAGAAAACTTTCTGAACTGTTAGATTATAAAGGGACAAAAAGAAAACCCTGTGGTTCTGTGTGATGGTTAGACCTAACACGATTCAGTACCACATTTTGAAAATCACAGTTTTATCATTTGCAGCAGATGGCAATTCCACAACTTTCAATTGTAATTATTTTTGCCAGTCACTATATTCTGGAGTGATGTGTGTGCTCCTATTCACGGTTTGCAATTCTAGGCTTCTTCTTCTCATCAGCAGAAAGCTGCACCCACCCCAGAGAATGTGTCCCTATATGCATAAAGAAATCCCTACTTCCCTAGAGCAGTGGGTTTAGTTTTGTTATGCATAAAACTCTTTGGATTGTTCTGTATTTTAATCTGAGTGTAAAAGTTTCTGCTTCTTGCCACAGTCTTTTCCAGTTCCAAAGAGGATGTCATTAAAACTGGAGATTAACGGTAGTGCAGGAGCATGGTGTATCCAGCAAAAAACAAGACTGGGCCACTGAACACTTCAGCCCTTCATCATCAGAACTAACACTATCTGTTTTCTGTGAAATTTCCCATATAATCATGCATTTAGTGATGTATGATAAAAGAAAATAGTTTGATACCATGATTATTTTTTTTACCATGTCAGGACACATATTACTTAATTATTCTATTACTTATCACTTTAATTGCCAGAAGCAATGAGATTTTCTTTCTGGAAAAATGCTCTTGAGTATCTGACTTGAAATGTGTCTAATAAGGATGCTGAAAAGTTTCTGAAAACAGCCCTCCAGGCTTCTGAGGAGGCTGTTTTGCATACCTGTTCAGGCTTCATAGAGCCTGAATTCAATAACTCAATGACTCTTGCTGAACTCATTTGGGGCAGGTGATTATTGTAGCAAAGAAAAAGACAAAATTACTCATTTCAGGCCCACAGAATTGATGACTTACAGAATTTAGCTTAGAATCAGTGTTTCCTGAGTCCCAGCCCTGTGCTCATTACTGATTTTTGGGACGCAGAAAATATCTGTGTCATTACTGACAAGTCCTTATTTCTATTGAGTAAGTTATTTTAGTGTGAAGTGCAGTTCTCATGTAAGTCTGTATACCGCAACACTGATTTATAGACAGTTCCTAAAATATGTGTGCTATTTCTTGTCTTTAAAATCCCAGTGAGAGCTGCAAAGAGTCACACAGTGCTTGGCTGCAAAAAGTGTGACCTAAGGAACCTGAACAGTGCACAGAGATCTGAAGGAGCAGCCTGGAGCCAGCCTCCAGCAAACTAACTCTTATTCCCAGAAAAGAAATGAATGACCCTTGAGTTAGAGACAGGAAAGCTTCACCAGGGCTCCAAATCTGAATAAAGCATGGGTTTCAGAAGCCATCTGTATGGGAACTTTGAATCACAGCCTGAACCACTGATTTATCACCTGAGGTAAGAACTGAGTCAGCCCTGGGAGCACAGGTTAAGGCAATTCAGCTGTGTAACCAGAAGGGGTGGAGACTGGCTGCACCTTGCCTAGACCCCATTTAGGGGCTGATTGCAACTAGGAAAGGTTCTTTTTCTAGAGATTCCTCCTTTTGTAGTTTTCTACTGTGAGCCTAGGATGTGGGTGAGTGTTTTGTTTTTGATTGTGTCTTTCCACTGTGATAATCCTTCTAACTATAAACCTGTAAAATACCATCCTAACTATACTACTCTTCTAATTGTACCTTTGTTAATTGTATACCATGTGATGTCTGCCATTTTGAAGGTGGTGACTGTCATGGGTGTTATGCCAATAGGCATAGCAGCAAAGCCATTTATAATTCATCACAATGATCTCAGCGTGAATATATGTGCTGGTTTCTCCTGAAATCTACCCACAGTGTAGCGATGAAACTGTAAGACTGGGCATACAGTAGAGGTATTTAATGCTGACACAGGAAGATTGCTCACTGGTGATAGCACTGCCAGACAGCATTCAAAGATGTACTCTGCAGAGTGCATATTTGTTTTATTGACATTGTGGCAGCTTCATTTTCAAGAGTTTAGATTTTTCTTTTGAAACTGGGAACTTAGTAAACACAAGGCCATTCCTTTATGAAAATTTGCAATGTCATATTACTCACATGGGTGACAAGGCGTGATGGCTAGCCTGTACATAAACTAGGCTGACTCTTTGTGACCTGGTTTAGAACTAGTACTTTCCAGATGGAAAAAAAAAAAAAAAAACCCGCAAAACACAAATTTGAATTCTTCATGTTGGTATTTCATCCTGAAGGCTGGCAAATGCAGCAGTATTCTTCCAGTCTTTATCATTATGATTCAGGATGGAGTGAGGGATTATCAGTAAGAAACTGCAGTCATAATTTACTTAATGCAGGAGAAAATATTAGCATTGACTGGCTCTGATCTTATGAATCAAATAATGGTGGTGTTTATTTGACTTTTTTAATTCTTCTTCAAGCATTTGTCACTGAGGCTCATCTAGAATTTTTCTAGATGTCATTGGTTTGAGATTTGGATGGGGTACTGCACATAAGACTTCAGAGCACCTTTTCCATCATGTTGATTCATTTAAGAGTTGGAGAAAGCCACAAGAGAAAAGTTGCCAGCTTTGTAAAGCTTGGAAATGGAAATTCTATTTCTTCTTCAGCTTTCATTTTGCAAAGTAAAATATAGGTAGAGGAAAGAAACATAGACATGGAAGTTAGGCATAATATTGCAAAGAAAAAGAGGATTATATGGAATATATGTAAAAACTGGCAGGACTTTTCAAGAAGTGTTTAAATAGAACTTCTGTAAGAAGAACTTGGAAGAATACAAAAAATTACTGACGTAGAACATTCTTCATGAATGTTTTCAGGGAAAAATAGTTGTGGCTTATTGGCATTTATGCTCAAGGTGGTTGATAGAGGGCTACTTTCTGGTTCAAGTCCTGAGATGCCTCAGGTATTTTTCTCTGCCACTTTCATCATTTTCAGTGTAACGCAGCTAAATATAGTAACTTTGTAGATGCACAACTTGCTAAATATCAGGCCAAAGGGTGACAAGTCACATTCTGACAGTCTGTGCTTCTTCAGTGGGGGTTTGGGTTGGTATTATTAGGTGTAGTGAAATGGACAGCCTCAGACAACATACAAAAGAGCAATTCTCTTCCAGATCCAATATGCCTGTTGTAACACTAATGAAGCAAATCAGATCTCAAGGAATATAGCCTTGTATTGAGTATGTGTGTAAAACAGCCATAATAAGACATTGTTGTGACATTGTTTTTTTATTACTATGTTTTTAGAGTAAAAATGAACTAGGATTGAAATTGCAAAACAATCCTGTTACTATATAAAGTGAAATTGCACTTGGATAAATGAAGGTTAATAGAGTTAATTACGGTGAGTAATACAAGAAGGCAATTCATGCTAGAGAACCTAATTATGATTCAGATAAAGAAGAATTGTAATTAAATGGAGGCTGGATGAACATGATAACTCTGCAAAGGTTTCCCTGCGCAGTACCAGGAGTTTTTAAGATGTGGTGGCAGAGGCATGTGTGCTTTGGAGCAGGAGGAGGCATCAAACTGGTCAGATGTTACTGAACTACTGCTGGGAAGGGATAGATAATGATCTGCACTGCCACATGCATGGCTGGCCTGCAGCAACACCATCTTCAGCAGAGCAACAGCCAGGTCTCCAAGGTGTTTGGGTTTTAAATCCTGTTAAATTTCAGCCAAATATTTGTGTGTGTAGCTGGAAAGTAATTTGGGTTATGTCTCGAGCTTACAAAAGTGAAAACAAGCCCTCATTTGGTAGGGCAGGGTTGCTGTGCAAGGTACACTAGTACATTATTTTCAGCACTGATGCACAGCATTTTTCTATCCCAACTAAAATTCTGGTTTCCTTTCTATGAACTTATTTTTACTGAAGCCTAATTTAACAGTGGCCAGGTAGTCATTTTTTTCTTAAAGTTTTAACAAAATTAATTTCCTGAAAGTATATTTCTTTTTGTCACAATTCAGCATGTACACAAATGTGAAGCCTAGACTCAGAGGCCATGCAGATAATAGCGTAACTTTACTCTTACCATGAAGGATGTTGGTTGCCCACATTATATACAGAAAGATGAGAGATGAAATGTTAAGACCAAGTTGTACACCTGCCTCAAATAAGTTTTGCATAATATGACATACAATTTCTGGAAAAAAACACCATATAACTTGTGAGTGACATTTCCATTTTCTAAAGTAAAACAAGGTTTTGAGCATATCTATTTTTACTTACTCTGCAACAATCAAAACTTAGTGACATTTTCCGGAAATTAAATATTATTGTTTTGGCTCTGACTTCCTGGCAGTGACTTTTTTTTTCCACAATAACATGACAGTTTTGCATCAGAAAATGACTGGCATACGTTATAATTTTGTGCTTCCCTAGAGAAGAAGAGGAAGGAGCTTTAAAAAAGAAACACTGAAATATTTATTACTTGTGTAGGTGCAACTCATCATGTCTGGAACAAAAAAGTAAGACTGAACCTCCCAGTCAATGCACTCCATTTAGCCAAGCCAAGAAATAACTAGTTCCTAGAAGACTTCTATTTTAACGAGAACCTAACTAATTTTTGCAGCTAAACTAAATTATAAATTTTTAATTACCTTAATACCCTTGAAATCTCACGGAGCTTAAATAATCTCCCAGTGGTGACATGTAGCTAGCTGGAAGGAAAATATCTTAAGCTATAAAGTTCCTTTTCCTTCCCTGAAGAGATTTTACTGTAGAAAGGGTTCTCAAAAGCATTTCTTCAATGAGATTGGAAACTTTTATCTACATGTTTGTCCTTTGTCTGACTTAAAAATGATAATCTATCTACAGACTATGTAAAGATGGATTTCTTCTGTTATTTCTTTTATATTGCTTTAATTTTCTCAGACCTTACACAAAGCAGAAGCGATTTTCTTTAGATGTGCCTTGCCACTACAGAAATATAAGTGTATCTGCATCTCTGCACCATTATCTGCATTGTTAACATGTGATAGTGCAGAGTGAAGTATGTTTTGCAAACTCAGGTGGTACCACCTGCTACACAGTTCATTCTGGGACACAACCAACTTCACTGACTACAAATAAGCAAATGCCAGAGGCTGATTACAGGTAAGGTCTTTATCTTCTCAGCTAGAGAGATGATTCTGAGGATGGCATCCAGGAGGAAATCTGTCAAGTATAGGTTCACAAGTGCTATTATAGGTCTGTGAATAACTATCAGACTTAAGCATGGTAGGGTGTGAAATGCAACCTCAACTTCAGTTGCATGTGACTGAAGGTACCTTGAGGGGGCTGTCTTTGAAGAAAAACATTGCCCTGCTTCTCTAGTGTTCTGCTATTTACAAAGCAGAATAATAAACAAAGATGCTTTATATATTCCTCCTCTGCAGTTTCTGTCCTATGAGAGGTGTTTTGCTAGTTACTAAATATATGGAGGGTGCCAGCATGGCTGTGTATCCTGCAGCTTTGAATAAATGTGCTCAGCCACCTGCTTTCCTGTAACTCCCCAGGAGAAGGATGAGTTGTGGAAAATGACAACAGTTCCATCTAAATACAGGAGAGAAAACATTTTCTTAAGTGGTACTGGGGCCATCCTAAACAAACATTGGCTTGAAAATAATGACCTGACTTGATTGTTCAATTTCTTGAAATGCAGTGCATGAAGTAGGGTTTTGCATGCTGCATTTAAATGAAGGTCAGCTGCATAGTAAATCTCTCTACCTCCACCTGTGTCTTTTAAACACTATTTGTGTCTCATCTTTTGTCATTCTTTTTAATGTTCTGTCTCCATTTTTCTCATATGGATTTGGAATGGTTGCCAAAGTGCCAAACAGCAGCATTATTTGACTTTGCAAAGATTTCTTCTGAAATCTGTAACTGCAGCATTTATTCCCAGCCAGGAAGTATAATATTGGTATTTGACACAAATGCTGAAGTATGACAAGTGTATGCAGTCCTTTACAAACAACCTTCTTAACTTCTATTCTGATGCCTCACAGTGACCAGACAAACAGGGATCTCATTCTCAGACAGTTCTTTCACACAACCCTTGAAATACACTGTTTTTTTTTTGTGTATGTTAGGAATTCCTTGCTATTGGGGGAAAAAAAAAAACAACAAACCTACAGAAATCTGTCTGCAAATAAGTTTGGAGTGTGTTTTCACTGGCTGCAGTGAAATGTGGACATTAGCCCCAATGGCTAATTTTTGCTGCTTTACCTAAGCCTGATATTTCACGTATCTCCACTGCTGGAAAAACATTGCTATGTCAAGTCAGCATCTTTTCTTTCCCAGAAAGCTTCTAGTCCTGACAGTTTGTTTATTCAGTGCAAACAAGGCTCTAAAACAAGACAAAAGTAAACCTAACAGCTGGCCTATCCTCAGTGTTTTTAATTTTAGTACCTTTCTTTTGAGGCAGGCCTGATTTGATTTTTTTTTTTTTCCTCATGGACTGGATTTAACACATTGTTTTTACCATAGTATTTACTCTAAAAAGTTTTTTATATTTCCTCAGAAATGTAAAAAGAAACTGTTGTTAAGAAAACAAGCTATAGTCAGATTAATAAGAGAGCAAAACTGGAACTCGGATACAAGAAAATCTAGCTTGTCAATTCCGTTGTTGATAAGGAATTTTACAGTGGCTTTCAGACAGCTTGAGAAGGAAGAAACTCATATAGGAGTGGCAAAAATATCATCAAGTTTTCTAGTCCAATCTGTATATTTTTTTGACTGTCTTGTTTCATAAAAAGTGAAGAATTATTACATTTTTATTGAGGTATAATACAGGCTTAAGGTTACTGAGCTTAGTATTGGATTATAAAATTACACAGCTTTCAGTGTTTCAGGTATGTTCTAACTTGCTGTCTGGCACCATTGACAAAGCTCTTGCACAGGTAGTTTTCAGTACCTGTATACAAATGCCGTATATCACATACACAGGCTTATAGCAACTGGATGTAAACATGGCAGTCAGTACTGCAACAGCTTGCAATGCAGCAGTGAGAGCCTCTGATTTTCTTCTTTTTCTGTATTGGGTTAGAAATCAGGTTGGTGTGAAAAGTTTTGGTAGAGTGCAATGCTGAGAATTGGGAAGAATGAGAAACACCAGGTGGTTTTATTAACTATTGCTTTCATGAAAATGAGAGTTGCTTTCATTATTTAGATACCTTTCCAAATTGACATTAATGTTACCTGTAAGTGTAGGTGAGAATAAAGTTTGTTAGAGCTACTTAAAAAGTATCACAATGATTTCTCATTCTTAGAGTTGGGAGCCATGCTGACTTCAATAGCTTTTGACTGTGAGTAAAGTTGTGAACTTGTTAGTCTTGTTAAATATCCATTAACAGATAAAAGAAATCAGAGAAGTTTATTACTCTGCTGAAACTGACAGGTATGGAGTCATTTTGGCCAGTCTCAACTAATGCTTTAAGTTTTGTAAAAATGCCTTTGGCCTGAATGATAGAAGTCAGTTATATTCTATACAATGTAGCAATTCCAAAATACCTTGCACTTT
Source organism: Phasianus colchicus (assembly GCF_987193195.1). Taxonomy (NCBI): domain Eukaryota; kingdom Metazoa; phylum Chordata; class Aves; order Galliformes; family Phasianidae; genus Phasianus; species Phasianus colchicus. Next base: position 38,412,301 of record NC_143438.1, read on the forward strand.
ACTGCAGACTGACATTGGTAGCTGCTTTGCTATATGTGCTGTTCTGCTTTACTCATCTCAGTTTTGCTTAATAAAGAACAGAACTATCCAGATATAAAGTGTTATGTGTTTGGACTGTGCAGACAAGTTTATTGGGACGAACAGGAGGGCATCTGACGAACAGGAGGGCAGTAAAGCATTACATACATTTGTGGTATTGCATAAGTAAACACTGTATGAAGTTTAGAACACTCCAAACCTACCATTAAAAGAACCAGTTATAAGGGCTGATAACTGAACATCAACATATTTACTGACAAATAACTAGTGAACTGAAAAGCTCAGGGCATATTATAAAAATGCATTAGTTGGTGTTCAAAAGTGATTAATTGTAGGAAGGTAAGGCTTGGATGTTTTTGGATGGCTTTTGGATGGTGCTACTTGACAGACACAACTGGGTCTGATCATTACGAAGACAGGCTGAAGGAGCTGGGCTTATTCAGCCTGGAGAAGGTTGCCGTGTGAAGTCATTACAGTCTTCCAGTACTGAAGGGAGCCTACAAACAGGAGGGGAGACAACTCTTTACAAGGGTAAATAATGGCAGGATGCGGGGAAATGGTTTTAAATTGAGGGAGGTTGGATATCGGGGGAAAGTTCTTTACTGTGAGAGTGGTGAGGTGCTGGAAGAGGCTGTGGATGCCCTGTCCCTGGAGGTGTTCAAGGCCAGGTTGGATGGGGCCATTGGCAACCTGGTCTACTATTAGATATGGAGGTTGGGGTAGGGGAGTTGGAGCTTGATGATTCTTGAGGTCCATTCCAACCCAAGCCATTCTATGATTAATACAGAAGATTATGCTTGGTAACTGCCATGTGGCACTAATGAAGAAACACAAGTGATAAATTCAGTCATGATCTGTGTTTTTCATTTGGGATAAAACTACATGAATCAAACGTAGATTACTGATGTTAACGGAAAAGCTGTTGGCAGTGCTGAACAGCTACATCACTGCCATTATTACATAGTGGAGCAGAGTGGCAGATCTTGAAAGGATAGTGTTTATTTAGAAGATACCAACACTGAAGTCTTTGTTCAGTCATTTGCCATGGATGTAGGTTTCCACAATTCATATTCTTAGATGCATTTGAGCTAGATCTCCTTTGCATCACTAACACGCATTCTTATTTAACTAGTTACCTATAAAGGCATCCAGAATGAAAACAGTGAGTTTCTCTACACTTAAAATATCACTTTCTTTATTGTAGAGCTAGTAGAAAATCCAAGCGAAGGAAGACAAGAAACTCCCCACTTAGCCCTCAGTTATTGGGTGTATTAAACAGCATTATACAGTTTACTAAGAGACATTTCCCTAAGAAATGGCTGTACTGTTTTTCATTGGTTTCTCCTCAAATGCTGGATCTGTTGTTATGAACTTTAATGGAGGCCCTGAGAGGTTACTTCCCGTAACAAAACCCCAAGCTGCATAGATAGAAAGCCCCAAAGATATAATTGAGAACACAAAACAATTCATGTGTAGACTGGCTACACCAGTATCATTAAATACTCAGTAAGATGAGGCAGCAACTTTGATCATTGGCTATCTGTTGTCTTCTATGACAATGGTTCTTCTAGGATAGGAATCAACATCCACCAGTATGTAACGGACATCAAATCTTCCTTTCTCGGGATTCTGTAATGAGGAAAAAATTTCAAGCAGTTTTTCTCTTTTTGATAGTTTAAATCTAAGATTAGCCTTGTCAGCTGTATCAAGCAATTGTGCATACCTCTTTGACTTCCACATGGACTGTTCCCTGCTTTCCTGGTTCAGAGCCTTCAATATAGAACTTCAAACGCATATGTTTCAGTCCATCCTTTACATATTCAATGTGACTAAAAATAGCAAAACAAATAAAAAAAACACAACCCACCCAGCAAGGATAGGTATTTAGACTTGAAATTTAATCTTCCTATTTAGAGGAGCTGCTTCATTACTTTGTGAGAAAGTGCATTCCAATGCAGCCCTTATGCTATCATGGGTTCTTTCTTGATTTGTCTTCCCAAGCTTTACTGTGGGCAATAAAGAATAGTGGAAAGTCAGAAAAGAAAACTACTTAGCAGTTGATAGTTAACAGATGAGGTTCTTAAATGTTTTCACTGCAGTCCTCCCCTCAAAATTCTACAGCAATAAAACAGCTGAAGATTCTCTAATTTCTTTGTATTTGTTTTAAAGAACCCTCAGATTCAGAATCTGACATGTAGGAAACAAACACTCAGATCACCAAGACTATCACGGTTGGGTTTTTTTAAGATACTTTCAGTTTTCCAAGCCAAAGCATGTCATGAATGCCTTGTCAACTTCAGGTTAGTTTAAACCACACCAAGATAGCTTCCTATGTGCTTCACATTTTTTTGCCAAAAAATGTTCTATATAAGTTGTTAAATACACAGCAAAGATGTGGCCTCAAGTATCAGAAAGTGATATAAATAGTGGTCACTTAGTGATGCGTGTCAGTTCAGGACAATGGTTTCCACAGTGACTACAGCCTCTGCACAGCAAGATGCAGCCTAGCTTCAAACTGCGTAAGTTAGATTCCTAAAATTCTCTCTTGTGCAGAAATGTTATCTCATAAGAATGAAAACTCCACTTTTTCAAAGAACAACCTCACTCTATTTGAGAACTTCAGCCTGTAGGCTTCGGTCTCACCTCTGCTCCCCAGATGCGTGCCTGTGCCTCTACACTACACTCTTCAGCTCATCCTGCTTTTTTTGCAGGGAGCTACTCCATGTTTACCACACTGACCACTGCTTATTCTGAGGAACAAGAATTGGTATTTCATATTCTACGTGCACTGCATTTAGGGGTGTGTCCAACACAAGACATACAGCAAAAAAACTCAAAGCAAAAACAAGGAATGTGTCACACAGTTCAGTAGCCTAGCTGTAGCTTTCTATGATGTGATCCAGAATGTCTTTTCTGTGCAAAAACTATGATCTGTATGGAGCAAACATCAAATGGTACCTGACAAACTGTCGTCTTCCTCTTCGTGTTGCCTCTCCATAACCTTTAATGGGTTCACCAAAAACACCAATTACCTACAAGAGAGAAGAGGTCTGAGTTGTCAGAAGCTATCACATTCAAATGCATACTCTAGCATCAGCTCACATCTCTTCTGTGAATACATCTTTCAACAAAATGCCCCTTGTGAGCCTGATGAATGCAAGGGTTTATGAAAGAAAACAGTGCATGGATAAATTACTCTATTTCAATGATTTCTTTACAATTGCTTATAAAATGTCTACAGTAAATCCTAGCAATACGTCCTATTTGTATCATCTATTGACATTTAGACATTTCATTCTCTTTTTTTACTGTGTATTTTATACTTTTCTGACATTTTGTGTGAAAAGGAGAAAAAAGCATGAAATATTTGCTCATGTCTCTTCCAAGAGAATTTTTTACTGTTTTAATCTTAAAATGCAAATGAACTCCCCTTCATCTTATTTAAAAATCACTACTGCTTAAGAAATGCAAGCTTTTTTTTTTTTTTTTTTTTTTCCCAGATCTATAAAACCAGGCCAAATTATCCTAGCTTTAAACATAATGTTGATTAGAAAGGAAGGGTGGTTTTATAAGCACTGGAGAGAAGTTTAATTCTGCAAACTTGTTCTACAGTAGTCTTTTATTTTTCCTAGTAACAGCTTGTAACTTTAACTTTAGGTTAATCCCAATTGCATATGTGGCAACTTCTTTGAAAGCTATTCTGACTTGTTTGAGGCATATTTTGGAATCTAGTTTTGGACTGTTGTTTATTTTTTTTTATATTTACCCATCTTATGTAATTGATCAGATGCATATTCCCGTTCTCCTTTCCTCTTAACCACAGCAACATTAGCCTTGTTTCAAATGAAGAGTTTAAATTTGTGGTTATTAATGCAGTGCTTCATACAACAACAGAATCCTACTGAAGCGTCACAGTAGAATAATCATGTTGAGGGAAAAAGTCATCAATCCAAACCTATAAATTGTAAGTGGAACCAGGTGCCTCCCTGATCAGCAAATCCGCAAATACCTCTGTAAGTACATGCTCTGACATGGCAGACACTGCAATTGCCTCTGTTGTTGTGCTGCTGTACACTCCCTTGACTTTTGGCAGGTTTAATTCATTCAGGCTTGGTGCATGTATTAACTTCATTTAGGGCAGGTCTACATTTGGAGCTGACCCAACTCTTGTTGGCGTTTACTAAGCACCAAGGCGATGTTCCTGCAGGTTTGCTTGTGAGATTCCTGGTGCACGTTTGTGATTTGGAGAGAGGCAGTGAGTTCTAAAACCCACCTCAGGATGAGATCTGCATTTCTCTAAGGCATCTCCATAGATCTTACTTGGACTGGAAGAAGAGAATAGCTCTTTAAAAATCACATAGAACAAACCACCTGTAACAGAATCAAATACAAATGGAGTAAGAACTAATCTAACTAGATGGAATTTATGAAAAGCATTTTCTGATAAGGAATAAAATTTTTAAAATAACCTGTAACACCAATTCCAACAAGCACCACAATCAAGTAGGTAAAGTCTCTTCCAGCTTCTTTCACTGAAACAGACAAAAAACAACATGGGAGTTAGCAGGATGGAAAGTAGAAGTGCGAATACTTTTATTACATAAAGACCCTTCTGTTAGTCTACAGTTCAAATAACACATTGGCAGAAATAAACATTCCAACCATGACTTCCATCATGCCTCAGCACTAAAAGGTCATGGAATGGCCCTGTTCTCCAGGGCATATTTGTATCTCTAGATTCAACTTTCTTTTTCTTTTTTTTCCTGAATAATAAAAAGGAGGGTATTAGACCGAAGTGTATATTTCATTTATTGAGATCATGACCTGCAACTTATGATGTAATTTGATCTAATATACAAGAGTTAGTATATACTGAAAAAAAAAGTCAAGAGAGTGAGGAGGAGACTGCTGATGTGACAAAGTATGCCTTTTAGCAAAGTGCAAATTACTGAGGGAACATGAGAAAACATTTTTCTTGCAATGTTCCTATCAGTTGAGGATATTTTCCACAATTATTTTTCTAATTTAGAATTTCAGAGGCTGCATAGTAACAACTTCCTGCTGAAATGAATGCAAAGAACCAAAATGATAGCCGCCTAGAAAGACATAAGGGTCAGACAGAGCATGCTGCCAATTTACTGAAAGTAAACTCGGTTTAACAGGACCAAAACGGGCTTCATGTGATGGGTTTTCTGCTTAAAAAGGGACATGAGAGGTTACTAAAGTGATGCCTCGTGTAGATGTGACCTAAGCAGTAAAATCGGCCAGCTGTTTGGAAGAAGCCACAACGTTCCTGTTGTGCTTGTGCAATGCATGCACTGAGAAGTATGACAGTGTGAAAGAAAGACCTGCTGGTGTTCTTAAAGTTGCGGTTTAACCAGTTTCCAAGTGTTGGGTGCATAGCGGGGCTCTAGAACTTCAACCGCGGCAGGGATGTCCTCCGTGTCAGGCTCTTTAAACACACTGGCGCGGCACTCCGCCAGCGATCACAGGCCTTACCTCTCTCAACAGTGGACAGAAGCGTTTCTTCTTTCTGATCTGTCCGCACCGACACATGCTTGCCGTCCCCGCCGGGTTTCCCGGCGCTCAGCCCCCCCGCCCGCGTGGAGATGGCGGCTCCCGGCCGGAACCCAGCGGGACTCACAGCCCGCTCGCCGCCGCGGGGCTGCGGCCGCCACCTGACGGACGGCCCCGCCAGCAGCCACCGCCCCAGCGGGGCCCGCAGCCGCCCGCAGCCCCGCACGAGGGAGGCAGGGAGCATGCTGAGCGGGGGTGCTCCGCGGCTGCTGCCTCCGCACCCCTTCTCCCGGGGCTCTGCTCCCCGTTGGGACGCACGCAGAGGCGGAGGAGGGAAGCGCTCCCGCCTCTCAGGAGCTCCCGCTGCCCTTCGTTCGCCGATAGTTGCACCCCGCCATCATTGTTGCGGAAATCTCTCGCCGCGTGAGGGGAGAGTCTTCACGGCCCCTGGGAGCTGTAGTTCAACCAACCTCCCTCCTACGCCCGCCACAGGAGACGGCTGCCGGAAAGGAACTACAGCGCCCGCCATGCCCAGCGCCCTGCCCACCCCGGGGCGGAGCCCGCCGCTCCGCTGCCGTAGTCTGCAGCCTGTTGGCAGCATGCTGCTTGTGTGCCCGGCTTGCTGCGCTCTCTCTTCCCTATTAGCGCCAGCGAGACAGAGAGCAGAGGGTCTTGCGTGTGTGGGAGTGATGTATTTGGTATTTCAGCCAGTAAACAGAATTACAGAATGGTTTGAGTCGGAAGGGCTCTCAAAGCCCACCCAGCCCCACCCCTCCAATGTGCAGGGCTGCTCCGCACCACTCAGCTGCCCAGGGCCCCATCCAGCCTGGCTTGAGTGCCTCCAGAGATGGAGCACCACAGCTTCTCTGGGCAGCTGTGCCAGCTCCTCACCACACTGAGTAGAGTTTCTTCCTCACATCTAAGTCTCCACTCTCTTACTGTAAAGCTATTCCCCCTAATCCTGTTACTATTAACCCTTGTAAAAAGTCAGTACTCTTTCTGCCTTTAATCTCCTTTCAAGTATTGGAAAGCCACAACGAGGTCTCCCCAGAGCCTCCTCTTCTCCAAGCTAAACAAGCTGAACTCCCTCAGCCTTTCTTCATAGGAGATGCTCCAGCACTCTGATTGCAGCCCTCCTCTGGACCTGCTCCAACAGCTCTGCACCCTTCCTGTGCTGGAAGCTCCACGCCTGGACTCAGTACTCCAGATGGGGCCTCATGATGGCAGAGCAGAGGGGGATGATTCCCACCCCCTTCCTGCTGCCAACCCTCTTTTGATGCAGCCCAGGATATAGTTGGTGTTCCAGGCTGCAAGCGCACACTGCTGGCACACACATGTCCAGCTTTCAGTCCACAAGGACCCCCAAGTCTCCACAGGACTGCTCTTATTGAGTTCTTCTCCCCATCTGTACACATATCTGGGATCGCCAAATTCCAGAGTATCTAGAAAAATCTCTTCTCCTGCTTCCTAGGGAATGTATTGTTGATATGGGGCATGAGAATAATTTCTTGTGCAAATAGAAGTTACTCAAGCTGTTCTATAAGATTGAGTTGAAACAGTGAAAGGAAGGGATGACATTCAGAGGGACCTCAACAGACTTGAAAGGTGGGCTTGGGTGAACCTTATGAGGTTCAAGACAGCAAAGGGCAAGGTTTTGCACTTGGGCTGGAGGAATCCCAGACATTTATACAGACTGGAAGAAGCAGTCCTTTAGAGCAGCCCTGCAGAGAAGGACCTGGGGGTCCTGATGGATGAAAAACTTAACATGAGCCAGCAGTGTGCTCTTGCATCTCAGAAAGGAAATGTTATCCTGGGCTCCATCAAAAGAGGGGTGGCCAGCAGAGACAGGGAGGTGATTGTCCCTCTCTACTCTGCCCTTGTGAGGCCCCATCTGGAATACTGCATCCAAGTGTGGAGCCCCCAGTACAAGAAAGACAGCGAGCTGTTGGAGAGGGTCCAGAGGAGGGCCACAAAGATGATCAGGGAGCTGGAGCACCTCCCCTACGAAGACAGGCTGAGGGAGCTGGGCTTGTTCAGCCTGGAGAAAAGAAGGCTGCGGGGTGACCTCACTCAGCTTTCCAGTACCTAAAGGGAGCCTACAAACAGAAGGGGAGTCTATTCTTTGAAGGGGTAGATAACAGCAGGACGAGGGGAAATGGTTTTAAGTTGAGGGAGGGAAGATTTAGGTTGGATGCCAGGGGAAGTTCTTTACTGTGAGAGTGGTGAGGTACTGGAACAGGCTGCCCAGAGAGGCTGTGGATGCCCCGTCCCTGGAAGTGTTCAAGGCCAGATTGGATGGGGCCCTGGGCAGCCTGGTCTAGTATTAAATAGGGAGGTTGGTGGCCCTGCCTGTAGCAGGGGGTTGGAGATTCATGGTCCTTGAGGTCCCTTCCAAACCATTCTGTGGCTCTGTGAGTTCAAATATCTGTTCTTTCTGGAGGAGAGGAGGCTCAGAGGAGGCCTTATTGCTCTCTGCGACTCTGGGAAAGGAGGCTGTAGTAAGGTGCAGGTTGGCTTCACACATAATAGTGATAAGAGGACATGACTTCAAGTTGTGCCAGGGGAGGTTCAGGTTGCATGTTAGGAAGAAATCCTCATAAGGAATGGTGCTGCAGTGGCAAAGGCTGCCCAGGGGGGTGGTGGATGCCCCATTTCTGGAGGTGTTCAGAACCACGTGGATGTGGCACTGAAGGACGTGGTCAGTTGGGATGGGCTGACGCTTGGACTAGATGGTCTTAGAGTATTTTCCTATCTTAATGATTCCGTGATTCTGTGACTTCAGATCCCATTTTCCCTGTTCGGTGAAGCATCTGTAAGAGGCACTGCAACACTGAGAGCCCGGCGTTCCTTCAGACCTCGGTTTGGGCGCTCAGATCGCCGAGGCCGACACGGCGCGGTGCCCCGAGCCTACGAGCTCTCGTTGCCATTCAAAACCAAGTCTGTACGAGGTGCAGCCGCTAGCGGCTCCGCCCTACCCCGCCTCGGGGCGCGGCGCTCCCCACCCCGCACCGCGCCGACCCGCTGCCATGGCGGCAGCTCGCGGCTCGGCCCCGCTGCAGTACGGCCGCGAAGCGGCTCCTGCTCCAGCCGGGCTTGGGCGGCTGTGTTCCTTTACCCCGGTTGCTGCCTCTCGGTCCGGCCGGGCCGCCGGGCTCAGGTAATGGCCTCCCTGCTCGGTCTGAGGAGTGTCCGCCGAGGGTTCTGTTCCCCCAGAGCTGCCCCTGGCACTTCTCGAAGCGTCTACGGCGGCGTGGGCCGTTGTCCTTTCCGTTGTTCTCCTTGGAAACGCGGTCTGTGAGGTGCTTAGGGGACCTCGTGGCAAATGTGTGTGTTGGAGCTGGTGTAGTAGATGGGAGGATTTCTCTGTGGAGTTTGTGCTGTAGCCTACAGCACCAAGTTCAGAAGCGGGGTTGAGAAGGCACATGTGGCAGGAGGGCTGGAGATTCATTATCCTTGAGGTCCCTTCCAATCCTGGCCATTCTGTGATTTCTACTAACGCTGTTGTGTAGTCTGGAGTTTAATAGCTGGTTTATTCCTCCCCTTTTTAACCTATGGGAATGGGATAATGCCCGCCCTTCAAGAAACCTTTGGGGTCGATAGCTGAAGAGCAAAGCAGAAGTCAGAGTATTGCTGACATTGGTATTTATCTACACCTATACTGCTACATTTGGAGAAGTAGACAGGTGTTGTCACTACTCTCAGCTTCCTCTATGTTTTCTGAAGTAGGTTTGTTCCCTGGCCAGCTGCAAAACAATAAAGGGCAGTGTTCCCATTGCAAGTACTACAGGGTACACAAGTGAAAATACTGATATAAAACTGAGTTCTACAAATTGAAACCTAACGGAACAGCAGTTGAGGTTGTTGTGCCTCTAGGGTAGAGCATCTCCATTGGTAGAGAGGGAATTCAGCTGCTGTTGAACAGAATTTGGCTCTAAATCCTTTTAATGGCTCTTGAATAGTGCAGTTTGTTACAAACTGATTCACAGTGGTACTTAATCTCATTTTCTAAATGTACTTGATAATAATAATGCACATCCGTGAAACATTTACTTGACCTTCAGGGTGTATCTGACATCTGGTTACTTTTTTTGTTGCTATTAATGTTGCTAATCTATTAGAGTTTGTCATCCAAACTGAAATATGTATGTTTTTGTGTAATATTTCTAACAGTTCCATCCAAAAATATGCAACTAACTTGAAGATATTTTGATTGTGACTTATGAAGTTCAGTCTTCCAGAAAACTAGGAAAAATGTGTTGCCAATTTGTTTGTAAGGTTTTGTGTTAGATGTATGCAAAATTGCTTTTTTTCTTCTTTCCAAATTATTTTGTATTACTGAACAATAAAAACACTGATACCTTCTATTGAACTATCGCCTGCACTGTTGCTTGTATTTTAGCAGGGGAAAACCTGAAATGAGAGTGTAGCTTTGTCTCAAATATGATTCTGTTTTACAGTCAAGGGAACTCTTTTTAAGCCTTGACAACTTTTGGGAAAATCTCTAAGTATTGTTCTATTCGATATTTTTTAATAATTTAGTAAAGCTGTATGGTTCAAAAATATCTGTAGAATTATGCTGCAAACCAGAAGATTAACACAGCGAGTTTGACTTAGTGTAGGGGTCTGTCTGGAGCTTGATTCTGGTGCCAACAGTGATGTGGCTGTCTAATAGATCTCTACTGAATCAAATTGCATTTGATGGCATGTTCCTATCCGACTACTGTGAGAGATTAATCAGAGGAGAGAGACCTGTGAGTTTAAATCTGCCATCTTCCTGATGTCAGGCATTTTAACTTGGTGATAATTGTTCAGATTATTTGATAATAATGAGTTACCATATGATGTATTCCATCTTGCCTCCGCTGAGATGTTTGCATAATGATGTGACTAAGAGCTTTTACTTTATAGGAATATGTCACAGAGCTTTGCTGCTGGATCTAAGAAATATTCTGAAACTGTAAATGCTGACAGCCTGTGTTGGGCACCTTCCATAAATTCAAAACCTAGTGTGTGCATTGAGAAGTAAGTATATCTTCAGTTTAAGAGAGGAAGAGTGCTTGCAGGCTATAAACCAACTTAAATTTATTAAGTTCATGTATTGGACATGTCAGATGTTCAGAATTGAAAAGATTTGCTTTCCTGACCTTCATTGTGATCCTGTGCTAACATTCTGATATTTTCAGGCATAGTTCTACTTCACATCCCTTTCTAAGTTCCCATGAAGTATGTAGGTCTTCCAAATGATATCAAGCCACGTTCTCCAAGTCATGCAAAGCCTTCAGTAAATCCTTTGTAAATCAGGGGATGTGATGATCCTTAAAAATAAAACAGTGTTACTGTGTTACATAAAGAAAAGCCACCTGGAATAAAACTTCTGATGTTGTTTTTGATACTTACTAGTTTTTGTAGGGAGCCAAAATGGTGGAGTGAGGGGAAGGAAAATAGCTGCTGCAGTTGTGCTCAAAGTAAATATTTCTCTCCTTACTCGACATTGAAAGAGCACTTGTAAATTATTTTGTTTTTGAAAGTCTTTTAAGTTTCTCCAGAAACACCTAACAATATTTTTCATAAAGGATTGTTTCTTTGTTCCTTTGTTTCATATATTTTGCAGCCTTCTGTATTAGTCTTTTCTTCTGTTTTTCATTGTAAAACCAGTTCAATCCCTTGAATGCCTTGTGTTATTAGTTTGATATGAAAGGTGAGGAAAAAAGCTTCCTTCAAAGGAAAAATAATGTGGGTGTAGAAACTACTATTCAGAATTCTAGGTCAGACATATTATGTTAAATAATTTGTAACTTTTCAAGAGATCATTTTTAAGTTTTCTCTGGAATTAGCTGTTTTGAGTTGACACAGTTTGAATCCCTTCACTTAAATAACCATGCAAGTTTTGGCATGCTTGCTTCTCTTTTAGTACAACTAAATTTTTTAGTTTTAATACATGCTGTGGAGTACTGGCATTATTATACTTATATGCTTGAAATCTGCATATGTATGGAATCAAGCGTTATAAATCAGCAGGTTTTAAATGATACAACTGGGAAAAAAAAAAAAGAGACATGGCTGTGGTGTTTATTTCACAGGACTTTTTTTTTTTTTTTTTTTTTTTTTTTTTTTTGTGATTTTGATATTATCATACTGCCATGCTCTAAAAAGTTAGAGTATAAAATACTTTTTAAAATTTATTTAATAAACTCTGTGCTGTTACCAGGTACTACTGTAAGAGTTCAGGGTTTCTGTCTGTTAAAATGAAAAATCATAGTATCTTATCTCCAGGCTGTGTTCACTTGTACTTAGGCTGCAAAAAAACCAGTGCATGTGGAATTTTGCAGCTGGCACCTGCAGGTCAGCAAGCTGCCTGATGGACAATCAATGTTTTTATGGTTTTGCACAACTCTTATTTTGAAGTTCACATCTTTCTGTTGGCATAAATTAGAGTTGTGTGAGGCTTCAGAGCACACATGATTTGAATATTTTGATGAGATATAGCATGATTGTTCACCGTTGGACTGGGACATTTCTGTGCAGGTACATCCTAGCAGCACAGTTGGGGTGGGTGGGTATACACAGTTCTGGTGAATGTTCATGGGTTAAATTGTAAAATCATGATACTAGAAGTGAGAGACTGAATGAGGTAGTTTTGTGTCAAGCTGGGTTTAACTTAAATGAAAATGCAAACCCAAAACTTCATGTAATGTCTTACACCACTTTATTAGGTTGTTAGAAACTGTTGTAAGCAAATATGATAGATCAAAGATAAATTAGAACCCAAACTCTGCAAATTAATTCTTGAATTGAGGCTTGGTCTTGGGACTCAAGCTGGAGTTTTGTTCCCCTTTTACTCCAGTTTAGTATTAAAGTTCTTTGCTATTTTCATTTCTGGTACTTGCAGACAAATCTAACTGGGTTTGTTTCTTCTGTTTTCCAGCATGCCATCAGAAATGCTGATAAAGGTATTTTCCTATTTGGATGCTGTATCCCTGCTGCATGTGGCTTGTGTGAACAAGCGCTTCTATCAGCTGGCCAGTGATAAGTAAGGAAAGTGTGCTAGTCTTACTTGTACATCAGCTGAGTTTACCTGAGTTACTAGTCTTTCTAATCTAGTTTCACTGATGCCAAAGCACTGGTGAATATTACCTACTGGCAATTACTGTGCTGAAAGTGTATTGCATAGCTCACAGTACAATGTATTGCATGGAATTTTAGCTGTGCATGCCCTATTAACTTTAGTGGGAATTATCAGGCAAAACGTAAATATGATGCTTTGAAATGTTGTTGTTAGCATTTTTTTTTTTGTAAAATTTGCATTTATTTCTGTTTGTATTCATAAGCACCTGCACTGGGTCATTAGCTCAGGCAGTCTTTAGTGGTGTGTAGACAGTAGCTTTGTGGAATCAAGCTTTTATAACTTCTTTAGCTCTTTTTTTGGTCTGTTTGCAGAGAATTTGACTTAGTCAAGTGATTGACTGGTGGCTTTTATCTGTTACTGTCTATCCAATTCTGGTGACTTTTAAATGGAAGGCCAGACATAAATATTGGCAACTGTCTTGTTATTGTTCATACTGAGCTAATTTCAACATGACTTTATGAAAGGATCAAGAGCTTTCATTTGTACAGGTAACTAGCATACCTAGGAATCATTTTTTCCCCAGGATTCTGCTGCATTGGTATTATTTAAATGAGAAAATCACTTCCTGTACAGTAAGTTGCTGCAACTAGTAGTCATCTGTATTTCACTTATTTGCCAAAATTTGATCAGTTCACCTTTAGAACTTAAGAATTTCAAGGGAAGGTCATAATCCAGATTTACTTTTTTTGAGGCTGTCAGCACATGCATACATGTAAAAATTGTATAGTTAACACAAGTTATGTATCTTAATGTGCTTTTTCAACTTCAGAGTAGTAAAACATGATTAAACTGGTGTTTGTCTGCTTCCATCTCAGCATTTCCATTTTCTAATCTCAGCAGTGATTGCTATGGACAAAAATATGATTTGAGGATAAGTTGCTTTTCTTTATTGAGGAGACCATCTGGTTCAGTAAGACTGGGTCACTTCTTTCTGTTGGATTTCTATGGGCCTTCCTGAGTCTCTGAATCTTTTGGTGCATTAAGAGAAATTTCAACTGTGACAAAACTAGTCTTTTCTCAGGCAGAGTATCTTCTTGAGAACTGCTTTGCTGTCCTTATTGTTAAGCAGGTTCAATGGCTCTTGATGCAGCTGAGCTATCAGTCTTTCAGTATGGTGCATCTGTGATGCCCAGTGCTGTGTTTTGTCTTTGGGCTCTTCACATAATGTCTTTGGTATTGAAGTCTTCAGTATAACTGTTGAAGGCAGGGTAATGTTTCTGTCCCCTCATTCTGCCCTACCCCCAAGTCCAGCATGTAGTAGTTGTCCTTCCTTTCTGTCATGCGATATTTCTTCACTGGTAGAAGGTAACTGTATAGCATGATCTAAGATGATAGAACACCAGAAGATCTTTTAGATTTGCTTAGACCATTTTGGCGGTGTGGTCAAATGATGAATGTCAGTTCATGTCTGATTCTGGCACTCAAGTTAGCATGAATAGATTGAGTTGGTTTATTGTGATAGTGTCTGATAAGAGATCTTGAGGTAAATAATATACTTAACACCATGAGGCAAAAGCCACATGTAATCTGCTGTCAGAGGCAAATTCATGCTTCCTTGTTGGATGTCTTTATGATTTGTGAGGCTGATGGGTGGGTAGTTCCTGGGGTCATCCTTTTTGCCCTTCTTAAGAATGGTTATAATGTTGCCTTTTTTCAGTTGCAAGAGACTTCATCTAACTGCCATGGCTTTTTCAAGTATCCTTGAGAGTGTCTTGCTTACTACATCAGCGGATTCCCTCTGGTCTCTGGGATTCGTGTCCTTGGGAGCCATAGACATGTGGATGTTAAAGTTCCTCAGGTGATCACGAACCTGATCTTTGTTCACAGCAGGAGAGATGTTGCTTCCCAATCTCCTCCTTCTAAATCTTTCATTTGAGGACTGTGTGATAAGCAGTTATCAGAGAAGATCAAGGCAAAAAAATTGATTACCTCAGCCTTTTCCTTGTCTTGTTTTTGGTTTCAGAACTGAAATCTTTGTGGTTGTTTCTTGTGTTTCTTGTGTTTCAGCAGGAAGTTCTAAGTAGATCTCACTTAGTATGTATACATGTATACTCTAGAAGGAAAAATATATCCAAAGAGTCTGTATCCTCTGAGATGGTCTCATAAGCTCATGAGGCATGGTGACTGACATCTACCATCTTTTAGCATTCAGCTTTACTCTTGATATGAGCTATTCAGAGATCATAATATGGAAAACTGTAAAAACTGTGCCTTTGCAATGATTGGTATATGGGAGGCTACACATTCTGGTCCTCTTTAAACTTAGATTTAGATTAAGCCTGATTTGTTGATGCTCTGAGACTTCATATTTTCTGCCAACATTATGCTCAGCGATAACTGAGATCTGCCTGTGTAAGATGGACTTTCTATTGTATTGCTGAGGTGGTTTGATGGTTATGCTTATAATTAAGTAACTTGAAATTTGTGTGATTTTCCTCTGTGTTCTATTCTTTTTTTCCAGTGGAATCTGGCTGAAAATGTATTTCAGTTGTTTTCCAGCAAAACGGAGAATTTGGAAAAATGAGTTTTTACAGATGGAAACTGTTCCTTCGAGCTGTGCTGTTGTAGAGGATAGAAAGCCTGGATACTGGAAGAAAGAATACATCTTGAAACAAATAGCTGCTGTCAAAACTAGAGTAATGCAACTTGTTAAACCTGTAGATCCATGTACAGGTCTTCCATGTAAAAACCAAAAAGCTATAAAGTAAGCAATGCCTTGTCACAAAAGACGTTTACTCAGGAAAAATGTACAGAATGTTAATGGCTTTGGAAAGCTGAGGAAATGTAAAAACAGATCTATAAAATGCATACTGTGTTGTGAAGGTACAGTTATAGCCTATGAATGATCTAAATGAATAGCAATTAATTCAAATTTAGAAATATTGTAAGCATAGTTATTTTGAGAACCTTTGTGATTGGTTTGTTTGTTTTTCTAAACACTCCCATTCTCTCTCAATCCCCAAATAACAGAGCCTCTGGCTTGAGTTGGATAATTGTTCTAAAGGACAAAAATGGAAAGGAACATGTAATGGAGAAGGCACACCTATCATTTAAGCACACGTCTGTTAGTATATTTTGGCATGGTACAGGTTGGCCATGCTTAGACGTTCTGTCAACCCTAAAATTATTTGGAGTTATACCACTGCTTCCTGACCAAAGCACAGCTCCCAGCAAGAATGGGTGAGTTTTAACATATGATTTTTGACATTTTTATTGTTATTACTTGTTGATAACGATGCTGTAGAAGCTATCTGAATTTGTTTCTTTCCTAGAAAGCCTATCTGTATTACGTCTATAATCTTGTTACTATATTCTGTGTGTTCTTCTCACAGTCCTCGTCGACGTTCCCTAATTGCTGAGTATTCTCTTTCTCACTTGACTGAAAGCAGTGTAGCAGTTGGGTCTGATAACCTTGTCCAACTCTTCAGTTTGAATCCAGGACTTGTTGTAGGACTGTGGAAAGTAAGGAAACATTTTGTCTTTTAGTTTTATTGCATCTTTTCTGTTTGTTTGTTTATTTATTTACTTTGGATTTTAAAACTCTTGTCTAAACTAAAAGCGGGAAAATACAGGTAGAAATAGTTATTTGATAATTTACTGTATTCTATAGAGCTGTCACAAGTGTATCTGTACTTTCTAAAGAAAAATGCCTCTAAGTTAAGAACTGTTTTATATCAATGTATTAGATACTGTAAAAACATTATTTCTGTGTTCAGTTGTATTTATTTTGCAGTCATTGTATGTCAAATTTTGATTACTCAAAGACATTTTAAATAGCAGAGTTTGAGGGTGACAGTGCTTCTCAGCTCCTACACTCCCTGCTTGACCCGTTCCTTTCATTTAAAGCAATACATTCCTACAAAGCACTTTGGAAGCCAATTGCTTCCTTTGGTCTACATCACCAAGTAATTGTATCCTATTCTTAGCAGTAGGAAGGCTGTAAGTAGGGCCCTTGTGGGGATGCTCTGTGATATTCAGTGTCTAACTGAAATATCTACATTAAGGGGTTAGTCTTTGTGAGCTGTACATAGAGATGAACATCTTTTAGAGAGCAGGTTAAAACTTCTAAAGCAGATATCTGCTTAGAAGGAATATGCATCTTTGCACTGGATAGATATGCTGGGACCCAGGTGTCTTCCTGAAGTGGTTTAAAGCAAGATTCTGTGGAAGTCTGGCTCAAACATTCTGCTCTTGAGTTGAGTTCAGGGGTGGCAACCATTCCTTGTTCCCCCTGCCATAGTGTATGGGAACTGCTGAGTCACGGCCTGAACCTCTGATTGATCACCTGAGGTGAGCAATGAGTCAGCCCTGGGAGCACAGGTGAAAGCAATTCACCTGTGCTGCAGGAAGGGGTGGAGCCTGGCTCCACCTCTCCTAGACCCATTTAAGAGCTGACTACCAGTGAGGAAGGATCTTTCTCTCTCTTTGGAAGATCCACTCCACTGGAGTTTCCTGAGCGAGCCCACGACACAGGTAAGCATCCTATTTATTCTCTTTGTCTCGCTGTGCCTAACTCTCTTGCTTATTTCATTATTATAAAATCTTAATATTATTTGATTATATAATATTCCTTTTGTATAATTTTCATTGGTTACACACATGGCAATAAGGTAGATTTAATTATATTATTTAGCATTGGCAAGGAGCTTTGCTCAGGGAGGCTATGAACAGTAATTCAGAACTATTTTTATTTTCAGCTGGGAACTCTTGCTATCTCAAATACATGCAATTACCAGAGGAACTGTTTAAAACCACATAAAGAATACTTGCTTCACCATTACTTAAAGGAGTCAGTTTCCTAGAAATCTTGGGACTGGCTGACCTCTGCAAGCCTGATTCTGACTTTCTCAATCTTTGAAAAGCTCAGATAACTAAACAACAATTTCCTTTGATATTCAGATGTTATTTAGTAGATTGGTGTCCATGTGTTGTTGTCCCTATGGTTTTGTTGATATGTTACCTCTTCCTGTGCTTGAAAGAACTTCAGCACCTGGAAATGATTTAATATAAGTTCCACAAATTTGTTAACAATTGATTGTCGCATTCTAGTACATTTTTCCTGCTTAATCTTCTGAACAGCTGCTCTTGCTTGCTATATGGGCAGAGTAACCATAGATAGATAGTTGTAGATGAATGTAATAGTCATAGATGACTGACATCTTGGTTTTTCAACATATTTTCAACATAGCTTGGCAACAGAACAGAAGTGGTTGATGTTAGCTGTCTTGACTACCATAAACAGGTTCTGTGGGCTTTATGGTATTTGGAAAGAGGAAGATGGGGAGATGCCATGACTAATGAATGTATCTCATTATATCACAGAATGGCCAGGGTTGGAAGGGACTTCAAGGATCATGAATCTCCAACCCCCCTGTCACATGCAGGGCCACCAACCTCCTCATTTATGCTAGACCAGGCTGCCCAGGGCCCCCTCCAATCTGGCCTTGAACACCTCCAGGGACGGAGCATCCACAACCTCTCTGGGCAGCCTGTTCCAGTACCTCACCACTCTCTCTGTAAATAATTTTCCCCTGATGTCCAACCTAAATCTTCCCACCCTCCACCTAAAACCGTTTCCCCTCGTCCTGCTGTTATCTACCCCTTCAAAGAATAGACTCCCCTTCTGTTTGTAGGCTCCCTTTAGGTACTGGAAAGCTGAGTGAGGTCACCCCGCAGCCTTCTTTTCTCCAGGCTGAACAAGCCCAGCTCCCTCAGCCTGTCTTTGTAGGGGAGGTGCTCCAGCGCCCTGATCATCTTTGTGGCCCTCCTCTGGACCCTCTCCAACAGCTCTCTGTCTTTTTTGTACTGGGGGCTCCACACTTGGATGCAGTACTCCAGATGGGGCCTCACAAGGGCAGAGTAGAGAGGGACAATTACCTCCCTGTCCCTGCTGGCCACCCCTCTTTTGATGGGGCCCAGGATACCATTTGCCTTCTGAGCTGCAAGGGCACACTGCTGGCTCATATTAAGTTTTTCCATCTATCAAGACCCCCAGGTCCTTCTCCACAGGGCTGCTCTAAAGGACTGCTCCTTCCAGTCTGTAGGGATGCCTGGGATTCCTCTGGCCAACTGCAAAGCTCTGCACTTTGCTGTGTTGAACCTCATTAGGTTCACCTGGGCCCACCTTTCTAGCCTCTCAAGGTCCCTTTGAATGGCATCCCTTCCTTCAACTGTGTTGACTGCACCACTCAGCTTGGTGTCATCAGCAAACTTGCTGAGGGTGCACTCAATTCCATCATCAATGTCATTGGTAAAGATGTTAAATAGCACTGGTCCCAAGGCAGACCCTTGGGGGGCGCCGCTCGTTCCCAGCCTCCTCCTGGACATAGAGCCATTGATCACCACCCTCTGTCTGTGGCCTTTCAACCACTTTCTTACCCATCGAATTATATCTTTTATTGTTTTAATTTTACTCTACGAAAGTATGAGTGTAACTAAAAATTTTTTTGATTGGGGGTGTAATTTTCTATTTGGTGGCCCAGAGACATGAAAACAATGGTTGACTGCTTTTTGGGAGTATAATAGAATACTGACAGTTTTTTACCACTGATGTGTATGCAAATATAGGACTTAAAAATGCATTTTTCTTAACAAAGCAAGAGGTAGGATCTTTTGTATTCTCTAGTTCTGCAAATAAAATATATACCTTTGCCTCTGTTTAGTTCTCAACACAAACTTTAATTTTTCTTTGAGCTATTCAGGCCTATAGAATGTATGTCTTACCATTTTTCTAATCTGATTAAGACATCTAGGGTTTTACTTTGAAATTCAGTTTTTCTGTTGAATAGCTCTGTATTCCTCACTGATGTTTACCCTCTTTGCAAATAGTTCCTTATGGATGTAAAGCTTGATGCTTAGGTATTCAGTAGCTGAGAGTAAGGTCTGTTTAATTCTTCTTAGGAATCCTGTTGAAGTGGTAAGTAGGTGCTAGAAAGGTAAGATTCACAAATTGTGGGTGCTAAGTTTTGCCTTGGCATAGCCAGTTTCCTTGCTTTTCCCCATTAAACAGGAGTGCAGTGATCTTTTACATACATTCCATACTCTTATGAAAAGAGTAGCAGTAATAGGAGTGTTTGTCCATGTTAAATGGTGCCATTATTACAATAACAGGCAGGGTAATAAGCAGCAGCATTTATCAGTGAATTTCAATGCTCTGGAAGACCTTATAAAAAAGAGTATTTCCAGATGAAAATGCACCTACTTTAATTATCTTTGCAGGGAAGTAATGAAATTGCTTTTGTTACGGTGAGTCTTCATTATCATCAACTTCTTGAGAGAAGTGCTTTGGGTTCTGCAACAGTGTAAGTTTTGTTTTTTTTTTTTTTTCCCCTTCTTTGTGGGCAATAAAGATAACCTTATGAGTAAAACTTAGTTTTCCAATTAGAATTGGTTGCTGATAAGAGTTTGTATTTAAGCAGTAATTGACCATTCTTGTTCACTAGAAACAAGTTAGGGTAACTATATACAAAGATGCAGAAGTATTTTTATACTGAAATGTTGCCATTGTTATGCTGTTAAGGAGATAATTCAATCATATAAGCAGTTGCTATTTTGAGAAAGTTAGAAATATTCTCTTCCTCCAAATACTTTCTTTTCACGTGCAGGCCTTTCATTTCCTTCTCTCAGAAGGAAACCTAAAAAGACGACATTTTAGGGCGTGGGAAAATAATTTTAAGTTGTGTAAGAGGAGAGGGAAAAAAATCCTAGTGTATTGGTAAGGTGCCTTTCAGTCTGGTTGCAAAGCTGACTGAATTTCCCATCAAGTGTTTTCTTCCTGTGTATAAAGTGCATAATATCTATAAACATTTTGAAAAGGTGGGAACATTTTTAGCTGTAGGAGATTATTTTAGAAATTTGTTTTTCCCCTTCTCCCACCTGCTCACCTTGTTATTCAGACACAGTTGTATATGCTAGTGGTAGTCTTGCATGCCTGCTATAACTTGGTATGACTTTTTTTTCATTTAAGGTAAGACTTAATATGATCTCACTGAACAGCAAACAGACATTATGTAGGATTTGCTCTGGAATTTGGGCTCTACTTATAACTTGTGTGCAATAGTTTAGTAGTTACAGACAATAACTGATATTCTAGAGAAGTCTATCTCACTGGCTTTTAGATTTGTAATTAAAATGATGCAGTTTTCATCTTACGTGAACAAGTCTGTACTTAGGAGTGTTACAGATGTATCTTTTCAGGTTGACTCTTGTATTTTCTGCCTTTGGCTGGACTGGACAGTTTACTAATAAACTGTTAGAGAAACATGATGAACTAGAGATGTTTGACTTTCAAAAGTATCAGCAAAAAAAAAGTGAATATGTATCTTCAGAATTTTTTTTTCTCATAAATTCTCCAAAATTATCCTCTCAGTGTAGGCTATATATTGTATCTCTTTGTATTAAGTTCTTCCCTGTTGCTTAACTCATTTGCTTTTCTTTTTTTTTCTTTTCTTTTTTTTTTTTTTAACTTAAGTCAGTACGTTCTTCCACCTGATAAACCTGTGCTGGATGATATTGACCCGGAATATGGACTGCATGACTACGACTTACATCTTGATATGCACAGTGAAAAGCATACTTACATGTGTGGAACATTCAGGAGTCTCTTCTGCAGAAAAGGTTGAGTTCACAGAACAATAATGTCTGTTTATAAAATTATCTCTACTGTTATGCTTTCCCTCTTATATTCAGTTTACCTTTGGTGAGGGAAGAAACTGATATTAGTTTTCAGAGCAAACTATAATTTTTTGTTGCATTATTTCTTTATATTTGCATGGTGTTTCCTAAGATTTTGTAAGCTTGCTCTGTGTGAAGTCTGTCTGCTATTACATTAACATAATGTTGGGCCTGAGCTGTACATTCTGTAGATGATCAGGATGCTTTCATTTGGTTTAGTGCAATGGCACAGCTTTTTGCTCAGATTGCCTATTCTTATAATATAAGGGACAGCGAGGTTCTTCTCAGACAATCTGGAGTCATTCTTCTGTAGAATTCTTCTCAAGCAGACTGTAAGTACATGGAAGGATGCATATGTAAATGTTTTTATAAGATATACTTCCGACTTAAAGATTTACAGCTTTTATATAGGTCAGCTTAAGGTTGCCCATTCTGCCATTCTTTCTTTTTGTGTGTGTATGTGTATATTAAAAAATTTCCTTGATTATTTTTAATTATCTTGTGTTTTTCAATTTTTTTTTTCTTTTAATAGAGTTGTTTATGTACAACCCAACTTAATAATTCACTAAGGTTTTGCAAAACCACGTGGATAATCTTTCTTTTGGCTTGGCTTTAACACTGCCCTGCCTACAGCTACACAACTGTTTGACAGCAGCAGGAGTCTCTGGGAACAAGTGGCTCTCTTAAGAATCCTCCTGCAGTGACTATTGCATTCCTGTGTAAGCTTTACCAGCAAAGATCTCTTCTGCTGGCATCTTTCATTCACAGTATAAGTTAATATGGTGACAGAGCCTCTTTCTGTTTATTTTTTCATCCTGCATATTATTCAATTACAACAATGCCAACAGATTCTGTGAAGCTGGCCAGAGATGTGTTTTTCTTGGAGACAGTTACTACTAAGTATTTATATATATGCATGTTTGTAGGTAAATACTGTAACTTGTTAAAGCTAAGCTTTAACAATATAATATGCCCACTGAACTCTCCAATGACAAATGCATGAACAGTGAAACTACAGAAAATATAAGTACTATCTCGTTTATTGCATAAAATTCTGTTTTTCTGCCATCTTTTTTTTTAATGGAAGATCCTGTCTAATGTCATCCTTTCTCTAGCCCACAAAGCAAATGTATTGGTCTAAAATGCAGAAGATAATTACTTAGTCAAAGTTGAAATCGTTTTTCATAAATCTCAGATCTTAAAGAATAAAACACCATGAATTAATTATTACTTCTTACTGTTTTTCTAATAAGAGTACCAACAAGCCTTCTGTTGATTTCTGAAAATTCTGTGTTTAAAGAAGACAGCAGAGGGCACTGTTATCAGGCTTGATACGGTGTTGGAAAAACTCACATTTAGACTGCAGGCTTTTGTGTAGCATGCAATGTTGAAGTCCTTTGAATTTGAAGCATTTGAAACGTACGCATTCTCAGATTTCCTAAAAGGTCCAAGCTTGAAATAAAGAAACATGAGGAAGGTTAAACTTCAGTGAATTTCTATCCATGTAGCAATAGAAATCTCTACTGTTATTACTGATGCTGTTATTACAGGAGCCCACTTTATACCTTTACAAGAAAATAATTTGGTGGGTTTTTTGTGTTTTTTTTAATGAATTGGCTGGAGAATGTGGGTGGTGGTTTTTCTAAATTTTTGTTTGCTTGTTTCTGAAGTAAATACCATTTTTTATTGTCTAAAATGAAAATTTGAGGCTCCTTGCTGTCCAGCTGCAAAAGATAAAGCAATATGTGGCACATCTACTTAATTGGTATCGCTGTTTTGCTGCTTAGAAGTTATAAGAAGCTATAAAGAAAGGAGCTGACGTTCTGATGCCATCTAACTTTGATAGTTAGAGGATGTTTTATGATCACCAGTATTTTCTTGTCTGTTTTGACTTTGTGTCCTTTAAATGCATGAAGAAGTCACTCCATTCTGCTCTCAGAGGATATCAGCCAGCTGAAGCTGTGGTTCTGCAGGCAAATAAGCTCATCTGTTATCTTCCATGTAGTTGTACAGTAATTCCTTTTGGAAAATGCTTGGTTTCCTCCTTAGTTTCTGTTTGAAAATAATGTAGTGAGGCAGTTTATGGCGCTCTGCTGTAACATAGACAACAGTGATTTGTTGTCTGTCTTTTTGCTCTTCCTGGTTAAGGTGGTGCTTCAGAAAGTGTAGGTTAGGCCAAGTCTGTATTTCATGCTTTGAACTTTGTTTTTAGGTTCTGTTTAACAACAGTCATTTCTATTTCCATGGAGTGATTCTGAAGCATGGAGGATTCCAACATAGTAAGAAGTCTTGTGTCTTAAAATTCTCTACCCATCCAGACTTATCTTAAAATTATGAATATGATGTGCTAAAGGCAGTTTTCACAACCTGAAGCACAGAACATTTTTCAGATGTTATACTGCAGTTTTACTTAGTTACTTTTTTTACATTGTGAAGCTGTAGACACTGCTGGATTACCAGAGTATGTCCATTTGTTATTCCACAGAATAACTGTTTTATTTGTTCTAATTGCTTTATTTATCTGCTTTTCATTAGTATCCAATAATGCTGTGTTCATTCTTGCTTCTGTGTTCAATTCTTTCTGTAAAATTCATAGCATTAAATTAAAAAAGTTATATCACACTTCATTGAACCATGTGGATGGACTAAGTGTGACTTCAGTTGTTTTTTTTTAAATTCATACTTGTGCTGCAGTAGCTAGCTTTTTCAGCACCCTGTTTTGGCTGTTGTTTAGCATTTTATTTTGTTTCTTTATGTTTAAACAGAATCGCTAATACGTTACTGTTGACAGATACTGTAGGAGGAATATGCTAAAAGATTTCAAATTGAATGTATTAGAAAACTTTCCTTGTTTTCAGAAACCTGTGACAAACTTTTACATCTGACTCATCCAAAAATCATGAATAGTGCATCTAGCTTTTAAATAAATAGTCTTAAAATGTATTTACCTAGCTCTTCAACTCTTCAAGGATAACTTTGTAGCCATGTGGTAGCCTAAGCTTCAGGTCTGTAGTTTATTAATGCTCGTTGTCACTTGATGTGTTGTGCCTAGAAAATGTAATGAGGTGATTTTTTTGTGTGTTTAGAGTGCTTGTAAGATATGTTTGTAAGATATTGCATTGTGTGTTTGGAATTTTTTCACTTGACCTTGAGGATTGATTTGCGAATTTAAGTTATTTCAGCACTGTAAGGCATGTTGTGGCCACCAGAATTGGTGAAGCACAGCTTTGTCTATGAAAACAACAATTAAGTCATCACTTATAATTAAGACCTGGTTAACAAATTCACTTGGCCACGTAGGCACTCATAACTCCTTGAGTTATTTCTTTCTTTCCCTGAGGTTTGACTACATGATATATGTTCTCTATATTGGCATTCCCTTTATTTGGAAATACTTATGCCTTTTAACTTGTACTGACTAAAAGACTGCTCAGCTGCTATACCTGTCTTGCATAAGCTGAACTATGATTATTATGAGGGGGGACAATGAAACAAATGATAGATGAGTTTTAAGCGAGCCCTGTCTAACTTGTCTTCTCCATGTTCCCCTGGATATGTTTAATATTCCTTGCTCTGCCTTTTGTTTCCTTTCTTATCTGACTGGGTTGAGGAAGGCTTGGCTACTTGATAACTTCTACTAGTACATTTTCTTTCTTATGGCTATGAGCATTGGGATGGAACGTTTATACCTTAAAAAAAAAAAAAAAAGTTATATAATTGAATGAAATGACCCATCTGTGTCAGTCTTTAGATTCCTGTTCTGTGCTGCCTCTTTCCATCTTGGTTTGTAGTTGAGAGTTACTGAGTTACACCCTACCCAATAGGCCTATCTAGCAATGCAGTATTTCTGTTATTAATGTTGTGCAATAGTGATATCCTGGGCTTCATTAATTTATTAGTGGTGTATTTTTTTCAGTCTGCCTTTATTCCATTAAAGTTTTCATTTGTTTTGAATAAATGAGAATGACTGCTTCTGTTCAAATCTGAATTGTGGATAACTGAATAGCCTTTGAAAAAATGCTTGTTGACTGATGTTATTTTACATTTCCTTTATAAAAGCTCATCTTTAAGTGCAGGCTCTTAATGTTCACTCTGTAGAGCCTGAATATTTATCTTAAATGAAATCTTGTCATTGGACTTGATTTACTGAAGTTGGGAACTGAATCACCTGGGTGGGTACAAGGTATACTTAGCGCATTTTTTTGTGTGTGTGTGTTGAACTGGAACCTGGAAGGGAATTCTGCTTGTTTTTCCTCTTTGAGTTCTCTAATGGGACTTCACTACAAGGATAATGGAGTGATGCATTTTGCCTGGAGACATGCCCTAGCTAAATGGTCAGGCCCACAGGATGGTAGTCCATGGCACAAAGTCTAGCTGGGAGTCAGTAGTGGAGCAACACAGTGATCAGTATGGATTCCAGTCTTATTTAATATCTTTTAAAATGATCTAGCAGTGGATCAGAGTGTTTACTTAGAAGCTTGCTAATGACAGAAAACTAGGGTAGAGTGACAGATCTTTCTCTGGTCGATGTGCTGCCATCCAGAAGAACCTCAGCAGGCTGGAGAAGTGGGCTGACGGAAACTTCATGAAGTTCAAGAAATGTGAAGCTCTGCACGTGATTCCAGCATCAGTACTTACTGGATGCCACCAAGCAGCTTTACAGAAAATAACCTGAGGGTCCTCGTGGGCACCAAGCTGAACATAAGGCAGCAATATGCCCTTGTTGCTAAGAAGGCTAATGGTATCCTAGGTTGTATTAATCAAAGCATTGCCAGCAGGTGGAGGGAGGTGACCCTTTCCCTCTTCTCTGCTCTAATGAGGCCACACATGGAGTGCTGTGTTTGGTAGCCATGTTTTCCTGCTTTTCTTTTTCAGAGAAATAATAATAGTAAATAAAAATGAAGGGAAGATATTTAATCATTTATTCATGTATTACGTGTTGACCCTGACTTCTGGGGGCAGGCAATGATGGAGGCACTTGCTGCATGTGACTGAAATATTAAACATGAAGTGTATTCCTTGCATCTTACATAACTCCTTTAGGTAGCCATGAGATTTGTATACTCAATATTTTTTTAGCTGCTGTTTCTACTTTGGATCATGGCATCAAAGCTCTGAATTGTGACTTCAATTCTCTGTGATGTGCTGGGTAGTTAGCTGGTGGTGTATGTCTGAGTTGCTTTATAGGTGAGCAGGTGGCAACTAAAGACACAGACGAAAGTAGAGAAGAAAAAATATTTACAGTGTATTTGATTTTGTTCTATTTGTGGATGTATAATGTTATGTATGTTAATATTTTCAGGTGACATTGAAAATGGATATTTGAAGCTCACAGTTGTAAGCTTAAAGGATAACACAAAGCACATACCTCTTATTGGGACAGTTGGCTTATCCTGGGAAACAGCTGCCTTTAAAGGCATTGTAAAGGTCAGTCAGAAATACTTTTCATTTCTGGAAATGTTCATCTCTAAATAGAATTATGTATATACGTTCTAAATACTATATTATTAAAATATTTCTGGTTTAGAGAATAGAATGCATGATAGACCCATTATGCATGTTTGCTGACAACTGCAATGCTTTTGACAATGAAGATGCTGTGTCTGACTAGCACTGCTTGGAAGCATTGGACCAACAAGGCACTGCAGATGTGCAAGTGCCTTTCTTTTTCCTTGTAAGCAATAGATCTTGAACCTCGGGGAAATACTGGGCAGTTATGTTGTAGCATGTATGTGCAATGAAAGTTAGAAACTTCTTGAAGAATACTGGTGCCAGTGGACACCATCAGAAAATATAGCCTGCATTCAGTCAGGATTTTAGCTCTTGAGTCATGCAAATGGGATCAGCTGGATTAAAAAACTGTATTATAGAGGACTTCTCATTTGTTTTCTCATAGAAAATTCCTAAAAGAATGGTTTTGGAGAAAGATCAAGAGTAGTTCTGTAGACTTTGCAGTAGTGCAGGCACACATTTCTAAATGTACTGCTTTCAAATTTCAGAAATTCCTGCAAGTCCTACTATAAAATAATTTTGTTCAACATTTCATTTCAGTTTTGACATTTGCTTTGAAAGGAGTAAAACAATAAAACTGCTTTTCTCCTAATCCTGCATAAAGGTGGAATGAAGCACTGTTTGATAGCATAGTGGTTCGTTCATAGCATTAGCATAAACCACTATTTATGTCAAGCAGTTTTTCTGTGCAATGAAGAATATAAACTTCATTTTAAAACATAGTAACCAATGTGTATTTGTTGAGAAGATTAACTAGAATTGAGTTTGAATTAGAGTTTCCATCCAATCTTTTCTTTCTATTTATTTGTAGCAGTTTTTTTCCTTGTTTACATGGTGACTGTGATTTTCAGTTGCATATTTTTCCCTCAGTTTGTACCAAACTGTTTTGAATTAGGTGTTTTCAAAAGAACAACAAATCCATCTCCTCTTGATGTTGATAAGAGTATTGTATGTTATAGTAGAAGGAATTTTAGCTGAGGAAATATTTCTAAAGACAATTCTGTCCTTTGTATTTACGGCATAAGTTATTCTGAATATTTGCTTTTAGGAAAAAATAAATATCAGTCTTTTTTAAATGTCTCATTTTATGCTAGAGCTGGCTCATGTTGACACATAGCTATGGGTAGAATTCAATTAAGCTTTTAACATAAATCTCTAAAATTCTTAAAACAAGTGAAGGCCAAATAAAACCAGCGACCAGAGCAGAGTATGATACTAGTTTGAATTTATTTGAAGTTCATCTGATATTCTAAGAAAGAAAGCTTTCTTTGACACTCTGAATATTTGTTTTGAAAACAAGTTATTGAATTACTTCAGAATGCATGGAGAAAGAAGAGCTACCAGTGCTCAGGGTCACCCTGCTTTACTTTTCACATTTGGCCTTTGAAATGTAAAGCGTCAGATTAGAAAATAGTAATTCTTAGAATTGCAGAACCATTCAGCTGCGAAAGACCTTTGAGATTATCAAGTCCAAGGACCAACCTGACCTACCATTCCTGTCTCTAAGCCATGTCCTCAGAGGGTACTGTATCTTCTGAGCCTCCTCTTTAGCTCAGTAGCAATTGTAAACACGGAGCCACTGTAAAATATCCACCAGATTTTAGGCAGGTAAGAGCAAAAACTTGGACCTCTAACATTGACTTGAATGCTGCTGATACCATTTCATTAGGAAAGTGGGACTTTTACAGTACGTATTTTTCCCTAGGATTCTCTTAAGACTACTGTGTGTCAAGTATATTTATACCTAATTAAGTTATTAAATGATCATCAAATTTAGTTTGAATTGTATATTTCTCATCATAGTCTATATTAACAAGCTTATGGAAGCTTTGTATGTCATTTAAGGTTTTGCCATCTGCTCTGTGTTGTTTGTTTGAAGTACAATAACACTGAAGAAATTGTTAAAGCAACAGAAACACAGTTATATAGTACTGAGAAATAAAGCATTCCAAATTGTTTCTTGACATGGAATGTGCGATGCTATGTTGGTTATGCTTTTGGAACAAATGATGCTTCTGGAAGTAATGCATATATACAACGTAATTAAGACAGGCTGATTCACTTAATGATTCAGAGCTGCTGAGAATAGGTAACAACTGATATGCACATACATAAAACCTTCACTTTGCAAGTGCCCCAGATTTGGCATCCTGATTTTAGCCTTAGAAAGTGATATAATTGTGTAGTGTTCTAAGGAAATACTTTCAAGAAATTTTTAACAGGAAGAATTATTTCCTTTATAGCTGGCAAATAGAATAATTGTGTGTGTTAGCTGCCTGAAGGGTTGTTTCATTGTGTGTTTTTGCAAGGATTGCTGCATTCATGGAAGTTGAACACTTTAGTTTAAACTTAGGTTTATTTCTCACATAGAAAGGACTATCTTTTTTTTTGAACCTCAGATTTTAAAGGCTTAAAAGTCTTCAAGAAATAACATCTGATTTAGGGTGGCAGTGCTATCTCTTGTTTTGCAAGAGTTTTTTTTTTTTGATGCTTGTATGATGCAAACTTGATTTCTGTAAGAAATCTCTAAGAACGTACCTTGGTTTGTAGTAGTCAATGAAAGATTATCAGTTATATTTTGAATTTTTTTCCTTCATTCCAAAACTTGCTGTCTCTTGAAACCTTAGTATTCCTCCCTAAAATCAGGGATAGAACTGTTTACTGTGCCTTGGTGTAGGAAAGTAATCTCTTCTGTTTTTGTTTGTAGGACTGTTACATGATGGATGTTACTGTCTTGGATGAAACTCAAAAACCCTTCTGGTGTTTCAGTGCCCCAGTTTGCATGGAACTCTCTTCCAAAGTGTCCAACCTCTATGATTATATGGGTCATATCTATATCACAGACTATGCAGATTCAGAAGGTAAAGTCTGTGTTGAGTTGGTGTGGTTGGAAGAAACTAAAGAGTATTTCATAGTCAGTCTCGTTCTTTACATAAGCACGGAAAAGGTTAATAATTGGTATGGAACAAAGTACTGATATAATTATATTGTTGCTTTCATTGCTTTAAAATAATAATGAAATACATAGGGTTCACTTTATTATGTTTAAAATTTAATGTGAATGGAAAATATTATTTGCAAGTTTTGCACTTTTGGCTTTCCACTAACAAGTAAAATTGCATACATTTGTTAACTGACATTGGATAAATTGAAGAGGGATATTGATAAAAATTGTGGTTTTTTTTTTTCCTGTTAAACATCACATTGTTAGCCTGTTGCTGGTACTGTACACCTTGAAAATATTTTTAGGAATCATTTTTTTTATAGACACCTTTGAGTATAGTTAATAAATTACTTCTTGTGAGAGCCATACTGTGAAGAAGCTCTACCTTATTTAAGATGCACTGGATTTGAGAGCATTCACCGTTATGCCTCTGTGGTAGTTTCACACTGATAGGTAGTTAAGCTCCACTGTACCACTCTCTCACTCCCTCTTTTCTCCCCTGTTCTGTTGAAGAACCTCATGGGTTAAGGACAGAGAGATCACTCACCACTTACTATAATGGGCAGAAAGGACACTGAATAGGGAGATGAGTGTAATTTATTGTCCACTGCTAGCAGCCTAAAGCAGCAAGAGCTAAAAGCAAACTGAAAACACCTTCCCCCTCCACACCAGCTCCTTCTACCTCCACCCCTCATGCTACACAGGACAGTAGAGAAGAGGGGCTGTGGTTGGTCTGTAGTGCTTTCTCTGCCACTTATCTGTGGTCACCCTCTACATCTGCTCCAAGTGTGGTCCATCCCACAGGATGCTATCCTTCCTGAACTGATCCTGCATGAGCTTCCCCCAGGCTGCAGCTCTCCAAGCACTGCTTCACATGGGTCTCTGTTGGCATGGCAGCAGTTTCACAGCCCTCCTGTCCCATCGTGGGCGCTCTTCTCCATGGGCTGCAGTTCTGGCCTGGTGCTGTTTCAATAGAGGGTTCTCCATGGGCCTTACTTCCTTCAGGCCTCGTCCACTGCTACACTGTGGGCTCCTCCATGGGCTACCTGTGGAGATCTACTTTGTGTAGTAGTGCCCATGGGCTGCAAGAGGACAGCCTGTTCTACTGTGGGTTTCTCCTGGGCTGCAGGGAGCTTCAGCTATGCACCTGGAACCACAGAATCATGGAACGTCTTGAGTTGGAAGGGACTCACAAAAGGATTGAGTCCAATTCCTAGCTCCACACAGCACCACCCAGAGTTCAAACCCTGTGCCTGAGAGCAATGTTCAAACTCTCCTTGAACACCAGCATGCTTGATGCTGTGTCCACTGCTCTGGGCAGCCCATTCCGTGCCCACCATACTCTGGTGCAGACCTTTTCCCTCACCCCCAGCTGCCCTCCCCTGGCACAGCTCCATGCTGTTCCCTCGGGCCCTGTCACTGTCACACAGAGCAGAGCTCAGCGCTGCCCCTCTGCTCCCTATGAGGAGCTGCAGCTGCCATCAGGCCTGCCCTCAGCTCTTCTGCTCTGCGCTGAACCAACATGGGGACATCAGCTTCTCCTCATACATCTTGTCCTCCAGACCCTTCTCCATCTTCATAATCCTTCTCTGAATGCTCTCTGTGACTCCATGATTTTTGGTATTAGTGGAGGGTTTCAATCAACATTTATATTATAACCCAAAATGAAGAATCCTGTTCTTTTTTGTTTAATTGTTTAATTTTGGGTCTGCTCTTGTAACCTTCTACTCTCTGAACTGAGATTAGTACAAAATACTAAACTTTGAACTGGATGTCCCAGAGGTGGTCTAAGCCAAAAGGGATTAACCCCCTGTTTTACTACGAAAAAGGAATACTTGCAGTTTTACCTCTGATAGTACATAAAGAATGAATTCTGGTAAATCATTAATGCTCTGTTTTTCACGTGCTCTATTCTGATGATGAACTAGAATTGCTTTCAACAAAGGTAAAAAGAAAGATGGTGAGTAAAACTTATGCAAGAACACATAAAATTGCAAAAGCAAAAAAGAGCTTTGTTGCACAGCACCTTCTCCACTCCTTCTGCACTGACCTTGGTGGTTGCAGGGATGTCTCTCTTGCATTTTCTCTCACTCCCTCTCTCCTCCTGGCTGGTCTTATCAGCAGTTTTCCCTTCTTTTCATCTGTTCTCCCAGAGCACACCCAGCATTAACCAGGTCAGTTCTGGCAGAGATGGGGCCCTGTTAGAGCAGGCTGGGGCTGCCTTTGATCTGACATAGGGCCACAGCTGGCTTCTGCTCACCGAGACAGCCTTGCTACCAAAACCTTGATACCTATGCCTAATACAGCCTACTAGTAAAATAGCATGTGTGCTGTTTCCTTCCCATTCATTAGAACGTTACTGGTAAATAACAAGTTTTGGCAGATTTTGTTAAATGCAAAAATGTTTTTCAGAAAATAGTTTATATAAATGTAACAAAAGATGGCAGAAAGATTGAATGCCCCACTCAAGTGCAACGTTTTTATCCTATAGAAGAATTATTCGAACAGGAGAAGTGGTGAGCATCAGTTGAAATTGGGTCATCCAAATATACAGCTGCTGGTCACACTGAATGAAATGTGACACTTTTGTCTAATGCTTCAGGATTTGTTGCAGCTACTTTTAATGATTTTGTTGATGATTTATACTGAGGACAGGATTTAGCTGTTTTAGTGTCATTTATCCAAATTTGAAGACCATTTCCGTGAAAGTATAAGTACTCATAAGTGAGAGTAAAAAAGTTAGAAGATTTGTGTGTGTTTCAGAGAACAACCCCTTCACATTTAAAAAAAAAAAAAAAAGAAAAAAAGGCAACCACTATCAACTCCTTAATGTGTGTGTTTAACTACTCCGCAACAGACAAAACTATAATATCTTTAAGAGGGTGATTTACCTGGTAGGGAAGCATAAAAATAGTGCTTGTGTTTATTTTATTGCACATGTAATAGTGCTCGTTTAAGTTAATGAGCTTAAATTGCATTGGAAGGGAATCAGTATGAAAGAGTGATTTAATGAAAGGGTTTTTATGAGATTACTTCAAGAGTGGAGGAGTTTTCTCCCTAATAGAACTACATCACAATGTTATTCCTACTGTTTGTCATTGCTTTTGTCGGATATCTGCTGTGTTCTGAAATGCTTCTCTGGTCTTGATTTTTTTTTATTTTTATTTTTGAAAGAGTTACTTGTAATGGAAAATGTTTTTAGTGAACAATTCATTAATACTCCTGGGCACTTTATATGATTTTCCACTAATATAAGCTGCAACTATGTTGGTTTATATCATCTGAAGAATTGCCCTTAATTATAACACTGCCATTCTGGAACTGTTGCTCTTTACTGTGGTCATTTTCCTCTAGCGGGGAACTAATAGCAGCTATATGTTTCCAAAGTATTTATGGAGAGGGGGAGTTATTACAGTATTTTTCTTCAAACTGGCCTTACAGTTGTTTTGCTTTTTCTTTCCATCTTCTTGCTATTAGAAAAAACAGCTCTGCTTTCATAGTGCATGCCTGTTCCTCATTTGGTTTTGTATGCATGGTTTAGCACATAAAACAACTGTATGGTGGATAGTCTCTAGATATGTATTTTTTCCTGCCTGGCCTGTCTTCCTCTGTTTAGCAGAAAGGTTTTGATTTGCATTCATATAATCACAGAATGGTTTGGGCAGGAAGGGACACCAAAGCCCACCCAGCCCCACCCCATGCCATGGGCAGGGCTGCCCCCCATCAGCTTGGTTGCCCAGGGCCCCATCCAACCTGGGCTTGAGCGCGTCCAGAGATGGGGCACCACAGCTTCTCTGGGAAGCTGTGCCAGCGCCTCTCTGCCCTCATAATGAAGAATTTCATCCTTATATCTAATCTAAATCTATTCTTTTTTAGTTTAAAACCATTGTGCTTTATCCTGTCACTATATTCTTTGATGGAATGTTCCTCTCCAGCTTTTCTGTAGACTCCTTTTTAGTACTGGAAGGCTGCAATGACGTCTCCTCCAGAATCTTCCCTTTTCCAGATTGAACAACCCCAACTCTCAGCCTGTCTTCATAGGAGAGGTGCTCCAGCCCTCTGATCACCACTCTGGCCTTCCTGTGGACCCACTCCAACTGGTACACATCCTCCTTTGGAGGCCATAGAGCTGAACACCGTGCTCCAGATGGAGTCTCATGAGAATTCATCCATTAGCTATTTATGGTATGGTCTTGATTTCATTGAAACTCTTTCTTTTGTCTTCATATGGTTGCTTTTTGAGACAGTGGCTGTTTCTTTGCATTCCATTACATGCCTATCTGATGCTAGTGATTGAATACTTAACACATACACAAAAATAATAATAAAGAGAGGAGGAAAAGTAGAGTAGAGTTCAGCATGAGCTGAACTGGATGAATATTGGCTCAGATTAGGGATTTAGACAAGTAATGAAGTTACCATATCTTAGTGAGTTACAATCAAGCAAGTTATTCAGTAATTCGCCTTGTATGAGCGTAGCAGGTAGTCCAGCACATACAAACAATTGGAGTGAGATTTAGGCAAAAAATATTTAATCTTCTGCCTGTCTGACATGTTAGTACTGCTCAGAGATGTGGAATGACTGAATCTGAGCTCAAATATGCCTGTATTAGAAACTGCACAGGTAAATGTTTCTACAAATTACAATGAGAACAGCATGTTTTAATCTCTTCCTGTATGTGATGGATTGGAAAGACATTACTATGAAAAGTTAAATTCCATGGTCTCCTGCCTTTTTCATCCACCGTGAATCAAAATGGGGTGTGATCGCAGCAAGGATAACTAGTGAGTTGTATGTGGAGAGGATAGTTTTATGATACTGTCAGTGCATCACTTGCTCTGTTCTTACTGTCAAACTTTATTTAAATGCAGGGGAGTCTTTTGCATGCTGTGTCTCTTTTGAATGTCTGTGAAAAAGGAGCACCATCACTCTGTATTAATGCTACTTAAGTGTAGAAGTGTTATAATCTAGAAAACTGGAAGGCTTTTAGACACTCTGGAGAAAACCAAAATGGGAAAGTTATTCTTTTTGTCTATTGCTTAAAAGTATGTTCTCTGTATCAGTCATCTGGAGCTTTTGAAGGTCTTATGAATCAGATATTGATCATACGTATTAGTGGGTGAGATTACTTTTTTCTACATACAGGTCACTTATAATACAAGTTAATAATTTTTCCTATCCTGTGTTAGTCATGCACAAAGATAGATTCAGCTGTCTTGGTGAGATCTTACAAACAAACAAAGAACAAACAAACAAACAAAAAAACAAGATGGAGAAGAATGTTCTGTAGGTGTGTAGTGTTCTGTTTAGTCACTGAAATACCATAAGTTAGTTAAGTCCTCAGAAATTACGGAGTATTAACTATTGAACAGAAACCCCATTACCACCTAACCCTTGAAGCTCTGAAGCAAACACCTTATCAGAGGTGTCGGTATCATCAATATTTCTTCCTAACTAAGATAAAACAAATAATAAATAAAGCTCTTCAGAAAAATCTAGGAACAATGACTGAATTTGCTGTGCTGTCTCATGATTATTCATGGTGTTTTTTTTGTTGTTTATGATCTCTTTATAACATCTTGAATTATTGCTTCCCTTATTTTAGTTTCTTTTAAAATAAGATGTTTGTATATACCTAGTGAAAATATTTAATGAAACCTTAAAGGAAAGATGGTAACATACTCTAAAACTAAGTTATTCTTTTCAAAGTTTGCTATTGGTATGATGCAGTAAGTGAAAGGATGCTATAATGAAGAAGAATAACGATGGCAGTTATGCCACATATCCACCATGTTTCATTCTAGTTTTCTTCAAGTATATAAGGATCCTAAAATTTCAGGTTTAGTACCATTGTACTGTAGTTTTGTAAGAGTGGTGTGCTCACGTGTGAGGCAAAGTGGAACTTCATATTCTGTAACACTGATTTTGTGCATTCCTGAAAAGAGATTTTCATGAATAAGAAGAGCAATAATACCATTACTTAAAATTTTTTTATTTCAAACTTTTAATCTGTTTTCACATGCTGTTGGACATGTAGTGAACACTGAATTGAAAATACATTATCTTTAGTAAGGTGTAGAAGTGAATGACATACCTTTTTTAATCTCAGTGTATCGGTTTGAAGTCATGTATACATTAAAAAAAAAAAAAAAAGGTGGAACCGATGTGCTTACACGGACATATTGTTAAGATGCTGGATATGATCAATGTTTTCTTTTTGGACCAGCACATTTACTTATGAATTTTACCTCCTGTGGATCTTAAACAGGTGATATTCCAGTGTTAACAATCCATTTTCTCTTTCATCTCTCTCCACGTTATCTAGAATAAACCAATTATACACATTATACACACAGTCCTAAGCCCAGTAAACGATTTGAAATGCTTTGCAGTATAAAGATTCATCTGATGTGAAATGGTTGGTTCAGTCAGTTGGAAATAATGCATGTTACTAGTGTGACACTGCTGAGGATGACGCTTGAGATTAAGATTGTATAAGAAAATGTAACAAGATAAGGGAAAGGATAGGGAATGATGTAGCAGTAGTTAGTTTCCCACAAATAAATTAATGTAAGCTGAAGGTAGCTGTTTTGGACTTCATTTTTCACTAACTTTTGTATCTCTAGGAATTTGTCACTGCAGGGACTTTGGCCCAGTTTACTTGGTATTCCTAAAGGACCAAAGCTTAAGAAGTTGGACTCCGGTTTTATGCAGTTGGAACTTCTGCATAGGAATTGGAGAGTTGGTTAACTTTTCTTCATAAATGCTATGTGAAAAAGTTTGCACTGTTCTATACAGCCCACTCCAATAAAAGTCAGCCTGCAAACATTGGATTCCTTCTCAAAATCACAAATGCAAAAATGTATTGATTCTTGCTGAGTACAGTTGTACCTTACCTAACTCTTATTAGCCAGCAAACAAAATGTGGAGACAAGGAAACTCAGCAGTGCCACAAAGTTGTTTGTTCTCGAGACACGGATGTTTGTTTTCTGGCATCACCCCACAGTGATTAGGTAAGTATTATGTACTTATATAATGTGATCTCTCATTTACCAGGTTCAATGTGCTACATTGAAATTATTAGTATGGACAAAATTGTATATGAATTTTAATTTACTGCCACAGAGCACTCTAAAACTTCTGTGCCTTGTACCTGCAGTAATTTTGGAGTAAAAGTAATATTTTGGTGAAAAGAGGAAATCACCTACAATTATAAAGTCAAAAGAGACCTATTTGCAAGTCACACCAAAGATTAGGTTACATAGTACATTAATGCAAGTATTTACTAATATTGGAGTTGGTGCGATAGCTCAGCTCTTCATGCTTTCCTATTAATTCAGTAGTAAGAGTTTCTGGTGTAGATGTCTTTTATAATCTTGTATCTTTGCTGAAATGAGTTATCTTGCAGTGAAACTGCCCAGGATTATATTCAATAAGAGAAAGAAAAAATTGTTTCCTGATTTGTGTTGATAGCTTTTTTTCCTTGACTATTAAAAATCTGGTTTAAGCAAATAACCTCAGTTTACAACTGATAACTTGGGTATTGGCATAGAAGCAGTCTTGATTCTTGCTCTTTTTAATTTTCCATGTATATTCTCAGGCATTAGCAGGCTGTACCAAATTTGTCTACTTAATCTGCCTGAAAATAGTGCATACCATTTGGCATTTGTAGCAGCAACTTGTTCTCTGAAATTCAGTAATTTCTCCTCTTTCATAGACAGGAATAATGGTTATCAATTTACTCCTTTTGTCCTTCATTAATGATTTTTGCAGGGTTTTAATTACCTTTATGAGAATGTAATATGGGCATACTTACCCAGGTAGAGAATATGTGTCTGTCTGGGTGCGTGCACTTATTTATAGCTCCGTCTAATCATAATACATTTTCTAGCTGTGAATAACCTGCTGCCTCCATTAAGTCTTGCAACGTATGTCTTATTCCAAGGACTCAGGTTTCAGAATAAGATTTAAAGGCAGTGAGTGTTGGTTTGGTTTTTTTTTTCCTTCTTTTTTTCCTAGTCCCATGGAAGCACATAGCACCTTTTACTACCCTTGTGCATTTGGCATTCCAGACAGCTCGTATGTAGAGCTATCTCATTTCAATGTTATATATATTGATATATACATATATACAAAATATCGCACACAACCTTTTGCACAAAATCTTGTTTGTAGTGAATGGCCCATGAAGAACAGGTCCCTCTGTTCTTCACATGGGCAGGAACTGGAGTCTCTGCAAGGTCACCTGCAGTGAAGCATTTGTTTTGTCTGCTGTTAGGTTGCTTTTTCTCGAGGCACCAATATAACTGGTAGTCTGATTGTCCTTGTAATCAGTTTTCATGGAATCGATCTGTCTTGCTTCTGCTTATCTGTTCTCTCCTTTCCCTGTTCTATGTATTTCTCATAAAAGTGTTTGTATGAGCCGTGGGAAAAACTGAAGGTTGGTTGTAGCCAATGACTGATTATCTCTGCAGCTACTCCTTGGAAGTGCAGCAAGAGTTTTCAAGAAAATGGCCTCTATACATAACGACATGAGCAAGGGGAGCAACTGAAGGGGTGGAAAAATGTACTGTATCTCAGGCTTCTACCTCTGTCTTTTTTTTTTCCCTCCCCATTGCTTTTTATTCTTTACCTGTTTCTTTCCACAGCTCTTACATCAGAGGCTGCCTCTGACTTCTCGCACCCCAAACGGCATCAACTGAGGGGATTGGGGGATGTGTTCTGCTCATTTATCAGCTGAATATTTGGCAGGTTTGCTACTGGGACCTGCACAAACCTTTCAGAGCTTCCTTAGTGTCAGGTGAATGATCTGGCTGCATAGCGCTTGCAATAAATCTTGTCTGATCTCTTTCCTCAAGCATAGAATTGAATAACTTGTAGCAGTGTGAGGCAGTTCCTGATGTCCTTGATGGAAACAACAGTAGCTGTCTTGTACTCACTCCAGTGTCTAAAACAACGGAGAGAGAAGAATCCAGCTGTAATGTAAACTTGTCAAAGAGTGATGTTTATGCAGAATATGTCTCTCAGGAAGCATTTGCTTTCTACTGGCAGAATGGGACAGGATATAGAGTAAGTTTTAGCTATTTGCAAGGAAAATGTGAACTGAAGCTTGAATTTAACACACATTTTAGTTGCTAACATGGACTTGGTGAACTTTCCAGCTGTCTTCTCTATAGAGGATGTAAATCACAAGCCAGCATTTTTCCCTGTCCCTTCCACTAATGCTTGTTTTCACATCATGCTCTTGTAGCTTTGTGATATGCAGTAAGAAGAAGCCATGCAGAAATTTGAGATTTGTCTTGGTCAGTACAATTTTCTGGCTGAAAAATAGAGTAGAGGGAAAAAGGAAAATGCTTTTGTGGAAATATTCTGCTTAACTTTTCTTGCAGCTTACAGATTTAACTGAAGAAAATGCGTATTAATCATTTAGCATGGAGAGTGTTAGCATGTAAGGGATTTTAATGAGTTAGTTAAAACCAAAAAGAATTTTGTAATTTGCACTGAAAATGTTTAATCTTGCTCATTTAGATTTAAGAAACCTCCTGTTGATATTATAGGCAATGCTTTTCCTAGTTTGCATTTTGAGTTAATTTAAGTCCATGGAAAGTGCTTCCTTTAGGGATAAATGTTTTAAGCAGATCAAGAATGGTGCAGCATGGATGGCATTAAGAATTTGTCAGCAGCTTCCTTCTGGGAAAATAGCCTCAAGACATACACAAGTAGTTCAGTAGTCATGTCCTTTCAGCTTTGCTGCCTTCAGAGACACTAAGGATGATGCAGCAATTTGGCATCATCATTGTTCAGAAACTCCTGCAGTAGCATAAGCCTGCAGCTTAGTTGCAATCTTCAGTTAACTGTGGGGAGAAATGGGCTTTGGCATGCAAACAGTTTGTATTACCTGCTTCTCAGTTATGTGGCTGATAATGAGTACCCTGCCACCTTGAAACATATATAAGTTAACATATACTCCTTATTAATGAAAGAAGGCTGTGTTTAATTTCTTTGACTGGATTTTAACTGGTGGCTTGAATGGTACCTTCTGCTACAAAATCCTATTTGAAGTGTCTATGTGTACATCTGGTTTGTGTTTTTTGGGAATCAAATCACTGCCTGTTTCTGTCATAGCCCCAGTTTATTTGTGGTGAGAGTATTGATAAAAACATACCTGTGGGAAAAGGATTGATCCCAACAAATCTTACGTGGGTGACAGTGATTAAACATGGGAGTACATAGTTGTAAGTTCTGAACTGACAAAAACTTAAGACTTCTCATTTTATATTCACATTTTTCTCACTGCCTTTATGAGAAGATTTATTCCTGTCTAGTGTACTCACTGGAGAATCTTTGTCTTTTCTGCATTATTGTTCTTGCATTGAACCACCTGCAGTCATGTAATGTGGTAAAATGCATGTCCGCAATGATGTTACTGTGAAAATGATGATTTTGTGATTGTCTATCAAAGCATACAAACAAAAAGCACTGAGAAGGCTGACAAACCACTAAGGGTGT
This sequence comes from Phasianus colchicus, assembly GCF_987193195.1. Classification (NCBI taxonomy): domain Eukaryota; kingdom Metazoa; phylum Chordata; class Aves; order Galliformes; family Phasianidae; genus Phasianus; species Phasianus colchicus. The sequence continues at coordinate 38,452,621 of NC_143438.1, forward strand.
TGAAAATAATTTTAAAAGTAGTTGTACCACTGGGCTTTCTGAGCAGAATTAAGTTCATGTCCTATCCCTTTTTCCCCCTTCCAGCCAACGTATCTTGAAACTGTGACAGTAAGTCTAAGGACGGTCACGCAAATATCCCTTCCTACTAACTGCTCCTGACATGTGGTTATGCAGATTAACAATCTTCAGTTGGTAGGTTGAAATTTATTTGATTACATGTAATTTTTTTTATTACTGCCCTAGAGTCATGCATTGAAGGGCTTGCTGCTGTGTGTGCGGTTCCAGCTCATGCTCATTGGTGACCCTGGGGCTTCTGCACATTGTATTTTAAATAATACTTTTTCAGTAGCATTCTAGATGCCATCTACCAGTTCCAGTCTCTGGTGAATTCTGCTCCAGGCTCCATGTTTCATTATGCCTGAGTCCCCCCCTGCATTTCTGTATTTTACAGCATTCATTTCTATAATGTATAGAAAGTTACTTTCATTGGATAGAAAAGCCACTGAGGTTCTGCTGTGAAACGTCAAGTGGGGTCAGAGTTGGACTTTGCTGCTAAGGTATGCATTAAAAATGGATTATGGTTCATCTTCTCTTAGTTAATCTATGTGCTTGAAACGTAGTAATGCATGTAAATTGAAGCAACAGATTACTTCTAAGTGTTTCTTATTCCAGCAGGTCTTTGATCAAAGAACTGAAACTCAACAGCTTGAACAGATTGGACTTTGACATCATAACAATTTACAATCATTCTGTTTTTGTCTGTTGCTCCCATAGAACTGCTCATAATTGTTAGTACAGCACAAAGTTGGATAGATTCAGAAAATGTTCTATTTTACCAAAAAACTCACCAAAACAAAAAATCTCTCAAGACCCAAAGTTCTTAGGAAGCAATCCTACCCATCTTTCATTCTAGGGCTTGGAAGATCAGACAATTTGTATTAGTCTTTGGTAGGGTAATACCTGGCTGTGTTGTCGTCTGGTGCCTTGCAGCATCTGAAGTTGCTGTTCATGTGTTCGCTTCTGCTCTTCCGCCCTTATTCCTACCACTTCCCCAGGTGCCTGACTGTGTGGTGATGGAAGCAGGCTAAAGAGCAGGACATGAATGAGTCTTGAAGACTTTCAAGTCAAGGAGATTTAAAAAGTGTCTGAAATACATTATTTAAGATCTGTTATATTGAGCTAGAGTTTCATGCTGAATTACTCATTTCTGGGTGGTAAATATGTGTTTGAAACTAGTTGTCATGTCCTCTGCTGAAATGTGGCCTTGAAGTCACATGAAATAGGTTCCTAGCTAGCATCCCCTCAATGAGCAAAAACTCCATCCACATACAGCATATACTAAGATCTCATGTGGAAAGAAGTGACTGTGTTTATTAGAGGAGACTTTAGACTGTTTCCTAGTTGCTAAGCGTGAAGAATTGCTGCTTCAAAACTGGCAGCTGCCTTTTCAATCTCAAGAGAATGGGTTTGTCACAGTCATAACAGGAATATTTGGTGGAGGTAAACAAGCTTAAGTACAAAGGCAGAATGTGTGTAAGCAGGTTAGATATGTGCTGTGCTTTGCCTTATGCAGGGCAGTATTCAATATGGATTTTGCTTTATTGTATCTATAAACAAAAAATTGTAACAGCAAAACTAAGCCATAAATCTTACTAACATTGGTGCTGTTAAAAGCGATCCCAGGTAAAAGCGGCTATTACATTTTTGTTCTGAGTTCATTTTCAAACCCAGTTGTACTTTCCTGAAACACTTCAATATGTAAAACTGGAAAAAACACTGGAGTCTATGGTATATACACTGAGCTGTAATTTTCCATTTCCTTTTCTGCTGGTGGCATTTGAAGGCTTTGAATTGATCACAGTAGTAGATATTTCTTCATGGGGAAGTAGAACAACATCCTTGTAGACCCAGTTGGATATCTTTAGTGCACAGAACTGTTTTGGGTATATATATATGTATAATCAGTTGTTAATCACAATGACTGTTACTAGTGCAGTCTTTGTGTTTCTTTAGTATGTGAATGCAGTGTATCTTCCTCTGTATCCTTTATAATCTTTTCCTCTCCCTGTGTAAATACTGTGTTTTCGCTTCTTGGATGGTTTTAGCTCTGAAGAAGCTGCATTTAACAATAGTTACCTCCAAGAGAATAGCGGATATATTGTTGTCTTTTGCACTGAATGTTGATAATACCTCATTTTACTCCTCCTTTGCAATATATCTGTGTTCTGGGATATAAAGATGCAAAGCATGCCCACAATGCCTATGTTGCTGGCTTCTGAGTATTCTCAAAAGTAGTTATAATCTGTCATTTTGTTGCCTTGTTGGTGGCTTATGACATCCTGATGTAGAGAATTGATTATTCAGCATTTTAAAGAAGGAATGATTTTTAAAAAATCCTTTGTGGTCCCATATCGCTCTGAATCCTACAGAAGCTTTGATGTGTTTTGGTTCTTTTTTGTTAAACATCTTGCTCTGTATCAGCAGTGAAGGTTTACTTGAAGATTACTTTTCCCCGTTTAATAAGGCAAAAAACATTCTCAACTCAAACTCTTTCAGTGCAAAGCAGAATTCTAGTCTCAAACTGCTGTTCTAATTGTAGGAATTATGATTTCTGAGCAGATTTATTGTTTGTGACAAGATTTTTTCTGTCTATAATTCTTAACTATGATAATTAACAAAAAAGAAAAAGTTGCATATAAAATGAGTAAGGTGGCACTGATACATCGTTAGTTGGGATAATGTAGATTATACTGATCAGTGCAAAAATGATTTGTTTCAGTTTATCGGGGAAAATGAAGAATTGCATAAATGTATACTAATGTTATCTATACTAAATTATCCCTCAGATTTTAACTACAGCTATGATTTATTCCATTCATAGAATAAGCACTTTATACAACTGCCTGTATATGTTCTATTTGTTCTCTTGTACATGTTCTCTTTCCAAATGCTTCTGGAAGAATTTGGAGGCATGTAGCTGGACTGAAAGTTCTCTGAACTCCAAGTAGGTGAAAAATGGCACCATGTATTTATTATGAGCCTACAGAAGAAAGAAAAATGCTGTTACAATGCCTGTAGTGTGCTCTTCTGCTCCTTGCCCTCTTTCCTCAGCCTTCTATGCATTTCTCTTCTAGTAGCACTGAGACTCCCATACTCCCACCTCTCTCAGGTAGAACAGCATCTCTCAGTTTTTTTCTTGGTTGCTTTCCTGTTTTATTGGATTGCAATTTCAGTTAAAAATATGAGAGCTAAAGGAATACTGCCTCATTCCTTGTGGTTTGCTAACTAGTTTTCCATCTTTTGTTTGGTGGTTCTCCTGTGCTTCTTCTATGCTATCTCAGTAAGGCACTTTGACACAGTGCTCCACAACATCCTTCTCTCCAAATTGGAAAAGTATGGATTTGATGGGTGGAATATTCAATGGATGAGGAACTGGCTGCAGGATTGAACTCAGAGAGTGGTGGTCAGTGACTCAATGTCTGGATGGAAATCAGCAATGAGTGGTTTCCCACAGAGGTCAGTTCTGGGACCGATACTCTTTAATATCTTTATCAGTGACATTGAGAATGGGCTTGAGTACACTGTCAGCAAGTTTGCTGATGACACTAAGCTGTGGGATACAGTTAACGCATCTGAGGTATGGGATGCCATCCAGAGAGACATAGAAGGCTTGTGTAGTGGGCCCAGGTGAACCTCATGAGGTCCAACAAAGCCAAATGTAAGACCTTGCACCTGGGTGGAAGCAAGCCCCACTACTGGTATAAGCTGGGAGATGAAAGAATTGAGCTCAGTCCTACTGAAAAAGACCTGGAGGCGATCGTGGATGGGAAGCTGGATATGAGCCAGCAGTATGCTATCACAGCCCAGCCAACCGTATCCTGGGCTGCATCAAAAGAAGCATGGCCAGCAGGTGGAGGGAGGTGATGTGGAGCTATTGGAGCACATTCAGAGGGGAGCCACAAACAATCCAAGGGATGGAACATCTTTTCTACAAGGACAGGCTGAGAGAGCTGGGGCAGTTCAGCCTGGAGAAGAGAAAGCTCTGACCTGAGAGCAACTTTTCAATATCACAAGGGGAGCTACAGCAAAGAAGAGAACATACTCTTTAACAGGGTCTGTGGTGATAGAACAAGGGAAAATGGTTTCAAGCTCAAAGAGAGTGGATTTAGGTTAGATATAAGAAAAGTCTTTTACAGCGATGTTGGTGGAGGCACTGGAAAAAGTTGCTCGGAGATGTGTTTGATGCACTGTTCCTAGAGACATTCAAAGCGAGGCTGAATTGGACCATGGGGATCATGGGCAATCTGAATAGCTGTGCATGTCCCTGTTCATTGTAAGGGAATTGGACTAGATGACTTTTAAAGGTCCTTTCCAACTTTAAGGATTTAATGATTCTTCCCCAGTTTTTTTTTTTTTGTTGTTGTTGTTGTTGCCTTACAGATGACTCTTATGTTTCAGATCTTTCTTTCACAGTCACTTTTCACTGAAATTTGAGTAATTTTTTTTCCTCCACCATTTCCTCTTATTTAAAAAAAATAAAAAATAGACTCTTACTTTGAATTTAAATGTGTATAAATAACTGGACAGGTTTTGACAGAACTGGAACATTATTCCAGTTGTGTGGTTTCCGTAGGGTTAAGAAATCAATTATTTTGCTGCTACTTTTTTTGTTGTTTTTCATTTATTTAGAGGCCTGTCTGTTTCTGAATTTCCAGATTGTAACAGAAATGCTAAGTCAGGGCCAGAACCAGTGATTGAGCACCTGGGGCCAACCCGGGGAGCTCAGGTGCATGCAATGCAGTTGAGTGACTGGAAGGGGTGGAGCCAGGATCTGCCCCTGGCATGAGGAATACTCATTTAAGGGTTGGCAGTGGAGGTGAGGGTATTTTGCTTGAGATCCCTGTATACTTGAGTCCTTCCAAGGGTGAGTTGATTTTTTTTTTTTTTTTTTCCCCCCTTTGTTTCTGTGTCTACTGCTTCTGTGTGTGGACTTGTTCTCGCTTGCTGTAGGCTAGGACTTTATTACCCTGTTATTATTGCTCACTTTCTATTGCATTATACTGTTATCCAGATTAAGGTGGATATTTAAGATTTTATGTAAATACCTCTGCTTGTGAGTAGAATGATGTTGCAGGTAACACCAAAGTTTTATGTTTCTTTCTGTCTATTTACAATAGATGCTTCAATGAGACTTCTGTGTGAGGTAAATGCACGTTCATGCTTTTTCCTAGAAATCTAAGCTCTAGTAATTTATCTTAGGTATATCTTGAGATGCAGCTGGATGTCTACATACTTAGTAGTACAAAATATGTCAATTTTTTTCCTTCCTCTATGAGTCTGCTCTCTTTTTGCCCATGAACTTTAAGTATCTAGGAGCAAGAAGCTTCACAGCTAAATTGTACAATATGTGGACTCTTCTATTTTTATTTTTGCATCTATCATCTGCTAGTTCCACTTATTGCCTTTATTTGTTGTGCTGGAGAGACTGCATCCATTCTACTTGCAATTTTTTAGACAACTCTAAGACATCCCTCAAAAGACAGCATTTGACTATTTATTTTGTGTCAGAAATAGGTTCAAAATCATAACAAAACTTTTTATGTGCAGTGTTTTCAGTTGCTCACTTGATTCAGAATTCATAATGATGTATTGAAAATATTTCTCCCTTTACATTAAGTACACCAAGTCAGCAATGTGTCTTCGTGACGGAGCAGGCTGAATCACGTAATGGATTGAACTGGCAATCCACTTCTCGCTTTGAGTTCTCTTTAGAACTTCTTCCTATTGATGTTTCTGTTTACACTCTCAATTCAAGATAACATGGCTAGCAAACTTTTTTTACAGTTATTTATACTTTATTTGAAATTGCTTGTAAATATATGGGGACTGCAAGGTATTTCTATTCCACTGTATGAAAGAACAAATGGCTAATTTTGTTTCTTAACATTTAATGATTCTGTAATTGTTTACTATCAGCTTTATTTGGTCTCTGAGGGCTGCTTGTTTGGCACTACTTGACTTATAGCTGTTTATGTTCTTCACAAATTCTTCTGAGGAGGCTTACTGAGAACCTCTTGAAAGACTGGATCAACTGGATCTTCTTTGCTCACCTGCTTCCTGATCTTGTTATTGAATTTGCAAACTGATGAGGTGTGATTTCCCTTGACCAAAGCTGATTCCTCTTTGATGAGTCATGCTGACTAATGTGCCTATGATACTGTTCTGGAGAAATGTGTGTGTCAGGTTCTGTTGTCTGTAGTTCCCGAATCTCGCCTGGAAGATTTTTAAAATGCCATGGCATGTTTTCAATCTTCTTTACTTCTGGTAGAGTGGCAGTTTGACGTGGATAGAGAGTTTGAGGACTGGATACTGCAATTATTGCTTCTTATGTCCTTGGGTAGCAAAGGGATGAAGGTACACTGTGAGTGGAATTAGTGGAACAGGGAATTAGTGCTTGTGTACTCCTGCTTGCCTGGGGTAAGAAAACTTTCTCTTCTCATGAACAAATAGAAAATTACTTTTTAACATCTCATTAGGTTAATTCATGATTGTTCAGTGACAATGCAAGATAAAAATACGTCCTGAAGTTTACATAAGACTTCTGAGTATGTGCTCACTTCTGGTGTTTCTCAGCTACAGACTGAATTAAGTCAGGTTACTCAAGCTGTCCCTCTTTCCTAATGTCCCTTATACTGTTTTGCCTGAATAAGGGCAGTTTGCCTTTCCTGATTTTTGTGTTTGGGGAAAAAAATCAAACACTGCGCTCTGTCAAGAAAACATCAAGGTTTATTCAGGAAACTGGGAAGAAATTTTCTTTTTTAAAAGGGGGAAGTATTAGACTGAGGCCTTCATACAGAATTCCTAGTTTCAATAAATGATTGTTCAGATAACATACTGTAATTGCTTTTCAAGTGCTAATTTGCTTGCAATCTTGCACTGTATGGCAAAATGATTTTTCCTTGGTATTTGGGAAGATCCATGTTTATGTATTAAGAAATGGCAAAATTTTCTAGATCTGTTTAAGAAACAGGTGATTGCCTTTCCACCAGGTGCTCAGGGTCAACCCAGGGGAGCTCAGGTGCATGCAATGCAGCTGAGTGACTGGAAGGGGTAGATCCAGGATCCAGATCTTATGTAAGGGTTGGCAGTGGGGTTAATGGTATCTTGCTGGAGATCCATGCTTAACTTAGACCTTCCAAAGGAAAGTGGATTTTCTTTATTCGTTTGTGTCCACAGCTGCTGTATTTGGGCTTGTCCTCGTTTGCTGCAGCCAGAGTCTTTGCCACCTTGCTATTATCGCTGTACTTTCTATTGCATTATAGCATTACAGGAGGCAACTAGTATTACACTCCTTTACAAGTTAAGAAGGACTTACACAAATCTGACCTACTAAACTGTGCCCTTACTAAACTGCAAATAGGAAGTTGGATTTTAGACCTGTAAGTGGAACAGCATTTTCTTTTTTTGCAGCACAAAATATTTGTATGGTAAATCCATTTTAATCTTAAGAAACAGGAGAGAAGGTGATGAGCTGGAAGGCACCTACAGAGAAGCTGGTAAAAGCTGCTGGTAATTTAAAACACGAATGGAAGGAGTACGTAGGATAGCTTGTATGCTGTGGCAGTACTGGTGAAATTACACTTCCTGTCAAATCATCCCAGCTGGAAATAGCCTGCAGAAAATTGCTGCTTCTTTCAATGGCTATATTCTTTCTTTTAAAAGAAGATTATTAAAATAAAAAAAAAAAGGTTTGGCTGTTTTGAAAGTGAATGCTTCTGTATTTTCAAAAGTGTTCACTTAGGAAGTAACTGCTGTGGCTCAGCAGGCAACTAGGATTGTCTAGTGGAGCTAAATGCAAAACAATCAATTAATGGACTTGTGTACACTCGATCATTACCTCCCACAGCCCTCGTAAAATACTCATAGTTATGGCAATGATTATTTTAAACTCATTTCAGATAGGCTTAGAGTCCTTGATCATTGTTCAAGTGCAAAAGAACTGTGTGAGTGAGGATATATATGCAGATTGACAGATACAGCTCTGAGGTTGTCTTTGACTTCAGAGGTAGGAGATCACAGAAACACCACTTACAGTGCTGTAGTTGAGGTTTTATCACAGCTCTCGCTAATAAAGCTCACCTTTAAAAAGGCAGAACTGGGCTTGAGAGCCTTGTTTTGAGCTGAACTGTGCCCCACATACCTGATCATAGAGCTCTTAAGTACATATTTTATGGTGGCGTGGATGGTATCACTGCATTGCCATAGCAAACTCTCTGAGCAACTTTGTCCTCTCTGTTATAATAAACATGCCACAGTGGTTAAAGCACAACTCTAATGTCTTAAGAAATGGCAGCAAATGGCGCAGCATTTATTCCAGAGAAAATAACACTTTCTGGTAATAAGAAAGTGATGATAATTAGATGTGGATTTAAATGCAGAAAGGCTTTGAGAAACATTTATTTTTTTTCCCCTCCACTCAACAGCAGTTAAAAGAAAGAGTTTTGGGGGGAGCAGAAGGCAAGCTTGTGATGATTATTTTACAGAATATTCTCCCAGCTGCTAACCACTGTGGCTTTAGGACTTCTGAAGCTGAATTTGCTTTATTCATTTAGTAGAACATCTTATCAGAAAGAAGTCTGCAGATGATCTACTGTCATTGTGCCTTCTCCTGCTGCAGTGCAGTCTGAGAGTAGTTGCTCCAGCAGTGCTTCCGACCACCTCTGTTTTCAGCGCTCCTAGCGCTGAGTAGATTCTATCAGATATTAAAGCCTCTCTTGTAAGCTTTCTGGTGTCACTGCACATAAAATGAAAGGAGATAAATGTGTTGGAAAGCATCTTTCTAGTGAAGCAAAAACATGTGGTATGTGCAGCATTTTATAGTATTGTGCTTATAGTCTGTAATTCTTGATTGGAAGGGTGATGTTGTGCATTTGCAAAGGGGGCAAAGCTAAAATGTTAAGCGTACCTTAAGCATGCATTTTCAGGGAGAATAAATTCTGTTTATTTACTGGACTTAACTCTGTTTTTAGAAGAAAAGAATTATAAAAACATAGGAAGATGAACAGGTACATGAACTTCTATAATTGGTATTCAGGTCTACTATTTTCTAAGTAATAAGTGGCATTAGTATGTTGAGTAGTATAGTTTTTTGCTCTTTGCCTTATGGAGATGTATAAACTGAAAATAATGGTGATAAACATTCTGATCTTAGGACACTTGCATGCCCATGTTTAAACACTCAGCCTGTTGACATTAATGATGCTGCTCATTTTCTGAGGAATGTGTGCACTTGGTACTGGTGAAAGTCTTTTTTCTGAGTGTAACCAGAGGAGGGGTTCCTATGGGACAACGGATGCAGACTGTTGTTAGGGTTAAACAGTGAAATGGAAGTTCTTCTTGCAAAAGATACAAGTAGAAGAACTTGAAAAGTGGTTAGCATTGTCTGAAAGCAGCTGTAGGTCACCTCGCTTACAAGTTAGCAGTAAATTTCAATTTTCTCTCCTGTCTTCTGAGCATATGATTTTCTAAGTCATAAAAACAAGCTGTGAGAAAGGGAAGAAGGAAGCCTGAAAAAATATAGGTATGTTGTTTTAAAATCAGATATGATTCAACTTAATTAAACTCAGAATCTCATGTTACTCTTCTGCTAGAAACTGTATTAGAACTAGTATAAGTTACAGCTGAATGGAATTTCCCTTAAACTGTTTTCTGTGAGGTGAAGCCAACCATGCATTTGCTACTCAAGGATTGAACAAATCCTCATTTGCTTGGGTTCTTAACCCAACTGGCAGTTGACCAAATAATGAAGAAAGTACAAGGCATTGGTGTGCTTTCTAAGGGACCAAAGAAGAGCTCTGAGTAATTCAGTTTTTCAGATTTTATTAATTTTATTAGTTATGAATTATACATGCAAATTTTCCTTGAATTTGTTTTAATTCAAATAGTTCAGAACCATTCATCAAAGTGAATTCTGGTCAATCTTTGTTTAGGTCCATTTATGTTCGAAAGTACTTTAACAGGAGTTAATGTGCTGTTGTTTTTTTTTTTTTAACGAATAGAAGCCCTATATAGCTGCCTGTATGCTTAATGATTTGCAGAAACAATAGTAACAGAAGAGATAGTAAAGTATTTCTTGAGACAGTTGTTATTTATGAAAATATTTGCTAATTGTTTTAATCTTCAGTACATGGTTCAAATATTTCAAAGAACCATTTTAGTTTGGACAGGGCTGATATCTATCATTTTTCCCTGATCATCTCTAACAGGACCAGAGGGACCTGCTTTTTTTGCTAATTAAGTTTAAATATGAATTTAGATGAGTTGTGTACTTATTTTGTTCCCTGAAATGCACTTCAGTGAAGATTAAATGTCTAAATTGTGCCTTCTGTTTTTCTTGCCTTGTAAGGAAAAAAATTAATAGTCCTAGAAACTGAAAACAATTAACAGGTATTGGGAAGAGTGACAGTTGTGGAATTGCTTGGGTTGGAAAAGATCTTAGAGATCATGGAGTCTAACCACAACCTAACTATACTACCAAAACTTTAACAACTCTCTGCTATATCATGTCACTGAGCACCACATCCAGATGGTTTTTAAACACATCCAGGAATGGTGACTCAACCACCTCCCTGGAGTGCCTATTCCAGTGCTTAACAACCCTTTTAGTAATGTTGTTTTGCCTGATATCCAAACTAAACCTCCCTGGTGCAACTTGAGGTCATTTCCCCTCATCCTGTCACCAGTGAGAAGAGATCAACCCTGTTCTTGCTGCAATCACCTTTCAGATATTGGAAGAGAGCAGTAAGGTCTTCCTTCAGCCTCCTTTTTCCCAGACTGAACAGCCCCAGTTTCTTTGGTCTCTCCTCATAGGGCATATTCTCCAAACCCTTCACCAGCCAGGTTGCCCTTCTATGGACCTGCTCCAGTACCTCAGTGTCCTTTCTGTACTGAGGCACCCAAAACTGAATAGATTACTCAAGGTGAGGCCTCACCAGTGTCGAGTGCAGAGGCAGGATGACTTCCTTAGTCCTGCTCACCACAACATTCCTGATTACAAGCCAGGATGCCATTGGCCTTCTTGGCCACCTGGGCACACGACTGTCATGTATTTCTTCAAGGACTTGCATCTGTCTTTAGCCAGTCCATTTTCTCCGCACTATCTGAGCAGAGAAGGTAGTTGTCTCCAACCTTTCATTCCTGACTTAAGCAAGTTTTTCCAGCTGATTTGCTGTTTGTTTCCAAGTTTGTTTTTTTTTTTTCTTTTATGTGGCAGTTGTGCTCAGGGCTTTAATTGATGTGAGTTTGACAATCTTGATTGATAGCTGTTGTTTAGTATCCTACTACATTATACGGATGTTTGGGAACTCTACAACATGATCTCAGTTAAACTCTGTTTATATATTCCTCCAGGGGTAGAAAGAAGACAATAAGGAATTCTCTTGAAGGAATCAAACTGTGACTACATTACCATTTCTGGAATAGCTAGATGTTCCAGAACATCTTTCTAGTGAGCACAGTGTTGGCTGAAGCACAGGTTAGGAAGCTGAACTTGCAATTTGCAATCAATGCAAAGAGATGAGATAGTAAGCTTCAGAGAACACTAAGATGATTATGCATCAATTGTGCAGAAAATTTGAGGGAACTTAAAACAGCTTTTAGTATGTTGTCTGTTTGTACAGAGTTCAATGTAGTGGATAAACTGTTGACTATTCCTGCAGATTGGATTAAGGATTGTGTACATCCAAGTCATCTTTGCCTTACTACAAGAATCAGCACAAATGTTTTCCATCTTCTGTGGCATTAATCTTAAGTCTAACTGTGTATGCTTAATGAAGGGACTTCATTACTCAGAAGTGTATGCCTCATGAAGGGACATACACGTGGAAGAACTTCTTTATGGTAAGGCTGATGGAGCACTGGAACAGACTGCGCAGAGAGCTTATGGAGTATCCTTCTATGGGGATATTTCAGACCTGTCTGCATGCCTGCCTGTGACCTATTTTAGAGAATCTGCTTTGACGGGGAGTTGGACTCTATGATCTCTCGAGGTCCCTTCCAATCTCTGCAATTCTAAGATTCTGTGAAGTAGAGCCGTACAAAATAGGGCAAGCCTAAACTAGTAGCTCCGGTATGCTGCAACTGGATGTATTGGAGCAGCACTGTGAACATTTATTCTCTGAGCTCTTCTGGTGGATTCTGGTTCTCTGAGAGACTGAAGGAGGGTAAATGCTTTTAGGATTGATTTTTTTTTTGTTGGTTTTGTTTTTGGGACAGTAGTAACCTGATCTGGCATTAGAAATACCTGATTTATTGTAGTAAAGCTTGTTTCATACCTTATGATATAATTAGTGTGCGATTGTAAACTTATTGAAAAAGGAGTGTTTTTCCTCATAAAATGTATGAGAAACCAGAACTCTTTCCTGAAGTCTTATGGAGGATTAATTTCCTAAGTAGCATAGTCTTGTTGATCCCCTTTGACACAGGTCCTCTATTATCAAGAACAATATCAGGTTTCTTGCGAGGGTATGTATCATTTTAAAGGCTGGAAATATGTTTTGATATGTGATGTTTGTGGGGTGGTTTTGCTTCAGTAAGTATAGTTCTTTGGTCAAAATGTTAACATTCTGAAATACAAAACACAGTTGTAAATTTACAAATGTAATAAAAAACAACAAACAAAAAACAACAACAACAAAAACTGAAAAAGGACAGATAAAATGTCCATCAAACACTGCAGTTTTAGTCAAACATCAAACATTAAGTAGTTTTCTCATAAGAAACAACAATGTTTTTTATTACCTTTTTAATGTAAACCTAGTCTAGAATTTTGGCTTTTTCTGCTTGACTGGACTGTAAATGTCTACAGTTGCATCATCAATTGCAGCATATAGCTTCCTTTTGGTGATTGCAGGAGTGATGGTTGAGGAAGTTTGTTTCTGAAGAATAATTTAGTCCTGCTGTGGAGATCGTTCCTTATGATACACCAAGGATTCATGTGTTCACCTGCTGTTTTTCTGGCAGTGCTCAGAACCAGATAATTTTTGCTTTAATTTTCAAGTTCCTGCTACGTGCTGGAGCACAGCCTTTGTGATGTGAAGTAACAAGGATGACCATAAAGAATAATGTGTATTAATTGTTGGAAGCCATTAATCAGTACTGCAGGATATAAATGGATTTCCTCTGTCAAGGATTTTTTCCTTGACAAATTCTGGCTGCTGTCTAGTTTCCATTGAATAGCAGTTGTCGCTGTTCATTTGAGGCAATTGCGTCTTGCAATGCTTTGCTGTCTTGTTTTTGTCTGACCAATTTCTAAGTGCATCTAAAGAACACTTTTGTCTAGTTAACAATAGATGGTAATATATACGCATACATATTTTGTCCATATGTAATTTGCTCCAAAACTAATGTTTCCTGTTTATTTCCATGGAAACTACGACAGATACAAAGAGCACAATAATGCTATTTAATTGAGCAAGTTCTCAGTGTAATCACCACCATTAGCTACTCATTTTCACCAGTAATAAACAAGAGCCTGCATGCTTAATAATCTGCCTAGCTATCCAGAACATGGCTTGTCTTTCACATCACAGTTACCACTACCGAAATGTACCACTCACTGTGCTCCTGTCCACTATTTGGACTTCATAAGAGTTCAGCAAGTGTTGATTAATGTCAATGGATGCAGTTTTATCTGTGTGGAGGAATTTTATGATATGTTAGTGCATCATATGCACTTCCATGACAGACACCATTTTGTTAGACTACCCCTCTGCTGCCATCTGTCACATGGCAACATGATGGTTCAACCTCTACTGCTGTACTACCAACATCTGCCTCTGGTGTTTTGGGCCAGCATATTAAAATAAGAGGCATTGCTTTTGGAGCAGCCCTCATATATATGTATACAAAGTAATTGATATTTTTCATTGGACTTAAAAATTGTCTGTGCCTGGATTATGTTTTGAGATTTTCTTCTTCATGGAAGTTCAGATAGTGCAGCAGGACTGTTTTTCATGTGAAGAAATATCCCATTACAGTCACTTTATAATAAGACATAAAACTTGACTCTTCACTACCTTGCAACGTATGGTATTTGGTACTTTAGTAGAATGGATATCAAATGGTGTCAGTGCAAAATTGTATAAGAAATACTAGAAAAACTGACAACTGCAATGTTAAAGACAGGCATGGCCCTAATTTTGTTTCTGACAATGTCATGCTCATAAATAAAAGTAATGCATCTATATATTCTGCTAAACAAAATAGAAGGAATAAATTGTTTCTGGAATGCAGACGTGATAGATCATGCCTCAAGGTTACTGGCAATCACAAGTTTGTTGCACTTGAAGTTTGTCATTTGTGAGTTCTGAGTAGATGTGGGAGTTGTTAGTCTTACAAAGCACTGTGGTTGTAAAACAGTACCTGTACACAATCTTGCCGCAGCTATCTAGCTGACATTCACAGTTGGCACAGATGAGCTGAAACTGAGGATTAAGAATGATTAAATAATGCTTTTAATTTATACTAGGCTTCCTTCTTCTAACTACCTTTTAAGAGTTTTCAAAATGTTACTGGCATGACAAATAGATTTTTTTCTCCCACAGACTCTGAAGAGATTTTCTGTGGCTGCTACTAACTCATATTACTACACAGCATAGGAGAGATCTTCTTCAACAAATGTTGTAACTGTAAAAGCTCAGTTTTTTTTCTTAAGTGTGAAGGTAGGGTAAGGATGTTGAGTTTACACAGATCAGCAAATATAGGAAAGATTAGTATTACTTATATTGTTTTAAGTGGTGTCAACAAATCAGTAAAACCAGGTTGCATACCCTGTGCCTGCTCTTGCTCTGTATACAGTACAGAGTATGGTCTGTTTTATTATTTTGCTTGTTTGCTTGGCCTGGTTTAGGTTTTAGTGTAAAAATCATGCTATTTCAGAATCACAGAATGGCTTAGGTTGGAAAGGATCTCTGGAAGGCACTTTATTCTCCTGCTTCAGCAGGGCCACCTACAGCAGGCTGTCTGAATCCACGTCTTGATGGCTTTTGAATTATCTCTGTGGCCTCTCTGGGTGTGACTGTGTGCTCTCCACACAGTGTTTCTTTCTTCCAGTTTCTTCCTTGAGCCTGGCCTTGCAATACAAGGAAGCCAGTGCGTAACTGTAGTGATAACACTCACTAAAACAGATTACTGACCACAAATCTATCTCAAACTGGGAGAGGGGAGGGGCTGAAAGAACTGATAGCTGACACCTAGATTGACAGCTGAGAGCCAGTTGAGTATGTACCTAAGAATAAAGTATGACCATGAGTAAATCACCTATATAAAGAATGAGCAGCCCAAGAGCATCTCCAATTCTCTGGCACAGAAGATGATGCATGACAAGATCTCCCCTTGAGTAGGGGTGTTTCTTGAGGTTACATCTGTGCAGAGATCTCTTACACCTTGCTGATATAGATCCTCAGTACATGGCAATGGTTTGTTTTAAGTCTTGTGAGCTTTGCTAAAGTTACGTCTAAATCACAAATAATTATGAAGAATTGAGTTTTCACTTTGAGGACTTCTGAGTTCTGTTTTCATATGAAACCTGTACAAACTCAGTTTTGCCTTGGTGTTTGCAGTCAAGAAAGTTCAAGATGTTGTTCAAGCATGGTGATTTGCTATGATTGCCCTTACTGGGCTCCAGCCCTGCTGTTCTGCTCCCAGGGAACAGAGAGAGCACCTCAGAGCCATGTGAGAGCTGCTACTTTTAATCGTGGAGAGATGTTGTGACAAGATTTATTGATCAAATAACTTACCAGGAGAATAATCTGCAGCTTTACTCCATAGGAGCTTAAGCTCGTTTGCATTCAGAACTCCAAAATGCCGACAGTTTTTCCTCTCTGCTCCATGAGTTCTGTGCAGTTAATGGTGCCTGTTGTTTGAATGGTCTCTGGTAGTGTTTGTGAAAGCTGAAGGAGTGAGGATAATCAAAATGCTTACAAATGAGCTGAGCAAAGTCAGGGATCAGAGGACATCACATTTGTTACGGTAGAAATTGAATTCAGAGTTGCCTTTAGAGTCTCAGTAGAGCATTTCTGTGGAGAAGAGCTTATTCAAGTTCAATATGAAATATTTTTCCAGTAAGCTTGTTCTAAAAAAGCTTTAGATAGAAAACACTTATGTTATCATTGATATGTAACAATGTGTGCCTAAAATATGTACATGAGATGGTGAACGTTGAATTACAGAATGTCCTGAGTTGGAAGAGACCTCAAGGATTATGAATCTCCCACCCCCCTTCCACAGGCAGGGTCTATTCAATATAAGAAATAAGACTTGGGATAGAATAAGACGTCAGCATTTTGCAATGATCAAAATTGTATTAATATGTAATTTACAGACTTTGGGGGCTTTTAGAACTCTTGCAGTAGCACTCAGTCACCAGTGGGAGTGAAAAATTTCAACTCTAAGATTTTTTTTTTTCTGGATAATCTTGAATAATCTTATGTACTAGTTACTCTCAGTGACTGTGACACGAGCAACTGATATGCCTGTGCCCTATTTGTTTCTCTGCACGTGGTGCCATTCTGATCTTCCTGCAAGTTGCTTTGGCTTCCCTGTTTTATCATTCCTACTGTTAGAATGAAAAGCTAGAAAAGAGTAGTCTTGCTATGACAGGTGCAGAACACAAACTGGATAGGGACTGTTTCATTAAGGGTTATCTGTATGAAGGATGAGGACTTTCTTGTTTTACCAGTCTTCCTGTGAACTGGGATTGCCATGAGTAGAATCGGGGAAAATGGCAAATATGTTGATGCATCTTTGTAGAGACTCTGCAGAGATGAGATGCCATTCAAACAAGATGAAGAAAAGGCAGAGTCTGCACTTGGTTAACCACCAGATCCTAGAATAGAGAAGAGAAGCAGCTCACGATTTTTGACAGCAGGACAACTTGTTCTCCATCCACTGATGTGCAGGTGCCTTGGTGGAACACAAGCAGGTAGAAATCATGTCTGGAGAAGCATTGGAGCTGGCTGAGCATGAACCATGCAATAGAACCAAGAAAAAGAGGCAAGTGGCTCTCTACTGCAGGGGACAGGGACCCTGTTTGTCAGTTTGAGTTGCTAATGGGGAGGCTTATGGTTGCTGGGGGCTCAGATCTAGTATTATAGACAGTCTAGGTGGCTTGTCCAGTCCAGCTGCCTATTGCTCATCAGTATTGCATTAATGATACTGGCAGGAGGGACCTGGAGCGCATTCAGAGTGACTACACAGCTTTGAGATATATGAGACTTAAAGTTGTGGGAGCCTATGGCTAGAAAAGAAACAAATCCTGTAGATCAACAGCTGGCTCTTGGTGCTGGTGTTGTAGTTGGAAAGCTGGATTGCTGGCTGTGAAGACTGTCTTTGAAGGTCAAAGGTTGGACAAGCTTTTTTCCTGACAAAATGAAGTGAGATCATCTTTGGAAACAGACTGGAAAACCTGGTGGGGAGAGCTTAAGTAAGGAGAAACATGGGAGGTAAGGATACGTTACATGAGGATGCGGAGTGATAAAGGCCTCAAGAATGACAAAACAGGGGAAAGGATTCCTATACCAACTTTATGAATGCAAATATGTGTAGCCTGGGAAATGAGCAGGTGGAACAAGAACTCTGTGGTAACAAAGCTTCATTAAGGGCAGATCACAGAGACTGGCTGTCCTCCTTCAGTCATCGCTCCTTAGATCACACCTAAACTACTGCATGAACTTAGCAATTGGACTAGATGATCTTAAGCATCTTTTCCAATCTTAATAATTCTATGATTTCCCCATGTGCCACCTCAATACAAGAAAGATACTGACAGTCTGGACTGAATTGAATGAAGGATCTTGGGATGCTGGGGCTAGAGCACTTGCACTATGGAGAAAGGATGAGGGACCAGGGCTGGTTCGATCTGAAGCGGGGATGGCTTTGGAGACATCTAGCAGTAATCTTCAGTGCCTACAGGGAGGTTATCAAGAAAAGATAGGCTTTTACAGCCTATCACACATGACAGGAGGAGAAAGGCAATTTGCAAAGATCAAATAAGAGGTTCCTACTGCATGCAGTGAGCAATTTTTTTCCCCATGGGGACAGCCTGGCTGTGGGACAGGCTGCCCTCATTTTAGTACATTTTTCTCAGCAAAAATTGGAGTAGTCACAATTTATCACATTTCTGCCTTGGCAATCTAAAGAGAACTAGGTGTAACTAAAATGTACCTAGGTGATACTGTATTGCATTCATGTACGTGTCAAATGTTTAGTGTCATCTCCTCAGCTTTGAGAGATAATGTCTTATACTTTATGTATCCTGTTACTTATTCATTTACTGAATTGTCAGGGAATGTAACACTTGTTTTTTGAGGTCATGTTATTTCCATTCATAAGTCCAGCACATGTCCTGGCTTCAGTTACTACCTTAGAAGTATTCCTGTTTCCTTTATTAGAAGTACTGTGGATTTCCAGGTGCTGGAAGGCTGGCTCAATACAAGGGCTCTTTTGAATTAATCCGGTTGGTAAATCATTTTGAGTTTTCAGCCATAAATGAAGAACATAAGAAGTGACTTAAATAATAGCTGACTGCATTTGCAGAAGTCTTGTCTTTCAGAATGAAATGTTTTATTGTTTGCTTATTTTTACTGAGTGTTGCATATTGCTGGTCTGGAAGCAGTGCCCTGATTTCACAAACTTAGTGCATTGTAGAATATTTAAACTATTTTATATTCACATTGGAGTTGTGACAGTTCTAACTAAAGCAAAGTATCAGTGCAGATTATTTTTACATTTATTTTTTTCTTTGCTGGTGCCTAAAGCTCTCATGTAAAAGCTTATGGTGTTTCAGTATAAATTGTATAAACATACAGAGCATTAAAAATAAGCCTCAGGTCATAGACTGCTCTGACCACATCCAGCCTCTCCACAGTATCTTTGGCTCTTCTCAGGTGTAAATTCCTTTTTTTTTTTTCCCCCTCATCTATTCAGAAGAACAGAGACTACATAGACAGCTTCTACCTAGCATTACAGATGCTAATTAAAACTTGCTGATGATTTGCATGCACTGATGAGGTAGCCTGGGATGTTTTGGGTTACACCAGACAGTGATCCAAAGGGTGCAATAAAGGTTCATCTGCTTCCCAGAAGGAAAGTTAGTGCAACAGAACTCTGATTTGTCTCCAAAAGAGGATACTTCATTTCATTTGCAATTAATTTGTTACAGATTCTATTGGATCAGTGTAACATCTGTTTTTGCAGGCCCATGCCTTGAGGTCCACAGTAATTAGAATCAGTCATTGTAAGAGAATTTTTTTTGCACCTTTGTCTCAAAGCTTGCTGAGGAACACAGATGGACAAGTCCTGGTCAAAGTTGGAGAAATATTTTGTCTGAAGATTTGCAGGCCAGGGGAATGAGAGATAAGCAGCACTTAATGGCTGGGAGGCAGTCTTCTGTGTGGGCTCATCTCAAGGGAGAGTGCAATCTCAGGAGTCTTAACCTGCACCCAGCAATTTCACATTGGCAGAAAAAGGAGGATAAAAAGAGAGACCTACAACCAAGAAGGTAGGCGTCTGACATTAGATGCCTCACAGTGTGATACCTGCATGATGATGGACTACCCTGGGCCTGCTCTGTTGCTGTACCTTCTTGCTGCTTGAGGTTGGTCACTCTGCCCTCTGTGCTTTGACTCCTGTATCGGCCTTGGACCATCAGAACTGTGTGCATTGGGATGTTGCTGGATCTTTGTGGTGACTATCCCCACTTTATGTAATTTTTTGCTCCTTTTCTATCGCCTGCTTTCCCTTTCCTATCACTCTAATTCATAATAGTCACCAACCTCCCCTTCCTCATTTCCCTCATTGATTGGGATTTGTACTAAACTGGTTGGACCAACATCTGAACTGTTCTTTCTTAATTTCCCCCATCAAGTATACATACACTAAAAGAACCTTCTCATCGTTATTCATTTATTTCTTTTAACTGTTTGGGATTTAGAGTTGTACTACAGTTTTATTTTTTTATGTGAATGTTTTCCTATCTATGAAAAAATGAATGAGCAGGATATCAATTTATGTTCATACTGTACAGAGACACTTTTCTTCTCCTGTGCATAGCTCAAATAATTTTGCTTCTATTGTTTCTAGTCTTAACAGTCCAGAGGCAGTAGTCAGTGACAAGTGCAATCAGATGCTATGAAAACTGACTGCTGTGTCACAAATTAGTTATTTTTCTTTTGTTAATATGTATGCTATGCTCTAATGATTACCAAGGATTGTAGAAATTGTTGTGTTGGATTCAAGTCTACTGCAAGTAGCCAGGCAAGCACTTGGAGCTGCAGCTATTCTTCTAATTTCATATTTGCCAATCATTATTTGAGCCCTGCTATAGAAATAATTGTGGTCATCAGTTAAGTGGGATTACAGTCCGTGTGTGTTTTGTTGACAGGGAGAAATGATTCACTGGATCACGACAATTGCTTTAGTCATCAAAGTTTTGAAGACTTTGAAGCTTCTCTTGACATACATTTCTAGAGGATGTTTGGTCAGACATTAGCTTCAGAGCAGCTCCTTAATGCCGCAGAAACCCAGAACAGTTGCATGGCCCTGAATTGAGTGGCCCGTGAGGTCTGATGGCCTGGGTAGGAATGCAGGATCAATGCGTGATGTCAGGAAGAACTCAGGGAAGTAGAACATTTATTTAGGTCACATAGGAACCTACCTGGTAGCATTTTGTATGTTCACTTCTATAGCTATTTAAGTAAAACCTAGTGGAGAGTTGTGTTTTGAAGGTAAAGTCCAGGGGAAAGAGCTCTGATGAGGCAGGATTTGACATTCAGTTTTTAATATGCTGTACAGAGGTGTTACTAGGTATATTCCTTGAAACATATGAAATATCACACACAGTCAAGTCACTAATTTACTTGTGACATGGCCTTTTATGAAGCAGGTGCACAGGGCTAAGGAATTAAGAACTGGATCCCAGAGGAGGCTGAAGGATCGAAGTGCAAGTGAGCACAGTGGGCTAAATGCTGATCAGCTGCTTCATAACTTTTTCTCCCACCTCATACGGAATACTTCGGAGATGAAAGAGATTTGCCAGCTCTTCAATAATTCTGGCTTGAACATTTCAGGCTTTTATCTGGAAAATGTAATATAAAGACTTTGGAGTATAAAAAAGAGCTACAGTGAAAGGTAAACATAAACTGTCTCAAAATGCTTTAAAAAATACATCCTCATAAAAGAATATGCGATTATATAAGCATTTTTTGGTGCCAGGTGTTTAGCTGTGTGTACTATCTGTACGTGTGTGCAATCACCTTAGACTTCTGCGGATAAAAGGTTTTCTTTTCTTTGCTAAAACATGATGCAAATGTAGGTCAAATGCTAGAAGCGATATCTAAAATGAGTGTTTTGCAAGAGTTTGCCATCTCATTTTGCTTGTTCAGCTATTTTGATACTTTATTAATGGACCAAAGATGTTTTTGGTCCAAATGTAAGTTTGGGTTTGTACTTTGCTGAATTGATTGGGCATGTGAATACCTGGATTTCATTAGGTATGCTGAAATTTTAAGCTTGTGCTTGGATAGCTTCTGCAGTTGTAGCAAAATGTAGACCAACTTTTGGTCTTATTCAAGTATTACTTTTCCTACCCTCACAGTTGAACAGAGGAAAAATGATTAGAGTCACCTTCTAAGATGATACTAGTTCATCTCAATAAGAAAGTGAGGAAAATTAAATCTTCCTTACTGACAAAGATAAAAATGGTAAAAATGCATTATTTCTTATGTGCAAGTATACTGATGGCTTTGGAGTAAGTCATCTACACTTTGTTTTCTAGATTTGCAAGTGGAATTTTGAGAGCTTGAACATTGTGTTTTACCACCTGCTCCTAAGATCTGCCTTAATGTAAACCTGTTATCATATTTTAAATCATCTGGATGTTTACAGATGAGCAAGGACAAATCAATTTTTTGCATTAATTTGAGAATGATTTTTTCTAGCTATTTAATATTATTGTCAAGTGATGATCTTTGCTTTGCAAAATCATACAGCTAACGGTTAGTTAGCTGTGTATGTCACTACTGCATGATTCAGTTTTTCTTTCTGATGGGAACTAAATCCCCAGAGGCTGAATAATTCTTTTCATTTCTACCTCTAGGTTTCAATTAGCTCTGTTTTGATGCTTGCCATTGATCTGATTCTTGCCGTGCAGCTGTATGGCCGGAAGCAGTGTAACCAATGTCAAGAGTGTCACTTATTTGGGAAGTTGTGAAACTTCGTAACTTCTTTCTGAATGAAGAGATGCATTTCTGTCCAGCTGTACATTGCATGACTGTTCTGTCCATGTGGCCCTTGTCCAGCAAAGCCTGATGCTTTTGGATGTGGAAGAAGACTGAGTGCATGCATTGGGTCCACCAGCAGACTGCCTCTCTGTGGGCAGATGCTTCTGGGACACTCCCTCTGGACCTGTGGTGTTAAGGTGATGCAGCTTATTTTCTGACCTGTATGTTGAGTTTTCTTTTCATGAAAAACAAGAGATCTGTATTCTGCCTCAATAGAGAGCTGAAATAATATCAGTGTGTGCAGCCATGCCCAGGAGCTAGGAAGTACTCCACAAGCTGGCTATGTGCTCAGGAGTTATCTGTGCATGGGTTTTGCTGCACCACGATGTGATCATAAAGGTCTATCCTTACCTGCACAAGCATTAGTAAGTAATTTTGCTGTTGCTAATAGTTACTTCATTTCAGTGGAGCTAACTGTGCTGAGTGTAACTACTGCAAGGAAGTGGAAGTGTTCTCTCTTTCCTTTCTTTAATCTTTACTGATTGTAAGTATTTCATTACTGCTATTATAGGAGGGAAAGAAAAACCAGAGTATTTCACATATGCAGATTCATTGTATGAAATAGATGTTGCCCAAATCACTGTTGTCACTTTGCTCTCAGTGTTTGCCACGTGTTAAGAACCTGGTGCAGCACCCACAAGAGAAGTACCAATGGGGGCAGGGAACAAATACAGGTCAGCTTTGAACCCAGTTGTGTTTTCATTGCAGCATTTTTACTGACATGGCCAGAGCTAGTAGCCTCACAGCAATATGACAGTGGAATAATCTCCCTAAAGTTACTTGGGGCAAAGAGAATGTGCTTGTGTGACTGACCAGCTGGCGAGTAGGATGTGAATGTAATGGAAAAAATACTTTCAATTTGCACTAGGAGAGATTCTTATAAATATTGATTGCAGAAACTTAAACTGCTTTTGATGAATTGTATAGCTTATGAGAAACCCTGATGTAATCATGTGAGATTGAGTGTAATGAAATTTGACTTAGACTGGGAATAGGTACAAGGCTGCCTGTTTGTGTATTTAGCTTTCTCACAGGCTTCTCAGTTGCTGATGCTGCCCTGAAAGATCAGGGCTGTGACTGACCACAGTCTCTTACTATAGGCAGTTCTCTGTTGTTTTGAATACCTGACGGCTGTGGCATGGCTAAAGGCTTTGAGATAAAATCCTTGATTAGAGGTATGATACTAAGCTTGTCCTTGTTGGGTCTGAATGATTCTGTAATTGTGATTTTTTTTTTTAACAACTGCCCTTGCTTGTTTCAAATTACTGCAAAACTATCTATGATAGTAACACAGGACTAAAAAAGAGTATTAGCCCAGTTACCTATTTTTAAGCAAGCTGTCTTTTAGGAAATCATAGTGTTTGGGAGTAAAAGCGTTTTTGTTCCATTAAAGTTTTCAGAAACACAATGTGTTTTCTGAAAGTCATGGTTGTTTTGTTTAATTCTTTATCTTTTTAAGAATCTTGACAGATGTCTGATAACTAAACTTCTGAAAAAAAGAAAAATGGAATTTTTATTATGGTAAACATAGCTATAAAAGTGCAAGGTTTTCATATTTTGAATGTATGTGCAAGTATAGAATAAATGAAAGTTTTAAAGGAGGAGCTAAGCAGCAATTACTGTGGTTAAGACAAAACTAAATATGGATGAGTAGGATGAGTGAAGTGAAAGTTGCCCTTTTCAGTAGTTTTTATCTGGATTTACAGTTACCTTGCCATTTCTACTACTTTTGTTGAATGTTTCGCTATGCAGTGCTGGATTTTTATCTGGCTTGCAACAGTAGCCATGAGCTATAGAGACGTTCCTCAGTGGTGAGGCATACAGAACTCACAAATAAATTGACTTGGTTTTTAAGATTGTGAAGTGAATTTTTTTTGGCCTCTGGCAGAGAGGCAAAAGGAATGAGTGTTATTTTCTACTTCTGAAAAATAAAACTTGTATAGGTGCCATGTGCCGTAATAACTATCCCGGGCAATTGGTTTTAACCCTATTGATGTATGGAGTTAGGAAGAATGAAATTCTCCAGTGAAAGAACCTAAAATGTTGCATCTGTGTTGGTGGATGAATACACATAGGTAATTTCTCCCTAGGGAGATGCTTTCTGCTTGTGTATGTGTTGGGAAGTAATGCAGCTTATTTTAAGTAAGTGGCAAAACAATCAGTGCGGACGAACAAGTCCATATACCGTGTCAGACCAGTCTGACTTTATGGATTCAGTGCCCATAAGCAGTTGTTGCTTGACTTTGGCTAAAAAGAATCCAGTTTGTGATTTAAGACCACTCTGGGAGTCAAACCAAAGCACAGGAAGTATGCAACTGGGCAGTGATGCTCAAAAGTGAGTCCATCTGGACTTAATGGTGATGTTCACTCAGTGCAGTGAGGTATTTGAACTGCTGTCTGTGAGAGAGATGAAAAGTAAGCTGATATTTCTGGGGTTTTCATCATTTGTGACTTTTCAGTGATTGTGCGTGAGCTTATCCTCTTCTCACCATCTTTATTTTCCTGTTTTTATTTGAGCATCTCTTAAAAACTGAGTAAGTGCTCGTGGAAGACTTGAGATTATTTCCAGAGCTCTTGCAGACTTTCTTGTGATAGCGGGGTAACACTAAAGCCCCTAAGTTTTAGTGATCTGGAAAGATTTGCTTCTAAAAGAAAACCATAACAGTTCTCTTAAAGTTGGAACGATCTCAATACAGTCTGAAGTTATTTGATTTGGGTTAATAGGTGGACTAGATGATCTTAGTAGTTCCTTTCCAATCTTTAATTCTATTATTCTATTTGTATTTTAAGTCTGGTTTTGTTTTTTTTGTTTTGTTTTTTTTTTTTTTCCATTGTGGCATTTTTGAGTGTTTGAGTCATTGTTTTTAAAAGAAGCCAAATGCTGACTTCAGGGTGAAGCTATAGTAGAAATCACTTGGTGGAATCAATGACTGACAAAACGAAATCTTTGAAAAATGATGTCTAAAAGAGGATTGGTTGTTTGGGTTGCAATTTGTTGAAAAAACAACAAAAAGCATGGGTGGGAATGAGAAGTGACCAGGAAGACAATTTTCCTCTGTGCTTTTTGGAAGTCTTTAAACTCTTCTGCAAAGGAAGAAAGATTGCATATTACTGCATGGATGTCCTAGGGCTGGTCTGACAGGTAGTTAAAAGTAATTTGATTTTGAAGCACAAACACCTGGCTGATTAATAGTTAGAACCACCTCCAGTGACATATAGCTTCAGTGAGGTGTAACAGGGAGAATGTTTCATAAGTGGGTGATGTTTCAGTTGTGTTGGTTTTATGACTACCACTCCATCCGGCAAGCAATTATTTAAATCTGTGCTCTGTTCTTAGAATTGCTTGGAGACAAATTTCTGAGCGAGTGTTTGCTTTTAATCTATCTCCCTGAAGCAGCCTGCAGGAAACTGGCAGATGTTAATGGCAGACTGTTCCGCTTTTGTTTTTGCTTGGTACTTGGAGTAGGAGGAGAGTTAGTTTTGATGTGTTTTCTAAATAAAGCAGTTCGTAGAATTCATGACTGTTCAGAGTAGAGATACACAATGAAAAACCTAGGGGAGAATAAGGGCAATGATAATGGTGGAATTAGTAGTTGATTTGTTACTATTACTTATTTTACCTAAACTTAGTACAATGAACTATTACTGAAACCAGACCTATAATGTTGCAGAGGGCTGGATACACAAAGTGAGTGGAAATCTTTATCTGTTAAAAAGCATACACGTTTAAAACAAGTACACTGTGACCATTTTCTAGTTCATAAAGTGCTTTGGTAACAGCAGAGAATTAGAACATCTTCAAATTGATCTTTTAATAATGGCATGTGAACATCTCCATCTCACTTTATTCTTTGCTGCTTTGCCATTTATTAGGTGAAACCAGCTCATGAAATTATTTTGATTATAGGGTATAGCTCAGTTTATTAATCTTTTAGTGAGTTTGTTAAGAAAATTTTTGGCTAAGAGGTGGCTGAGTAAGAGTAGTCAAGAGACTTGCTTGCTTTTTTTGAGCCAGGTAATTGGGAGTTGTTTCTCTTGTACTCATAAGGAAAGATGTGAGATTAAGGTTGAGTATGAAGTGTGGGTGTTGGCACTTGAATGAACAATACTGTTTACTACTGTGTTTAATTGTTACATCCTAGTCAAGTTGATGCACAAAGATCAGAAACATCAGCTGTCCTAAGCATGAAGTCCTTATATCAGGATTTATGTGAATTCATTTTAATGAGTTTGAATGGTTAAGTTTACAATCTTGTTGGACTTTCTTCTTAAATCAGGAAACAAAGTTTTTTTTTTTTATTTGCATGTTGGGGTTCTTTAGTCCATTTCACACTGCGGATTGATTTTAAGCTTTATACCTGATAGATCAGGAGGATAAACTACTTAAAATGTAATCAGTGAGGAAAAAGATGGAAGTTATTGAAGTACAAAGGAGGAAAGGCATAAACAACCAAAGAAAGGAAAAATCACTGTTGTGCTAGAAGCTTTGAACACAGGACATACAGAGATGTTATTTTGCTTCTGTCTGCATTCCTACAAGAGGCACAACATTCTTTCCAAACAAATATCTGATGGATAAAAACATGTATGATTAGGTAATTCTTTGTTGTTTTTGTCAAAGGGGAAAAAAAAAAAAAATGCTCTCATCACACTGTGTGATAGATTTGAGTGTCTGTGAGATACAGAAGCTACCACGTAGTTAGTCAGGTTAATTCTTCCTGTCTTCATTTACATCTTTAGAACATTTGATAGTTGACAAATGTCTGCTTGTTATTCGGAATAGCTTTGAGAAAAGGAAATGATAAAAGCTACAACTTTCTGGTTAGTAATTACAGTCTATTTAAGATAATGTAGATCTGAGTAAGCCCTGTACTTAGGGAAAGGTATGCAAGTTAACAAAATGATCATCACTATCCCACATAACGTACTTATTGTTTAAATGTAGAACTGGTAAAACAGTAATGAAGGGACTCTGTGTTTTTCCAAAGGTATCACTTTGTCGGTCTTTCTTGAGTGCGTGTATTAAACCATGCAGCAGCATCACTGGCTTAACCATGCTTTTGGTCTAATTCAGAAATACCTTTTGCACATAATTAATTTCAAATATGAATGTGTTTTTGTTAACATGCATAGAAGCACTGAAGCTCTGCAGAAAATAAGTGGCAGCTACTGAATTTGTACTACTGTTTCACCAACCGTAAAACTCCCCTGAGCTGCTTCTGAAGTCTTGTACTTCACTGATGTTGAGACAGTAGGAAGTCTATCTTGGGAAATTATGTCAAATGTAGGGCATTTTGTAGAAGACAGTACTGCAAAATGACAGCTTAGAACTTATCAGATAACGATTTCATGATGTTTTCCTTAAGAGATGATAGTAATTGTACACCCAAGGAAATAGTCACAGCACCAAGTTTGCCGGAGTTCAGGAAGTGTCTGATGTTTGGGTCATCCTGTGTGGAGTCAGGCTTGATGGTCCTTATGTGTTCTTTTCATCTTAGGATATATTCTATGATTCCATGGTTTTCTTTACTCCGGGACTGTTATTTTCTGGCTAACTTGAAGGCATTCATACTTTTGGACTATATATGATCTATGCCTGCAATATTGGGCTTGGTTCACTGACAGAATTGCTCAGGCTATGCAGTTTGTGGTCTTCAATACAACTATGCTGGAAAATGTCAGTACTGTTCTGTATTATCACAATTGTTTTGTCTGGTCAAGAGTTATGGGAAAAAACAATGTAACAATTAAGAGTGGAGTAGTTCTGTCTTTCACATGTGACTAGAGAAAGTGTAAATGAACACCAAATCACTATTTAGCCAGAATACCTACTCAGGAAAAGTAACTTATTGTGACTTTATATGTTAGCATCCTTGCTAAATTGAATTATGAAGTTAGAATAATCACTGCAATTGGTGATTCTGAGTGAGGCGTACTTGGTACTCGTGTAGTCATCTCTTTTTCTGCTTTTAAATCATCAGTTAATCCTCAGTGAAGAAAAACCTTTGAAACAGAAGACAATTTTGTTTGAAGCATGGCACGTGAAAATAATGACATACAGAATATTAAGTGTTTGTTTAAGTGTGGTTTTTCCAATATACAATTACATTTGGATAGAAAACCACGTATTAGCCACAAGCGTTGAACTGAACTAGTGGCTGTGCTTGCCACTTTCTTATCAGCATTGTTGCAAATTTCCTATTCCAAATTTCGGCATATGTTTGAGGTATCATTTGAAAATGGGTCCTGTATGAGGAAATATTTAAATGCTCTTATACTTGATGATTTGTGATATGATTAATATTTGGTTACCGAAGTATGAGAGGTGGAGGCTTAGATGTCCGTTCTTTTGTGGCTATTTGATACTTATGAAAGTTGGTGAGTTTTATTTATTTCTGCAGTAGCTGGTACTCCATGGTTTCTGGCAGCCAAGGATATTTTTCAGTTCTTTTCTTTCTAAACTGCTGTGGCAGGGAAGATGCTGTTAAAATGAGAGAACAATAAACATGTACAATGTGGTATAATGAAGAGTATCCCTGAAAAGATCTGTAATGCATGTAAAAAAAATATATATAAGAAATAACACTTGCCTTGCTTTTAAGGGAAAGATATTGAGAATAGCAGCTAGATACTTCATAGATCTCAAAGAACAGAAAAAAGTGCTCGTGACTTCTGTTTAGTGATGAAAATAAAGGCTTCTTCAGAGAGCCGGGGAAAGCGCGCTCAGATTTTTTTGTCTTATTGTAGAATACGTTACTTGATTAAGAGAATAAACATTAATGAGCTGTAAAGAAACCTGAAAGTGCAGCATCTTGTGCATGGGTGTTTAGAAACAGGGACTGAAAGTCATTAGGAAGAACATCTCTGTCCCATTACTGAGTAATGAACTGTTTGCTGTTCAGCAATGGCAAGCATCTGATGGCCACCAGCAGCTCATTCTCTGTGAGAAGGATGATAGTTTCACAGAACGAAGCATTGATTCAAATTTCCTTCTTCTCTAGGCAATCATAATGGTGCTTACTGTTTATTATTTCTTTAATAATGTAAGCTGGTAATGGAAATACCAATACATAAATTCCTGAGTCTTTAAGGATCCTCATAAGTTATTCTGTTTGATGAGCCTTCCTGAGATTAAAGGCCCCTGAGTGCATTGGGCAGTGCTGTGTTCAGTGCTCAGGCAGTAGATTTTGTATTTTTTCTCTGCTCAGTTGAGAAACACTGCAAACTTCAATGACATACTCTCCTAATCCTGACTGGACTAGGAATGTCAGTCTTAACACAATTGACTCTTGTGGAGTCTTTGCCTGCTTTGAAATGGTCAGATTGACTTGTAATATTACTGGTTCTCAAGATAGATATGAAAAAGGAATAACATGAAATTTATGTGGTTTTTTAATGCTTAAGTAATAACAGGACAATCCTTTCTTTTGCCACTCCTCTATGTTGGTGGTGTGGCAGTAAATGCTGAGCCTTCCTGCTTGTATTCCATTACATTTTATTGCTGTGTGACAGATGCCAGCAGAGGAGTAGGAAACGGTGCCACATACAAAAGAGTGTTTGACATGCAAGTGAGCGTGAAGCAAAGTTTTAGTTATTGAATTCTTTTATGTGGAAAGAAATTGCACCCATTGACATTCATCAGTGGTTGCTGAATGTTTATAGAGAACAGATAGATTGTGAGCACAGTGAGGTGGTGGGTTGTGCAGTGATACCATCACAGCATCTGTGAAACAATGGGTCACCTCCACTGGTGTAGATTCTTATGAGCGTGTCATTCAGATTTTTGTTCATCACTGGTGAAAATGCAGAGCTGATGATAATGACTATGTTAAAAAATAGTGTTTTATAGCTGAGAATTTGCTCTATCAAATAGTGTTATTGTGCTCTGTGTATCTGTAACTTCCATGGAAATAAATAAAAGACATCATTTTGAGAAACCTGAAGGCTACCAGAATACAGTTACCAGAATGTCTCAGTTGATGGTGCAGTTTGTTCTCCATGTTTTTATGTGACAGCTCGTGATGGGCTTTCTGGTATAATACTGATGCCTTTCTGACACTCCATGACAATCCATTCCCCTTCAAAGTAGATTTCTTCTAGCTAAAGAACAACCAACCACATCATTTAAAATACAATCCATGTCTCCAACAAATAATTTCCACTGCATCTTTAGATAATGCAACTTTAGTCCAAATAGAAGCATTATCTACTGTGTTAACAAAATGGAAAATTGTCACTAAATTAAAACTACAGTGATTTGTCAGAACTGTATGTTCACTGTCTTTAGCAAACTGCACTCTTGCTGGCAGTAGCTGATTAGATAGAAGGTGATCACTATGCTGCCAGGGTCTTCAGCATTGCTTTTCTGTTAACATCTGCGTTTGATGTTATGGTTCTCAGTGCCCATTTCTACTCATGAAATTTAGTATAATCTTTTGGGATTTTTCTACTGTGTCAAACATAATGTTCTGTGCTCATATTTTTATATGTAGTCCTGTTGAAGTCCCTGTTGTGAAAAACATGTCATATTTACCTCTAAGATCTTGGATTTGTTCATGATCTAAGTAATAGGCAATATTGGCCAGAGTACAGAGATTTCAATAAACAGAGATAGAGACACAGGTCTAGTGATTAGATGTGAGGGTTTGGGATACGCAGATGTAAATTCTTGCACGGACAGTTAGAGGATTTTAGCCTGGACTTTTCTGCCTCTAGCAAAGAGCAGCTGTTTGAACTTGAGTTTCTCATGAGCCAGACCAGGATTTAAACATTCTCACAAGCTTACAACATTTCTCCAGCACCAGTATAGAACAAAATCTGACTTGGAGCACTGCCACAAGCCCAAATGGCTTTTAATCATTTTACATAAGTGATGTTAGTAAGAGTGCTATTGAATAACTATTTGCTTAAATGAAATGTATGACATGACAGGAATATTGCTCTGAGTTTTGACTTAGCCTGATGTGAAAATCATAAGCCAAGAAGTTTAAAAGCAAATAAATAATCTTGATGCTTTGAAAATAAGGTCTTTTCCCTCTTTTTTTGAGACTGCACTCATTTTCATTTTAATTCAGTTTTCCCTACATGAAACAACCCTTTTTCAGTTTTATTTTGACAGAAAACACACAGCAAGCAGAGCAAATTAGGTGTATGAATGTTCAAATTGGACATAAAATGTCAACAAACAGTTGGCCTTTTTTGCATTTGCAGTTGTTATTGTCAAGAGAATAAGTGACATTCAGCATTGGCTTCGGTATTATAGCATGCTCCTGTGGTGGTGTCCTAGTGAGACAGGCAATTCCGCAATGAAAAGTGCAGAATAAAGGTGTTTTTTTAGTATTATTTTCAATAGTTTCATGGTGTTTTCCATTGTCTGAGGATAACACTGTGAAATTGTATAAGCTAAGGCAAGTAAGTTAACTGCTTGTTAACGGGCTTTCTTACAGGATGAAAATTTTCAATAGAGGGGAAGGATGCCTCAGTAGCTGTGGTGCTGGCAGGTGTTTTGGAGATTGAGGATCATTCTGCTCCTGACTGAGGCTTCTTAAATTGTTCCTTCCTTCCTACTTCTCCTGTATGAAGGACATTGATAATAGAAGACTGAAAGGGCTATGAAGAGCTCAGCTAATTAGCTACTGAAAGATGTATTAACGCTCTTAGGATCAATTTTCTCATTGATAGTTCCAGTATTCTGGTGGAATTCAGAATGGAGTGTAGCAAATGGCCTGGGGTTTAACAGCGTGTATTTGGGGCATAAAGCAGTCAGTAGCCTTTGTAGAAAGGAGTGATGCCACTTGTCACTGTCTAGATAGAGAAGTAACTTTAAATTAGGCTAAAGAGGGAGACAGTTCATGCGATCTTGGACAAATCTGGCAGTTTCCAGGCATGTAGCACTGAATGATATCATCCTATTCTGTCTGTCTTTAAGAATCAATAGTTGGTGCTAAAAGTGTTCCCTTGAGCAGTGCTTAACTCTGACAAAGTTGTGAATGTTGCGCTGTGTTCAGCCTTCTATCAGACTGAGACATACTGCACCAATTTACCTCAATCTTCGTATCAGAATGCTCAAGCAAACACCAAGCAGTTTTTTGAAAGTAGGTATGGGATTAAAAAAAAAGTTTGTTATAGTTGTTTTCGTGCTTGTATGTGGGGATGCATGGAATTGTTTCATTGTTTTGCCTCGGCTGCTAATCTAATGTGCCTTCTACAAGAAGCTGCTGTTCTAACAGAGCTAGTATAGATCACACCTTCCTGTTGTCTGGAATACCTACAATTCCACTTGACATACTCATTGAATGCTTGTGGTCCGTGTGCTGCTTTATGTCCTGACAAACAAGGAAGGCATACTTTATTTTAGCTATGCTAAGGAGTAGTCTTGTGGATTTATTCAAAGAACAGTTAGTGCAATATTCTTTACCTTAGGATTTCCTCTGTTGATTGTATGTGTTACATGTTCTGTGATCCTAGAATCTGTGTTGTGGAATATGTTTGCCATTTAAACAAAAACTTGTCACTTTAAAATCCAATTTAACTTCAATTATTCTTCAGTCTGGCTCAGCTCAACTAGAGATTACTTCTACAGCTCTTTCTCATGTAGAATACGTTCAAAAGAATATTGGCAAGCTTCTTCAGTGAAGTTTTCCTGATGAATTTTTGATGTATAGAAATGAATGTCATGAAGGCAGCAAGGATTATTTTATTTTATTACACTGTGTGGGGCATATTGCCATATGTTGTATGATCCAGTTTCTACCATGAGTATTGATTATATAGTGTGTTGCTCTTATTATAAGAGTATCATTAGAGTATGTTTCAATAAAAAAAATCATCTGGTCTTGTGCTTAAGTTTATGCATGATCTACTTTTGTGTACTTTTAGTCATTGGTGCATAGAGTGAAACTTCTATACACCTCTAGCTTAGATTTGAATACCTGTTGTGTATTGATTTATAGTAATTAAGGTCTATATTCTTTTTAACTTTCTCAAAATCTTTGAAAAACTGAAATGTTTTACTCAGTGCTAGTCTGCCTGCTGAAAGGACAATAACATAATAACTGAATTTAAGGGAGTTCAGGAAAACATTTCAATTGTTATTTCTGTTTACTCTGACTGCTCAGAGAACAGAAATCTGACAACAGATCTTTGATTAGCTGCCTGGCACTTCATAACATTTCCAGTCCCTTTTATTTCTACTACAGAAAGCAGAACATTTTATCAGAGCCACAGAAGGGTAAGATTCCTAACAAATCATTTTCTCTTTGCTAGTATTCACTCACACCCCTTGATGTTTTGATGTGGACTTGCTTCAGGGGAAAGTGTAGTTGTTTAGTGATGTTTATAGATTATTTCATCCATTAATACTGACTTGTAATCTGGTTTTGAAAATGTTTTTTTCACTGTCATGTTCACTGACTCTCTTTTCAGTGTTTCCTTCCTACAGTCCAATTTCTTGACCAAGTACATAAGTGTACTCATAAGCTTTTTTAAAGCTGAATTCAGTAACTTGGGGGGTAAAATCAAGTTTTCCGAAATGTCTGACTCATTCAAAGCAATGTGAGAAAGCTTTTGAAGTGGTAAACCATCCAATTTATGGTACTTCTATGGGGGAAGAAAGACCCTGCGTCTAATTTACTGAAAAGAACTGAGTAGCTATAAATGGCTACATTGAAATCACTACAGCAGAACCAATATGTGCCTTACTTTTCTGAATTTCATAGCTGTCAGTAGTTATTAACATAATAGTGTGTCTCTCAGAGTCAGAGGTAATGGTGCTACTCAACTGAGCTTTCTTCTTGTTTTGGTCTGTGATGCACAGAAACCCTATGGTTGTAATGTATTTTGTATGTTAAGTACCAATTAGTATGGCATTTTTGTCAGATTTCTTGGCCAGTATTTGGAAGACCTTTGAAGTGCTGCAGAATAAGTACTGTGCTGTTTATGGAGCAGAACTGTGACTGGATGGACTGTTTTCTGATTCACTCAAACCCATTTAAATAAAGCTTCACATACTGCTGAGTGAATGTGGAGTGAATCTGGCAACTTTTGGAGAAAGTGGATTAAGTATGCAAGAAATTCATGTGCTGTTAAACATTTTCTCTGTTGGCAACTGTTTCAGTAGCTGTAATTTATTATAGGGAATGTGTGTGCATAAGAACTTGGTATAAAGATGCACAGTTTGTGTGTATAGTTTGGTGAAGATATGTTGGTTATAATTTGTCTATGGCTTACTGAAGATTCTGGGATGAATGATGACCTGCCAACGTGTTTATCTAGTAGAGCAGCATTATCTGTTTTGTCAACAAATAAGTATTTGGTTTGTGATTCCATTTGTGTTCTCGTCGCTTGACAAATTGCTTGCATTGGGGGACTGATGTTTCAAATCTACAACACCTGTGGTACCTGCAGGATGCACTGCAAGTATATAAACTTTTTTCTTACACAATTTTTTCCCTCACCACAAAACCTTGGTGGGAGTCATGCATGCCTGTCTGCATTTGTCTTTTAAAAGAAGTGATAGTTTTTACTGAGAAATTTCAATGAGCATTACTCAGACTCAGAGGTCCTGTATTGAATGACCTAAGATACCCAGCAAACTAAACAAGTACAGCTTGGTCTGAAGAACAAAAACATGCATTGATTTTTGCTGCAAAGAGTTTGTTCTTTCTTTGTGCAGCTTAGAGAGTAATTGAATATGAATTATTGAGCATAGGTGAATTTCCTGAATATTAATGATTTGGGAGCTCGTTCCAAAGCTTATTGAGATAGAATGTTCCCTTGCTTCTGGAACATTCAGATGTCTAGTAATTAATTCAGTGACCAGCATTACTCTTAGATCACTAATAATTCAATTATGTTATTTGAAATTTTGTAACTTTTTGAAAATAAGAGCCTTGTGTGTGTTACTTACACTCTGCTTCTGCTCCTTGGGCATTGCTAATGTGTACTAAAGATACCTAAATGAATGATTCCGTGAGTAAAGAGAAAAGGAGATCATTCACTGCTTTATTACTGAAATATGTCCCTGCACATGCTTGGCTTCTTCTCATTCTCCTAAATTTCTGGGAAATTTGTGCTGCTCAGTACAATGTCCCAGTATTATCTGGGAAATGACAACCATCTGTGGCAGATGGTTGCACAGCACCAAGTGAAGCGTTGACCTTACCATTACAGATTTCTGTTGTGAGGATTGTTTTTCTCCTGTTTTTTCTTCTTCTGTAGAGAGTTAATGCATCCACTGTTGTCATATTCTTCTTTTCTCTGGTGTGATGCGAGAAGGTATCTGCAAGAAAAAGAAAGCACCCCAAAACAAAAATCCATGGTCAGAGCTCCTGTCAGACAGTTTCAGTTCTGTATTGTGCCTCATCATAATTTCCTGGGGTCATTCTGTGAGCACACTGTACACTCCAATGGCTGCTAATGTACTAAATGATAATAACATCAACAATTGATGTTGAGTAGTAGGTCTCAAACCTGTGTCCAGTTTTATAGCAAATAGAGCTGTGGACTGTTTTTACAACAGGTTGACATTGTGGTGTATGAGTTGTAGAGAGTTTCCAGAGGTTTTCTTTACTTAGCTTCCGTGTACAGACATTGATTTGGGGTATTTAAAGCTGTTGAGCTGCCAAGGCAGGACAGTTACTTCCTGAAAGACAAAATACTTGAACATCCATCTAAAACCACAGTGCTAAATGACCAGCTCAGACTCTAATGTAAATCATTGAGGATGTTAAAATTACTGTAAACTGCTGTGTCAGTCTGGTTTTACAGACATGATGTGGATTATTTGTGTTACAACATTTGGGGATCACAACTGTGGTGAGTTAACGTTTCGTTCTTCTGTACTTAAAATAGACTAAGTGGTGAAGAGCAGTCAGGTATTAGAGATGAAAGGATGAAGGCATAAAACTACATGCTAGAAGGGGCAGTGCTTGCACTTGGCATGTGTAATTCTGCTTCTACTGTAAAATTACTTAACTGGGCATAGGAGATTGTTTCTTTGGAGATTTTGAAGCTTGAGGCTACTGACTGGTTCTCATGGAAAGCATATAACTGCAATAGCTGTTTGAAATTTCTGTGAAAACTAAAAATTGAAGCACCTGTTTCTGTATGGTCCCTCTGGAATGTTTCTGCTCATTTTTATTTAACTGAAGAGGATCGAAAGCTCTGAATAGGATAGGAACAACATTAACTTGGATTGCTAACTTCATGAACTGCTTGCATTGATATATGTATATATGTATTTTTTTAAAATATAATTGTTTACACGTTTAGGAACTGTAGCTGTGTACCAGGGTCTCTGTGAGTGGTAGGTGCTAAATGATGCTGAGTATTTCCTGAGGTGCTTCTGCCTTCTGCATACTTTCTTGTGTTTGAGTGGAGTCAGCAACTCCAAGTTCATTCATGCTGGCCTTCTGTATGCTTGTCTTCTGTCTGTCGGAAAGGACAGTTTTGCTCAGAGGATGTTCAGTCCAGGTTGGGTAATTTTGCTGTTTGTCTTGGGATCTTAAACTCTACAGTCTTGTTGGCAGTGCCGTCAAGGCTATTCCTGGCCCTTGTTTCATCCAAGTTTTTCCTTGTTTTTGAGTGGCAGATCCTTTGGTAAGTTCACTGATCACCTGCATCAGGAAATCTAGATGTAGATTGTGCCCAGCTGTGTTGGCATTACAACAGGTACTGAGGTGGCTTAAGTAACTTGAAAGTACTGGTGTCTGCCACTGTGAGGCTTTTTACTGTTTCTTCATTTACTTGTTCTTGTAGATCAGATCTGTAGCAGACATCTCCTACACCACCACATATGCTGGTGTGGGCTTTGATTCTTACTCGCAAACTTTTATATACTTCTTTGCACATCCCAAGGCAAAGCTGCATCCACTCAAGGCACGCTTCTTCCTACCCCATCTTTCCTATAGAGCTTCTGTACCTCCATGTGAGATAACTCACTGTAAGTCCATTTATCTCAGTAAGGTAGCTCTGCATCTGTGTGCTGACTTCTGCTTGTTCCCAGTGCTATGTGTGTTAGTACATAGCAATTTGAGATGGGCTGCAAGGCATGTTGTTTTTATAGGGGAAATGTGAGAGTCTCCCTTTATTGTGTTCTCTCCTAGATGTATCTGCTACACCCCTTTTATCCCCAGCTTTCCTTCATATTATAGTCCTCTCCTCGTATGCCTAGTTTAAGTTCTTATATTTTGATTTAATTAAGTAGGAAGGAAAAAAAGGCAGCAAAGGAGGAAGTCCTCAAAACTTAAATATTCACTCAAATAAAACTGTAAGGTTATTATTTTGCAAACAGGCTCTAATTTTGCAAAGTAGATCCAACAGTTTAGGGAATATCAAAAGTGAAGCTGCCTCTGCAAAATTCAGTGCTTTCGTATGTACTGTAATATATTTGTGCAACTCTTTCCAGTTGGAACCTTGCCTCATTTTGATGGACTGCCTAGCAATGGAGACAGCTGTTCATGTTTATTTTTGCCCTTGTCCTTAAACAAATGGACTTGTTCATTCTCGATGTGCTTGTTTCACAGCCTGTGGTCTATTTGTCTACTGAATCCCCCAGACTACTCTCAGACTGGTAAAAATGTGAATTCATGTTAGTTGAATTTACTGGATATATTCCAGGTTTACATGGCAATTATAGTTAGAGTTACGTTCAAAATGAAGTGCAGATGCTGAGTGAAACAGTGAAGTGTGTGATTCATATACTAGACAGAGCTGGATTAATGCTCCTGAACGTCAACTCATTTTGATGTGCAACAAGTAATTCTTTCACACCATAAAAGAGAGTTCTTAGAATGCTTTTTTATTATTTTGAAATATCAAGTTCTGAGCAATCTTGTTTTCATGTTATTCTTGGTCTGAATTATGGTTCTGAGTTTGAATTCAGCAGCCTAGATCATATGTAGGTGAACAGATTGCTCTTTATACCTTGAATTTACAGCTAATTTTTTCTTTTATGTTCTTATACCACCTGTTTCCTTACTTGATCAAGGAACACTGGGGAGTTTTTCTGGGGGAACTTTTAGGGAGAGGAAAGATACTTGGATCTAACTAAACACCAATAAGTTGCTTGCAGTCAAAGAACAGTTTAGGTTGCATATACATACATCTGGTATTGGATTTTTTTTATATTTAAATGTTTAAACAGGCTTTCATTCAGATTTCTTAGACATCAGTAACTCAACTATCAGTTCAAAATCCAAAGAACTTTTGTTTCCCCTTCTACTCTTATAAATACTTTGCTATATTTGCTGGACTTTGCTAACACTCTGTACAGAGCTCATGAACTTTTAATAATTGCACAGTATTTGCCTATTTTATTCTCACACTTAAAAACTGCTTTGTTAAGCCTGAAAGCATCTAAGGTGGCTGCAAACAGTTCTGTTCAATTTCATCACTTATGAGTACAGATTTAACAAATGGAAAATAGCTGTGCCTAGCAGAATAGAGGCATGTTATTTTGACTTCATAGAGTACTTTCTGATACTGCTGTTATAATGCATAGGTGAGGTATTTTAATAAACAAACAAATATTAAAATTATCTAGTTTAAAGGTATATCCCCACTGTTTCCTTCTTTTATTTATCTTTTGTACTTCTGGTTTCAGTACGTATGCCACTATTGAAATTCAGTTTGGTTTTATGAAGTCTAAAACATGTTATTTCTTGCTCTGAATATGTATGTACAGTTTAGGAATTGCAAGAAAGAAGATATGTTGCCTGTGCTTTTCCTGTATGTAGAAATGGGAATTATATCATACCTATTGATTTTTTTGGCTTGGGGCAAAGCAGTTTTGTGGCTTTCTTGGAATACTGTGAAGGCAGATATCCCAGCTGGCTGGCTACTGTCTTATAGCTGTGCAGTTTGGTCAGAACAGAAAATGTCTTCAAGAAAGAAAATAAACTGGTGATTGATAGCAAGGGACCACTGCTAGTTGTTATGATTTTTTTTTTGAAATAAGGTGTTTCCATAACTAAGGGAAGAAACAGCCCTATGATTGAAGTTGAAACAAGTTAGTCAATGTTCTTATTTTTCATGTCATCTTGTGACAAGTACAAGCCATTTGTTCAAAGAGAGGCAAGCAGATATTAGTCCTCTAAGTGCTGTTTCCATCTTGTTAGATGGAAAATAGTTTGGAATAGTTAATAGCTAGTATGCATATATTTCAAGAGCAAAGGGACAAAGCTAACTAAGGCGGTTTTGCAGGGAAGGGCAAAGTACCTCAGAAAACAAACCAAAAAAAGGTGTGACATATGGTGGATGTTGTAGTTTCACATCATTGAAATGAATGCCCCCTACAGAGCCTGGAGAGTATCAGGAGCCCTAGTTGCCTGAGAACACTAATTGTCCTGACCAGCCTCATCTAGGACCTCCTTCCATGGTGAGGAGCTCCAGTCAGTGCTCAGGCATGGGCCTCTA
Source organism: Phasianus colchicus (assembly GCF_987193195.1). Classification (NCBI taxonomy): domain Eukaryota; kingdom Metazoa; phylum Chordata; class Aves; order Galliformes; family Phasianidae; genus Phasianus; species Phasianus colchicus. The sequence goes on from NC_143438.1 coordinate 38,492,373, forward strand.
CTTCAGACCAGTAGCCCTTTCCAGCAGCAGTTCTGATGTGATGGCTGGATGTTGCAGATTGACCCTCATCCTAATCCTACCTCCCCTTGTGTGATGATCCCCATCCCCTGCTACTATCACCAGTCTGCTCTCCTCAGATCCCATGGGGCTGCCCTTTGTTTGGATGTTGATGGGCTGTAACCATGGCTTCACTTTCCTTGAGGACGGAAAGAAAGCTTGCTTCTTCCTGCTCCTGTCTTCAGTCTTCCCTCTGCGTTCTGAGTGCTAGAATAAGTTAATAAGAGCTTTCTAAGCCCTTTTAAGCAGAGAAAGATAAAGGATCCAGAATAGAGGGTCCATGGTTATGGGAAAAAAAAAAAAAATGGCAGATGAACTGGCAAAAGGCTTATCATGCTGTGATAATTTGAATATCTGTAAGTAATAGCAAGTGGCTGTTAAGATTTTAGTGAAACTTTAATAGAGATAAGCTTACTGTTTCTTTCTTTTCCACATTTTTCTGTATTTCTTGATTTTTTTTTAATTTTTATTTTAATGTGTGTGTGGAGGATGATTGAATTTCTGCTTCCTGAGATTGGTGGAGGTTAAGAGAGAACAGGTGGATGTTAATCACTTGCACTTGTGGTGTGCGTGTCACAAAATGTTTTCTTCTTTCAAGGCTGCAGAGAAAGATTCTTCCACTTCCTATTTTATACCTGCACATGGAGTTGCATGTGAAACTAATTAAAAGAGCGAAGGGGCTATGCATAACAACCACAACAAATAGTGATGGTTCCCAAATCAGTAGTTAGAGAGTTGGATGTTACTTAAGATTTATTGTTCCTTACAGTAAGGAAAACCTTAGCAGGCCATAATGGTGCAGTCTTTTTGATCTTAATAAGGATGACTTTGGAAAGCTTGGGAAAAGAGGCAACAGTCAGAAGCTGCAGAGCCAAATTCTGAACTCAGCTGCTGGGACACCTGGTGTAATCCAGTGGACGTGTTGTTGTTCATATACAATTCTGAGAATCTTCAACACAGCTTATGTGTTCAGGTAGGAGGGGCAAAGACAGGTGGTGTGAATGATGTCTTCAGTCATCAAATCTTTCAAAACTGTCTTGCAGAAAAAAAAAACTAGTAAAAAGAAGTGAAAGCTGAGAGTTATGTGGTGCCTCCTTTTCCCTGGAGCCTTCTTAATTCATAAGGCAGTAAATTTCTGACCCTGATTCCTGTCTCCTTACTGGTCAGGGTGTTCTTGAGGAGTGATGTTAGGCTGTAGGCTATACCTCTGAGTATTTTTCTGCAGTTATTTACTTTCTAAAATTGTGTAGAACGAGAGATCACCACTTTACCACTTTCTAACAAACAGACACTGAGTGTTTGTATGCTGATGAATTTGAATAAAAGGCTTTTGGAGTAAATAGTTAGCATGGCTGAGACACACAATTGTCACACTCTGCTGTAGCTTTTGAGCTTGTTGTATCTCTAGTATACTGTTGCAAACTGCAAGGCAGAGGTAAAAGGGAGGAGGTGGTTTTTTCTAAAACACAATAAAATTGCTGCAAAGTGTTCTAATGCAGCTGTTAAATAAAAACTATTTTCTGCTAATGAAAGCAGTATTTTGTCATTGTATCATGTTCTTACAGTTGTGAGGATTGTCTAAGAAACTGATGTACTGCCAAAGCTGCAGTGAGGATACAAATAGATTCTTGTGTGGGTTGCAGTAGATCTTGTAGTAGAAATTTGTGTGTGAAGAAAATGTATTCCCTTATTCTGAGGTAAAAACAGTCTATTGCTAACATAGATTTTTTGAGGAATATAGGTGTTGCATTTCTCAGTGGGACCAGTAATTGACCTCGTATTATATTTTGCTTAGGTGAAAGCTTCAAAGGGAAATTCAGTGGTTTTAGAATTTGACCTCTGCACAATTTGCTCCTTACATCTGCATATGGTTGTCCTGTGTTGGTCCTTTAACATGAGCAAAGATGCAATCTTTCTAATCAACTGCTGATGTGGATGCTTTTGGGGGAATAGAGGAAGTACTCACATAGCTTGCAATTTAGCACACTAACCATCAGCAATGTAAGTTGCAGGATTTAAATGCATAGATGAACAAGAATAAGACACTTTCTTTGGCTGTTCTTTTTACTACATGCACCATCTAGATTTGTTTTATCATGTGGTTCTTTTTAACATTTAATTATTGTGGTCCTCCCTTCTTGGCCTGTGCTGCTTGTTCACAAGGATATCGTAAGAGACCTGTGATAATATTTACGTGTTTTCTGGATTTTCTGAATACTTTAATTGTTTTGGAATTGTGGTAGGGGAAAGGCTTTACTAAAACTACTTAAATAGTTGAACTCGGACAGTGGTTTCAGTTTTCTTTGATTTAAGTAGCCTTTTCCAGTTGAGGTGAAGGCACACTAACAACTAATTTAAGTCTGAAAATAGCTATTATTTTCTTACTACTACTTATGAACCTCAGAGAAATTCTGTGATCTTTCCAGAGTTCTTAGACGGTTTAAAAACCTCTGAAGCATCAGAATTTCTGTATAGGAACGCTCTATTGAAAATAATGGCAAGATTCTGCCAGTAGATGGTGCAGTTTGTAAAAACATACTGCGGAGACTTCTAAGCGGATGAACAAGTTTTGAGCATTGAGATTTCTGACAAGGTTTTTGGCTTGTGAAACAATGACTTAGCTTCTTCTAGTTATTTTATTCTGGTACAGTAAATTTTGTAACCTGGTAATCTCAATAGTAGAATGTGGAAGAAGCTCTAATTTGTAATGTTCAATATTATGAATTTAGAAGAAAGTTCACAGTTATTTTGCTCGGTGGTTATATATGCTGTTACGTTAAATCCTCTGTATCCTGTATAATACAAGTGAGAATAATGAAAATAGTCTTTCATACTTAGAGAGAACTTTGTGGAACATTCTGAGGGTACCTGCAGCTGAACCTTTTTGAGACAACTGTGCTGCAACTTTGTTTTTTTCAGTTGGACATTTGCATACCTTAAGGACTAATAAACTATGGTTAACTTGAATGTTTTCTGTGAACTACCATGCTTTTACATCAATTTTTCTCTATTGCCCCAAGGAACATCTTTCAGCATGGTGAATTTAATCAACTACAGATTTTTATGTGGCTTCAAGAGGCTGTGCTCAGAAACACTTGCAGTGTGGCTCGAAAATATTAGAGGGCAGAGCTAAAACTTGTTCAGCATTCTGGAATCTTAGCTTGTTCACCATTGCTACTGGCAACACCATTGTACCGAAGCTGTTGTAAGGATTTTCCTTAAAGATTTAAGTTGACCAAAATAAAGACATGTATAACATTGAGACTCCATTAAATAAACTGTAGATCCCAGGTATGAATATCCATTATTCACACAGATATGTACTTGAATGATTTTTGTGTTAACGTAGTGAAAAACAAATCTCATGGAATTTAAGAAATTCAAAGAAACATTTTATGGTGATCTGTACCAGTCCTTCAGCCAGTGAAATATAGGACATGCTATTGACCATACAGTAATCAAAGTAAAAACAGATTATTTTAGTTGTTGAGCAGAATCTAAAAATTATAGAGATGGGACCAATAGCTGTCTCACTTCTATGTTTTTGTTTATTTGAGTAACTCTGTGGGTAGTGCTGACTATGTATTTTGGAAGTATGGCAAACAAAGGAAGAAATGGGGAATAGAAGGGAACAGCAGGAGGTAAAATGGGAATCTTTCTGTAAGGTTGGCTGCAAGAACATCTGTAACTATCCTGATGGCTTCCTTGTTTTGCTTAATGTTAAGGCTGGTATTTTCAAAAGCAATTACAAGTTTCATGTGTCAATTTTGAGCCCCTGGTGAGGCTCCTGTATTGCAATCTATGCTCTCTAGAAATACTGAGTTACTGCTGTGCTTTTGAAAAGATGACCGATTTGTTTAAGGTATTGATAATTGAACAGCTAAAAATTCAGTACCAGTAGTATATGGTGAAGTAAACCAGTCTTGAGAAATAAACTGATATTGATCGTTTTGGCACAAAGTACTTGTAAAACTACTGATCCAGTTGTTTTTTTTATTTTTGGAAAGCTGAACTACTTCAGAAGAGTCATGCTGCTTTTTGACCCACTCGTCCTGCTGTGGAAAAGGGATTAAATCCAGAAAGCTTTACATGCTTACTCTGTGTGGCATGTCTTACCTTCTTCTCTGGTTAACAAACAGTGTGTTTGAAGTTCAAGCAGTGTAACTAGTTGTGCTCCCAATCTTGCTTTCAGGATTCTTGGCCTGTGCCATCAGTTAAGGTTGCTGCCTGTATTCCAAACCTGCCAGCAAACCAAGGCATTTCAAGATTTCCCTGATTTTGTTTTCAGTCTAAGTAAAAGCTTGTGTCTATATGTTGACATTGCGTATCATGGATGTAATACCTAATATGAATTGCCTAGTAATACTTAGTTCCTCTCATTTTATATTGGGATTTTAAATGTGTGTTTCATTGTGCACTGTGTGGTGTTGTAATGATATTCCAATGCTGTGGGTAACTTGCAAATGCTTTGTGTATTGGCAGATTACGGACATGATCTTGGAGAATTTAGTGACTTTTTAGCAGAAAAAAACCCATGTTATTTCTTTTGCTAATGTTGCTTCTGTCATTGTTGGCTAAGTTGGAAAGAGGCAATGCTTTTTTAATCTTGAATTTCCTCTGCTCTCTACAAGAAGTAGATGTGCTGTTAAGCTCACACAGTTCCTTTAATTAGGTAATTAGCAGTAGAATGACAATGCAAAGAAATCAGGAGTGGAAAAAATAAGAGTTGCCATGCCTTAACAGTCCATCAGTTACTACAGTAATCTCTTAGTCTCATTAATTTATGATCTTATATCCTTGGTGGTACTTTCATGTCTATAATTCTGTCCCTATCAGTGAAGCTGTACAGCCTAATAGATCTGTCCCAAGGTAAGCAGTTTTCACTCTGCAGAACATAGATGCTTTGCCTACCTAATGGTCCATGTCAGCTATTAAGTACTGATGCTGGTCTTCTCTGAATAGCCCTTTAGCCAACAGCTTCTTTCAGTTAGCTTGCACAGCACAGTATTATGACTTGTCAGTGTATTTTTTGTCTGTTCATTGGATTTCTTGATTATTTTTGAAAAATACTTTTTTAATATTTGGTATCGATTGAAGCAATAGTGATTATCTTTATGAAATTGTGTGTTGGGTCAAAAATATGTCTTTGCTTAATATCACTTATTAAGAAATTGGTGCATGAGCTGTGACTTCTTAGCAGTTCAGTATTAACATCCAGTTGGGAAAATCTTTGAGGGGAACACTGTTTCAGTTAATCAGTATTATTTTTGTTTCTTTTCCTTTATTTTCTAATGAGAAAAAAAGTAAAATTATAGCGTTTTCTTACATGAAGTATGTTCTTTGACTTTTTGCAGCCTGCCCTGTTACGAAGATAATTAATTGCTCAGGCTACAAGACAGGACTCTTCTAAGGGAGCCTCCTTTATCTGATACAGACTAAGATTACTTAAGGAGAGGAAAGTACATTAACACTTACAAAATGGTTCGTATACTCTTGAGATGAAGTTGTTTTTTGAGAGAAGAGTGACACAAGGCAAAAAAAAGTTAACTCTTTTACTAATACTATGTATAGTTTTGCAAAGATGAAGAGTAATATTAAGTTAACTTAAAAATACAGAATGAGCAATTTACTCAAATATTTGTTGAGTAGCTCAACTCCTTTCTAGCTTGAAAGACGAGCTAAAGAAAAAAAGATGTGGTAAATCCTGTTTGATATTTATGAGCTATTTGACTGAGCTCTCTGGAAAAGAGAGGAGTTGATTCAACATGCTTACACAGTAGACCTAATTATGCTTTTTAAGCCTCTGGATCCCACGTATCACACCTTGTGCAAAGTTGCTTGCTGTTCTGTGAAGTCATCATCAGGAAGATCATTTTGATGGAAAGCATTCTTGATGTGCTGTACCGGGGAGGTGTAGTCAATGTTGCATTACTAGAGGAGAGATTGCACGATTATCCTGTGTGTTTGGGTGGATTCTCTGAGTTTCATGAGAAGAGAGTCACTTGTGTCAGATGTTGCTTGCACAGCTCAGTGGATTTGCTGCCTGGTGGCCAGGGCCTGAATGAGTCATAGGGAGAAGCCACTCATATCCTTTGCATTGATTTCCACAAGTGTTAGTGCTTACCATGACTGGAGGACCAGATAGTCTTTGAAAAGCCAGTGCAGATAAGCATGTTCATATTTGCTCTTCTCTCTTCTGGACTTAGTTGCTGCCTAGATCTTGGGTAACAAATGCCATTTTCTGAGGATGATGTTTAATCTAAAGGTTGCATGGACAACACAGGGTCTCTAACACCTATGTGATAATAATGATAAATAAAGGCTTAAAGGCTTTATTTATATTTATCCTTTATTTGCAAAGGATGGCCCCTGTGTTTTCCCTGTCTTTGCCATCTGTATTTCATTGTGCATGTCCTTCTGTAACACAAATTAGGAATAGTTTATCAATTCCGAGAATGCTGCTTTCACAGTGATGACAAAACTGCATTTGTCTGAAGACTCTCATCTGAATAGGAATGTTTCCACTGGTTTGATTCTTCTCCAAAGCCGATCCCAATTTCTGTTTGTGTAGAAAGCTGGAGCAGCTTAATGATTATCTCTAAGCTGGGGGTGAACTGAGTCTCTTGCGTGATTGCATGTAGCAGTGTCAGAGCTGATCTAAATTCAGGTGATTTTAGTAGCTGTAAAGTTAAACTGGGAGGAGGAAAAATGAGATGAAATCATGTGAAGAGGGAAAATCCTCTTCCTTCTCTCTCTCTTTCTCCCTGTCGGATTTATGGGAGAAAATATAACTTTCAGATCTACATGCCTTTCCAGAATTACTGCCTTCTGTAGTAGGTCATTTCTTGTACAGAAAACATACAAGAAGATTTTGGTGTCAGTCTAAACAGTTTTTGTCTTAAACATCTTAAGTATTCTCATTTTTACCAAAAAAAAAACCACAAAAAAACAAAAAAAAAACAAGCTTTATGCATAGACTTCAATTTTTGTTGACATTTTTCGTAAATGACCTGTGGTTGTATTTCCTATCACTCTTCCTTGTTGTTCTTCCTGCTTCCAGTAATGCTGAAGAAAGAGGGAGATGGAATGCCAAAAGTCTTATTAGTGGACAAATTTCTTCTCTTAATTACCTCAGAAGGGCAAGTTCTGTTTTTCAAGGGGTAGGATAGACAAAAAAGGAGTAATAAAAATGGATAACTGAATTCTGAGTAGTGTGAAATGATTACATTTCATATAATAAGTGGATTGAATTAGCCAAACATTCTGCTTTAAATATGAATAATCCAGCCTGAAAGCAGACTCCACGTCCAGAAACTTCTTCAGCATTGAGGTTTTATTATAGATGTCCTGAAACTGAATTTTCTTGGCTTACTCAATGCAGTTGATAGGTTTTCATTTTGTTAAAAAAAAAGCTGATTTTTGACAGCGGTGACTTCTACTCTAGACTTCCTAATTCCTGCTACCTTATCTTGTCCATAAAAGATGAAAGATTTTTCCTCCATACTGTATGTGATATTAAAGCAGGGGATATTATTGTGGGATGATGTGCAGAAAAGAGTGAAAATCCAGCAGAGATGGAAGTGATAGTGATGTGGGGGGCATGTATATCCTTAAATTTCTATATTTTTGAGAACTTATGGTGTATTTTGTGCGGTACTTGCATGTTCAGACCAGTTTCTATGTAAATATGTTCTATTTTCTCTATCTGACTGTGGAGAGGTTGGAAATTTCAGAATTGGGCCATTTGTTAGTAAATGCACAGTATTATCAGAATAACAAGTATATCTTAGGTGGGAGACAATCAGTAGTAGCAAGAAAAATGCTTCAAAAACAAAGTGGTAACAAATGCTGATGTGCTCCATCAGCTTTTTTTACTATGGTTGAGGAATTGGATCAGAGGAGCCAGTGGCACTTTGTATGTACAATGCAATGCAGGAGCATCACTGCCTACAGAGCCCAGCTAGAGAGTAACGTGGTGCATTTCTTCTTGTCAGCAGAGATGTCATCATTAATCCACATCTTCCAGATTGCAAAGCAGTTGAGAATAGCTGATTTGCCCCATTGTTATGGTGTAACAGTACTGCTTGACTGAAGTTTGTAG